>NC_056742.1:241734092-242334092 GCF_019279795.1 Protopterus annectens
GAAGGTCTCATGTCAGTGCAAGTGTTCTTCCTCAGGTTTACACCTAGTATGAAAGCTATCATGGGAAAAGTAGCCTGAGGAATTCTTCCTGTCCTAGTCTCCACAAACTGTTGTTTTTACACTAAGAGTATCCAGATCAGCCCAAAGCATACAGCAGTGGTAGTTTGAGATTTTTAAATACCTGCTTAGCCAGTCTATCAGTGGTCAGTGCCAAGACAACATCCTCTCCCAGTCTGTCACTATCTGGACTGCATGGTCCTCTCAAATAAATTGAAGCACCCTCCTGACTCCTACCATCAAACCTAGCAGTGATCTCTTCCTCCAGCCAAACCAAACCAATCTGTCAGTGGTCAGCTCCCACCACCACCACCACCCCCCCCCCCACACACACACACACTGCCATTAACATATCAACATTCAAATACTACAGATATCCCATACAATGTGATACTTATTGGCCTCCATTTGACTCCCACTAGTAGTGTAAGCGCTGCTATTCCAAGCACCCTAATCAGTATATCAGCAGTCTGCACTGCACAACCCCCCCCCCCCCACAACATGACTTACATGCTCTCTGGTTCTGCCTTTACATGACTAGCCATTTTTCGCTACTCCAGATACCTACAGTACACCTTGTTAATGTTAATGGTGTGCATTGTGTACATTCAGCATTTTTATGACACTCTTTTCATCAGAGTAGAGCTGCTCAGGCAGGTTAGCATTCAATACTGACAATGCTGCATAACACTGCCCCATAGGGACCCCAAATATTTCTGATGGATAGCCTGCTAATTCCTTCTCTGCTGAGCCATCTGTGGTGCAGATGGTCAGAGGGCAAGCCTCTGTACTAAATAAAAAATGTTCTTGAATCCCAGTCATAGAGGCTGGGTCACAATATTATTCATAGTGGGAACCAGGACATTTAGAATCATCAAATCTGTTCTGAGTAAAGATATTGCTGTACAATATGTACAAAAATTCATAAATATTAAAAAAGTGTGACTAGCTGTCACTACATTTTAAATCTGCATTATGAATAAAGTTTTACTATAGTCATTTGAAGCTAAACAGCTGGTCTGCATGTGTGTGTGTGTGTGTGTGTGTGTGTGTGTGTGTGTGTGTGTGTGTGTGTGTGTGTGTGTGTGTGTGTGTGCGCTTTTGGAATTCATTATTCACTCCAATGCAGCTCAGGATGTTTGCACTGTAACTTCCAATGGGCAGAACCTAAGCCTTTTCACAGAATCAAATTATGATCTCACATTTTAAACAAATGTTCGTATTTCTGAAACCATAAGGATTATGAAAGTTGTATAAATGGCAAACTCTTCAGCACAAATTAATTTTATAGTGGCAGTATTCTTTAGGTTCTAATTCTTAAACCAAATTTTATAAGTCACAGTAAACACAGTAAGTATTACATTTACAATATTTATTAAACTACTTATAATATCTCAGTAACCACTCAAGTTACATTCTTACGGTCAGCAGCATTTTATTAATCTAGCTGAGAGCTTTCGTATCAGGCTAAGGAGTTCTGTCTGTGTTACTTGGTTGTTGAGATATTTAGAAAAATGTGAAAATGATATATATGTAAATTCTTTTTCTTCTTTCGGCTGTTCCCATTAGGGGTCGCCACAGCGGATCATCTGTTTCCATTTCTTCCTGTCCTCTGCATCTTGCTCTTTCACACCAACCGCCTGCATGCCCTCTCTCACCACATCCATAAACCTTATCTTAGGCCTTCCTCTTTTCCTCTTACCTGACAGCTCCATCCTTAGCATCCTTTTCCCAGTATACCCAGCATCCCTCCTCAGCACATATCCAAACCAATGCAATCTCACCTCTCTTGCTTTGTCTCCAAACTGTCCAACCTGAGCTGACGTTCTAATATACTGATTCCTAATCCTGTCCATCCTAGTCACACCCAGTGCAAATCTTAACATCTTTAACTCTGCCACATCCAGCTCTGACTCCTGCCTTTTTGTCAATGTCGCCGTCTCCAACCCATATAACATAGCTCGTCTCACTACCCTCTTGTAGACCTTCCCTTTCACTCCTACTGGTACCCGTCTGTCACAAATCATTCCTGACACTCTTCTCCACCCATTCCACCTTGCCTGCACTCTCTTCTTCACCTCTCTTCCACACTCACCATTACTCTGAACTGTTGATCCCAAGTACTTAAACTCATCTACCTTTACCAACTCTACTCCCTGTATCCTCACCATTCCTCTACCCTCCCTCTTATTTACACACATATATTCTGTTTTAGCCCTGCTGACCTTCATTCCTCTCCTCTCTAAAGCTTATCTCCACCTCTCCATGGTCTCCTCAACCTGGACCCTACTCTCGCTACAGATCACAATGTCATCTGCAAACATCATAGTCCATGGGGCCTCCTGTCTGATCTCATCTGTCAACCTGTCCATCACCACTGCAAATAAGAAAGGGCTCAGAGCTGATCCTTGATGCAATCCCACCTCCACCTTAAACATATCTGTCACTCCCACCACAGTCCTTACCAAAGTCACACTACCCTCGTACATATCCTGTACCAGTTTTACATACTTCTCTGCCACTCCCGACTTCCTCATACTTTACCACAACTCCTCTCTAGGCACCTTGTCATATGCTTTCTCTAAGTCCACAAAGGCACAATGCAACTCCTTCTGACCTTCACTGTATTTCTCCAACAACACTCTCAGAGCAAACATTGCATCTGTAGTGCTCTTTCCTGGCATGAAACCATACTGCTGATCACTAATCATCACCTCCCTTCTTAACCTAGCTTCCACTACTCTTTCCCATAACTTCAAGCTGTGACTGATCAATTTTATCCCTCTGTAGTTACTGCAGCTCTGCACATCACCTTTATTCTTAAAGATACGTACCAAAACACTTTTTTCTCCACTCCTCAGGCATTCTCTGACTTTCCACAATTTCATTAAACAATCTGGTTAAAAATTCCACTGCCATTTCTCCTAAGCACCTCCATGCTTCCACTGGTATGTCATCTGGGCCAACAGCCTTTCCATTCTTCATCCTCTTCATAGCTGTCCTTACTTCCTCCTTGCTAATCTGTTTCACTTCCTGATTCACTATCCTCACATCATCCAACCTTCTCTCTCTCTCATTCTCTTCATTCATCAGCCCCTCAAAGTACTCTTTCCATCTACACAACACACTCTCTTCGCTTGTGAGTACCTTTCCCTCACTATTCTTTATCACCCTTACCTGCTGCACATCTTTCCCAGCTCTGTCCCTCTGTCTAGCCAATCAGTACAGGTCCTTTTCTCTTTCTTTAGTGTCCAATCTCTCATACAACTCTCCATATGCCTTATCTTTAGCCTTCGCCACCTCTCTCTTTGCCATGCGCCACATCTCCTTATACTCATGTCTACTTTCTTTATCTGTTTGGCAATCCCACTTCTTCTTCGCCAGCCTCTTCCTCTGTATAGTCTCCTGTACTTCCTCATTCCACCACCACGTCTCCTTGTCCTCCTTCCTCTGTCCAGATGTCACACCAAGCACCTTTCTAGCAGTCTCCCTTACTAGCTCTGCTGTAGTTACCCAGCTATTTGGTAACTCTTCACTGCCTCCCAGTGCCTGTCTTAACTCTTCCCTGAACTCCACCTCACAATCACCCTTTTTTAACTTCCACCATTTAATCCTTGGCACTGCTTTCACACTCCTCCTCTTCTTCTTGATCACCAACATCATCCTACAGACCACCATTCTATGCTGCTTAACTACACTTTCTCCTGTCACCACTTTACAGTCTCCAATCTCCTTCAGACTGGCCCTCCTACATAGGATATAATCCACCCGTGTGCATCTTCCTCCACTCTTGTACGTCACCCAATGCTCCTCCCTCTTCTTAAAATATGTATTCACCACAGCTATGTCCATCCTTTTTGCAAAATCCACAATCATCTGACCTTCTGCATTCCTCTCCTTAACACCATACCTACCCATCACTTCCTCATCCCCTCTGTTCACTTCACCAACATGCCCATTGAAGTCTGCTCCAATCACTAGTCTCTCACCCTTGGGTACACTCACCACCACTTCATCCAACTCACTCCAAAATTTTTCTTTCTCATCCATCACACACCCAACTTGTGGAGCATATACACTAACAACATTCATCATTACACCATCAATTTCAAGCTTCATAAACATCACTCTATCAGACACTTTCTTCAACTCCAAAACACTCTTGGCATACTGTTCCTTTAGGATAACCCCTACCCCATTTCTCCTGCTATCCACACCATGATAGAACAATTTGAACCCGCCTCCTATACAACTGGCCTTACTCCCCTTCCATCTGGTCTCTTCCACGCACAATATATCAACCTTCCTTCTCTCCATCATATCAGCTAGCTCTCTCCCTATACCAGTCATACTGCCAACATTCAAAGTTCCTACCCTCACTACTACACTCCTAACCTTCCTCCCCTCTTCCTGCCTTCGAGCATGCCTTCCCCCTCCTCTTCTCCTTCGGCCAACAGTAGCCGAATTTCCGCCAGCACCCTGTTGTCTAACAGTACTGTTGGCGGTCATTGTTAACCCAGGTATGGAAATATGAAATGTTGTCCGCATTATTCATTTGGCAGAGGTTTTATGCTGGATGCCTTTCCTGATGCAACCCTCCCCATTTATACGGGCTTGGGACTGGCACAAAGAAATGCACTGGCTTGTGCATCCCCAGTGGCTGGGTTATATATGTAAATTAATATCATAAAATATCTATTTACATGCAGTAGACAGAGATCAAATATTAATGCTGCTGAGTTTGCTATTGTGTGAACTTTAAGATGAAATCTTTTAAAACCTTGTACACAGCATGGTTTTGCAATTACTGATGCAAATGTGAACAAGCAATATTTGATGCCTAGAGGCGTCAGTAGGAGTTAACTGCAGATGCACCTGGAGATGTCACTCAGATGTAATGAGTTAAAGAGGACCTCTAATGTGTGTGTATATATATATATATATATATATATGTGTATACATATATATAGGTCTGTATATATATATATATATATATATATATATATATATATATATATGGGTCTATTTTACTTGATCGAAATTTCACAATCTCGAAAAAGAAATGTAGAAACCCACTTAAGTGAAAGTGTACTACATCGAAAGTGCACTTTCCCAAAAGCCGATTCAAAACAAACTACTTTAAACACTATTTTGCAGGGGGGATCAAGCCCCCCTGCACCCCCATGTGGGGAGCTGCACCCCAACACCCCCTTACTTAAATATACTAACTCGAAGATCGCACTACAGTGGAGAAAAGGATATATTTCCTTATCCCCACTGTAATGTGCTTCGGTGAATCGGCTTTTGCGAAAGTGCACTGTCGATGTAGTGCACTTTCGCTTAAGTGGGTTCGATCTTCTGTTTGTTGAAAAAGTGTGTTTTCGACAAACAGAAGTAGACCCATATATATATATATATATATATATATAGCTCAATATATATATAGATAGATAGATATAGATATATAAATATATACACACACACACACACACACACATATATATATATATATATATATATATAGTTATATACATATATACATAGTGTGTGTGTGTGTGTGTGTGTGTGTGTGTGTGTGTGTGTGTGTGTGTGTGTGTGTGTGTGCACGTACGCATGCAAGCTGAAGAAAGTGAGGTAAGTGAGAGAGACAGAGAGAAAGAGACTGAGCATGGATTTTTTTGATTCACAAATGAGTGAATCATCTACTTTATGCTTGCCACATTGACACTCAAATATCAAAAACAGAACAAAAAGCGTTTTCTATAGTGCTGAAGCTTGCATCACCCTCATATAGGGAGCCCACTGTATTACTACAGCCTTCAAAGCCCTAAGACTGAAAAAATATAAACGCCAGCCTTAACTGAAAAATGCTATCTGTAATTAATGTAAGCAACAGCATTTCTTATGCTCCACTTTTGCTTGAGTGTGATTTATTGGTCTTACTCTTATGTACATACACGCATGCAATTTTCAGAAAAAAATATATATACATGTACCAATATGCACTCATATACACACAAATGCACAACACATACATACACACAAACGTATCATATATGCATTTTATTCTGAAAAAATTAACACTTAAAAACACTTTATATTGGAAGATGTCTGCTGGCTTTTGTGACTGTTGAGTGGAGTGACAGAGATATAAAAGGAGAATTACAGTATAATTCAGTGCATTAAGTGAGCAAGTCACAAGCATGATACATACTCTGACCTGTGTTTACATGTCGAGTAAGTCTAACAAAGTCACAAAACCAAACAAACTTCCGAGTCACTCCTGAAAACAGGCAATTGTGTTGAGTGGGTCAGAAGCCACCTAACAAATAATATGTACATTTTTCACATTTTGGTGTTCTTTTTCAAATCTGTCAACATGTATTCACCATTTTGGCTTAAGATGTGTAACCCCTCACAATTATGGATCAGTGCCTTTGTTTACACCCTCACACATCACAATATATGGTATGAGACTATGTCATGTCAAAAGCAGCAACTGTGTGATAAGCATGGGATGTCAGATGAACATGAATAAATAATAAATAGTTGTTGTATTATCTAAAACATTTAGCAGATTGCCAGGGGAAGAAAAAATATATAGAACATTTAACAGATGTAAAATATAATTTGTATGCACCTCAACAGCAAAACTTGTCCTTTATGACTTATAATGATGCATGTTGTTGTTGTTGGGTCTTTCAGCTTTTCCCGGTTAGGGGTCACCACAGCGGAACTCCGGTCCGCTAATGATTGGCAGTTGATTTTTACATACCGAGTTGCCAGCCCTGACGTACAACCTTCAACGAAGGAATGCCCATTCACGCATGTCTCCACGCAGAAGACGCTCTAGCTGAGAGTATGTTATAAAGTGATCATGGCCTTTGGTAATTTCTGGGTAGCCATTACCTAGTCTATTTTACCAACAAAATTAACTAGACCTAACTCACCTGCTCAATCTTACATACATAAGCCATTGTAACAGAGCATACTATAATGAAAAAAGTGTGGCTATTAATTATTACCATGTTAGCATGACTCCTTCATCCTGGAAACATTGAAAATACAGTAGGTACAAAAGCCCTTGAAAAGTGGATGCATCCAGTGAAAAATCTCAACATCCAAGTAGCATTAAAATCTGACCACCAAATAGCACATAACATTTCTGGCTTCCAGTAGAAATGTGGACTTCTGCTCAGAAACACATTTAAAAAAACAGAGGGACAAAAATTATGGAAAATATAAGCACATTACCAACAAGCCAGTAAAATGTGTAGACTTTAATGAACTGTATTGCAGAATTCTACCACATAAGGTAATGTATTTTTGCTTCTGAAAAAGGGAGATGTCCTCTTTCGTTAAATTATTGGTGTCACTAATATGTTGGTCATGTAGTGGGTTGTTTTGTGTACTAGACAGCTAAAAATACATGTGATGAGAAGAATTCAGAAAATTATGTGAAGTGGTAAATCAAGTCTGAACTTAGGACATATCTCCAAAAACAGGCACATCGTGTGCAGAGCATAAATCAGACCTGAAAATAGGTACATTCCTCCAGAATAGGAACAGTTTAAAAACCTGCTAAAGGCTGTTTTCATTTTAACTTACCAAATTTATATATTTCTCTCTATCAGTCTTCTATATCTTCAAAACTGTTTTTCAGTCCTCCATTTTTTATGTAAGAGTGGGAGGGACTCATTTCTGTTAGAATTCACTTGTCGCTTTTATGACGCTGGAAAGTGTGTAGTCCTCAGGATACATACACATACTTAACTGTGACATAAACCATGCATGGTTTCTTCTGTAGCTCTTGATAATTGTATTAGGCAAGTGTAATAGTATATTCAAATTATGTGGGTTCAGTTCCCACAAGTAACCTATTGATTCACATTCAATAGGTATCATTTTACATGTGAAATGTAGCAATATTTGTTTTAATGCCATGTTGTTAAGTTAATCTGTAGTATCTTTAAAATCATATAGGGAATATTTGCATATTCCAAGGATTCATTGTAACAATTCACAATCATTTTTAACACTGTGGAAGTACTATAACTACTATAATAAGAAAAGCACAGTAAAGGAATGTGACATTTCATAGTTGTAATCATAGCTTTTATTTTTCTGGAATCACGCTGTTCTGATGTCATACCTTTTTGACAATGGAAAAAAACAATGATTTTCAGCACAGGAATGTAGGCCAACTGCTTGTGTAAGCTTGTGTAATTAAATAGGTAGGGGTTCTTATCTCACAGCAGTCAAGTGTGTGTGTGTGTGTGTGTGTGTGTGTGTGTGTGTGTGTGTGTGTGTGTGTGTGTGGGTGTGTGTGGGTGTTTTCATTCAACTATCAGCCTGGAGGCAATTTTGCACCAGGAAGTGATTTCACAGCTATGTCAGATACTCATTGTGAAACAGAGCCCCTCCATGATCCTCTTCAAGCCATCTCTGGATAGAAGCAGAGCCTCTCCATAACCCACTGCAAGCCATCTCCAGACCACTGGATGTGTGATTGCTAATTCTGTCATGGGGTTGTGCACATGTCACATATGAACAGAGGCAGTCTGTATTAAATAAAACACATACATACATGTGCACATACCCCTACTATCTTTCATCATATAGATATAGTACTTTGTTTTTATATGGTACAGTAATGGCTAGGATTTTATGTGCTCTTGGTCAGTAGCCTAGTAATGTCTTATGACCCTCTGAACATTGCACGTGTCAACGTTGTTGTCATCCACATGTGCTATGTCGAGGTATAGATGTACTGTATCCCTACAACGGTGCATTCCAATCTGTGATTTGAGCTACAGAATTGATGGCGACTGCTGCAATTTGGTTACATGTTCTTTCCATAACAGCTGTAGTAATGTGCCTCCTGAGGACTGTTGACATCGGATACTGCTATGTATATTGTTGCCTTCCTAAGGCACATGTTGTACTGCAATATATCAACATTCTACACAGTTGTCATGCAGCCATCACAGTGACAGATGCAGTATGGCACAGGTGTGCATATGTATACCTAGCATCTGAAAATGTTATCTGACATATATCAATATTACGTCATACTGGTTACATGGGCACATACGCTTGGTTCAGCCACATGTTGTAATGCTGTTATACAAACATATGACATGTTTGGATTCAGTTGCAACCTTGGGGAATTCATTGCAATATTGTGTTGTTATTCACAAGGAATATACAGGTGTTCCCCAGCAGCATTGTGTGACAGTCAGCATTTGAGTCATTAACTGTTCTGCATGAGCCACATCCACCTCCACTGTCATGTATCCACATAAGGTGTCACAGCCCTCCTACATACACTCACACACACACAAACACACACACACACACACACACACACACACACACACACACACACACACACACACACACACACACACACTTCCACTGATAAATATATAGGCATATGATCTACAACTGATGTAATGATGTGAAACAGGTAGAGTTGTATGACTATGCTAGCAGTTCTACTGTGTTGCATGTGATACAGACTAAATGTTATATTTGGAGGTAATGTACAGCCTGAAGTCCAACTGTAGCATAGGTACAGCTGTAGTGTGACTGTACTGCATCACGTATGTACCACTACATCGCATCAGTATTACCACTTGACAGTTTGCATGAACACATATGGATGTATGTCAGGATTTCATGGCAGTATAACATTTTCAGTGAGCCTGACATGTACTTATAGAGGGTGTTCCATGTATTGTTTGCTATGTGCACAATGTCACAGTGATAGCTTCCTCGCTCATTGACACTAGACTTTGCACAGCTGTACTTTCTGTGCACATGGGCATAGCTGATGTGTCACATGCTGCTGTTCCATTCGATATAAGGGATCACTTCCTAATTCACAGATCAATTACAGATACTTCAGACAATATCCAATCCTATTACATCTGGCAGATGCATGCAATACCTAGCTGTATGTAAGGAATCAACTCATAATAGTGTGATGTTTGTATACGTTGTTATCTGTATGGCCGATACTTATGTCAGGCAGGGATATTTTAGTCAAGCGTATACCATTTGTCAAGTGAGCTCCCACACATCTTGTCACCCATACAGAACTATTCTTTGGGATGCATATGCATTAGGATTTGACAATACAGACTTCCCTTCAAGGTGTTCTACTAGATGCATGTGTGATACTTTGTTCTCTTTTGCACCCAGTAAATAGACAGCTCAGTGACAACATTGACAGCATGGGTTTTTTTGCAGCTGTGGATTGTGACTTATGTGTAATGCAGAACTCTCAAATGGCTGGGATTGCCCCTGATTTCATCTCTAGGTTTAACACTGTCCCTCTTAACCTCTCCAAAAAGTGGTCATTTTTTGGGGAAGGGGTGGTGAATTCCTCTTATAGAATACTGACAATCATTACAGTTGTACATGTCTGTTCCTGCAGAACATGTATAAGTTACACTCACTTATTTTGTCAGTGCTGCAGATTAATGGCCATAATATTTTAAAAGTGTCCCTGATTGTGCCTGTTTCTGTCCACATTTGTCCATGAGTCTGTTGCTATGTGTCTGTGATTGGTTGAGAGGTATGCTGACATGTCAGTCATATTCATGCAAGTTATTTTGCAACTATTCACACTGAGCACATACCCCCTCTATTATATCCCGTCCTTGCTAAATGTCCTCTCCAGTGAGCATGTCAATGATGTTTGCATCATAACCATTCATCTCCACTGACATGTAACCTTGTGTGACTGTAACATATGTACTATAATGTGTGATGATATAATATCCTTGCTTAGGAGGATTAAACAGCAGTACATACTGTGCTATCTACATATGTGCTTAATACTATACTACTGACTTTGCTTGGAAGTGTACATACATTGACGTATCCTATCTTGGGGACATTGCCATATTTAACATGCCCTCTGCCTCCTTCTTCATTCCTCTCATTCATGTCTGTGCCCATTTCCATCAGTACACTTTCCCTGCTTAGTTTGTTTCATTGTATTTGCCTTTGTTGACCCCCCCCCCTCTATTAGTTCATTATGCAAATACTTGTTGTAGTGTACATTGCACTCAGTACATTTTTCTTTAATGTGTTGATACAGCTGCTATTGCAGCATTTCGTCCCTGGTAGTCATTGTAACTGTCCGTGCAAAGGAAATAATAATATTTCATTATATTACATGTCTAACGAACATGAAGTGTGATTAACTTAAATATACATTTAATATCTAGTTTAAAAAGAAATATATTTCAAATAATCTTAACACAGATTGTCAAGACACACACACAGACAAACATGCAAATACTAGTAAAGGCAAGATATTTATTTCTGAGTAAATGAAGGAGCTGAAATTCAAACCTTAAACTGAAGGTTTATACTTTTATACACTAACATAAAAGTGTATTGTGCAACTTGCTAGTTACATAATGGGAGCTTACTACTGTGAGAGCCCATGTGCTAAATCTCCTGGAATCAAGAATAATTTGAAGGCCAAGACTACTGCAGTAAATGAGCAGGCTGTGACGCAGCAAAAAAGTTATCAAGACAATAAACATGTACACCCAACCATGCAGAAGTACTTTTGTCATCTGGTAACTGCATTCGAGTTGTCGTACTAAGAGCTTCCAAATAGATTATAATCAGGTTTGCATAACATTCCATTGTATATAGTAGTTTATAACTGTTTAACAAAATTTGCCATGTTGGCAGCATGCAGTCTTGTTTCTGGATAGTTTTCAGTATTCCTATGATTTCTGTGGAGCTCAGGTGACGTAGCTTCTAGAAGCACCACTAGTAGCTGTTCTCTTTTTCCACTCCCAAGGAAAAAAAGGCTAATAACTACCATCAGTGCCTAAATAGAATACCAGCACATAATAGGAGACAGTGACATTTTGTGATGTGGGAGCATGAAAGTAACTACTGTCAAGGTTTATGGTTCTCTTTGAAAACTTGGTAGTGAAATTTTAGCTTCACTCAGCAGCAGAAGAATGTAGGGAGTAAGTGGTTCCAGATGTCATTTCTTGCACTTTCTTAAAGAAGCTGTTTGGAGAGGAAGCAGGTCTCATGAAATGTGATGTACATGTTCAGCTAACTTTACAGCGTAATGTAAGTATGACTTTAAAAGCAACTGCAAGGCTCAGGCCCTTCCTTTTTCATGTTTAGCTTCATAGTCAGACTCTCCAGATGCAGAGGTTTTATTTGTTTGCATTGTTTTCAGACCAGATGCTCTTTTTAAGTTGTCGAGGGCAGGTTTGCAGCTGCAATGCTTGTTGGCTTGCAGGTCTCTTTAGTAGATGTCATTTTTTTAAAATAATAATGTTCAATATGCAGGTATGTATGTCTCTGTTCTGGTTCTTTCCTTTTACTTTCCTTTATAATCATGGATGCTTTTAGAATACTAACAGACTGTCTCCTGTGTGTTAATTGTAGAACTGACACCCCGACACCCCTTCCCCCATCCTTCTGGTAAAACTCATCCAGATTAAGGAAACATAAATATATTTCTTACAGGGGAGGAGTTAGCTTCCAACATCAGTGCTATGCATATCATTCCTGAGGGCACTCCTATTTATGTGCTTCCTCGTTCTCCAAGCTGTGGGATCCAGTCATATCTACCAGAATACCCTTTTATTTGACACAATCAGGATATTTGTCACATAAATTTACTTTCCTCCTCAAGTCAGGCAGTTGTTCAACCACTGATGCGTCTTCCAGCCAGGCATTTTGAGTGTAAACTGTAATTAATCAAGTACAATGTTCTGGGGTCACAGCTTAGCTTGACATCAATAACAGGTTCAGGGGTATCACACTGAACTGCAGTGAAGTTCTGTTCAAATATTTCTTTTGCATTATAGCATCTGATAGATGCATTCATTTCTCATACTCTAAATGCTAAGGCAAAAGACCCGAATAGGAAGTCTGAAAGCAGCATGGCTTAGCTGGTTGTTAGAACTGAGCAGGTACTGTTCCAGGGCGAGGTTCAATTTTGTCACAGCAACAGCTCCTGAATCTGTTGCATGTTTTCACTAGTTTGCCTAAGACAACTAAATAACAGTATAATATCAAACCCCCAGCTTGCAATAATAAAACAGGTCCATCTCTATTAAAGCAATGTTTAACTATATAAAATGTATGCCAGTGGATGTCAAGGTTCCAGGTTAAATGTACAACACAGGGAGCAGTGACTCAGTAGCAAGGTTAAACAGAAGCTTAATTTTTAGTCCGCATCTGCTCTGCAAATTTAAATGAGCCATGTGTCACTAATTATTACAATAAAAAGTGTTTTTTTTTATATTCAGTAATTGAGTAATACAAAATTCAAAAATATATGAATATTAAAAAAGATGACAATTAGTGTAGTGCTAACCACTGTAACATCACAGCACATACTGCTGTGGTACAGTTCCTGGCTGAAGTATCTTCTGCATGTGGCTTTTAGGCCATCTTGGTGTTTTCATGTGTTTTTGTTGGCTGTTCTGATTTCCTTCCATATCCCAAAGATACACAGTTAGTTGAATAGGTAAGACTCATTTCTCCATAGGTGTGAAACAGTATGTGAGCCTATGTGTATATGTGCAACTTTTGATGGAAGTGCCGGCTAGGTTGCAGTCCCACATCATGACCCTCAAAAGGATAAAATAAGTGTCAAAGAAAAAAAAAATATATATATATATAGAGAGAGAGAGAGAGAGAGATAGGTTCCGTTGGTTTGGTCAACAGGGAGTTTCGTCGACATCTGTTTAATCGATCGACCGCATTTGGTCAGTTATACATGAGATTGGCAATCCCTGATTAGAGAAATATTAACTTTCCCTGAAGTCTGCGCAGTCTCAGAGTTAGAATATTTATATCATATATATTACCTGAGTAATGTTTGCATACAATAAATAAAGAGTCAAATTTGAAAAAAGCGATGCTGTCAAAATCAGTTTTTATGTTCATCTTATACAGAGAATCAAATGTCAAGCAAAGAACAGTATCAGTTACAAAGGTTACTAAACCTTATAACTTTCTCATTTCTTTGCAACACCAGACAAGTAACATACAATGTTTTAAATAATTATATAAAGCAGTATTTATCACTATCATAGTTTTTTTTTATTTGATGTGAAATTGTGTTTTGCATGTTATAGAATGGAACACACAATGTCAACAGAGAAATATTCAGTAGTAGTAAATGTTATTCTAAAATAACCAGACTGTATTTCTCTGACAGGGGCTGTGAAATTTTACATTGTGCTTTACAGCAATACATACACTTTAAGACGTACACACATACACCTTGTTAGCAACATAGTGTTATTGCAGTGGAGCTCTGATATTGCATGAGATACAACAATTTAAATTGTCTAGACAGACAAGCATTTATCTCTGTACTGTTCAAATAAAAACAGAAAAAGGCCATACCTTGGTAACAATAGATAATTGTTATTCGGGGGGGGGGGGAGTTCTCAGCCTGAGCTGCTATTTATATAACTTTTCCATTGCACTTGACAACTCTCTCTCTCTCTCTCTCTCTCTCTCTCTCTCTCTCTCTCTCTCTCTCTCTCTCTCTCTCTCTCCCTCTCTCTCTCTCTCTCTCTCTCTCTCTCTCTCTCCATGAGGATGCTCTCTATTGCAAAATGAGGAGGAACCTTAGCTTTTGTCTGCCTTCTTAAAAAATGGATGCATTGGTGTGTTCTCTTGACCAGTTGGCTGGTGTTTCCTAACCAAGAAAGATCCTCTGTGTGTATACCCTGACATTTAGCACTCTTAACCCTCTCCACATTCTCACCATTGATCCTGAGCACTGGGTGGTTTGCCATCCTTTTCCTGAAGTCGATGATAATCTCTTTAGTATTGCTTACATTCAGTTCAGGGTCGTTCCTCTCACACCAGCTAATCAGATGTCACCTCCTCTCTGTATGCCTTGAATTTAAAGCTGTGGGCTGTGTTAAATTAAGAGTAGAGTTAGGTGCTGAATTGAAAACAGAACTAGATAGCATCAGACTTTTTATATTTAGTAAAAGCAAGACTAGGAGAAGGGATACTTACTTATCTCAACATATTCCATATTTATTGAATACGTAACTACTGAATGTGCATATTAAGGGATACTTACTTATCTCAATATATTCCATATTTATGCAATAAGTTACTACTGAATGTGCATATGACATCACTTAGTATTTAAAAGGCTGTCTGTCAAAATGTCAGTACTCAAAATGGTGACTGCGAACATACTAAAAAAAAAAAAATGAAAATCCCAGAGAACAGCGAATCTTGAACATTGCTTTTCTCCTTTAAACATCTTTTTTGCAGGGGGGCAAGTCCCCCACACCCCCTCAACTTATATATACCAACTTCGAAATCACCATACCTCAGAGAAAAGGGAATATTCTGAAAAATGTCGATCTCAGACTTAGTATATGTCAGTCTGTTTTCTCATCCATTCAGTCTCCATGTTTCTGGACTTGTTCTGGGATGTCCTGACATTTCAAATGGTAACTTTTTAAAATAATGTTAGAGAATTATATAAGAATTAGAACATATATGCATAGGTTAAAAATTTTGCATTCTTTGATGGCCTTGTGAGGTAAATGTAGAAAGACCTTATGAAACTATGAAGTTGTGATATTCTTTGAGAGAGTGTGGGTTAGGCAAACGATTAAGTCGCATATTTCATTGAAGGTAATCTGCAGCAGCTATCAAAAGAAGAGTATACCTCATTTCAGGTGCAATATTTTTTATATATAAAATTTCTTATCTCAGCAGAAAAACATCCCAAGGATATGGCACACCATTTTAACTGAGCTATTATACAACGACCCCCCCCCCCCACACTAATATTCCAAAACATGCACGCTGGTTGATCAGCATGCACTTTGTAAATCAGACTTATATTAATGGAAAAAGGTCCGGTCACCCGGACTTTTTCCATTAGTATAAGTCTTTTTTTACAGCAACGGAGAACACAATATCTCCATTGCTTTTTACCCATTGTCTCGCTATGTTAAAGGAGTTTAACATAGTGAGACAGCTTTAAAAAAAGTAATGGAGATCTTCCTTTCTCCGTTGCTTTTTTTAAAGCTGTCTCGCTATGTTAAACTCCTTTAACATAGCAAGACAGTTTGTAAAAAGCAACAGAGATCTTGCTTTCTCCGATGCGTCCACCCACAGCTCTGATGTACTGCGTAAGCATATGCATGCGCAGTACATCAGAACTGCCGCAGAATACTAGACAGCTGTGGAAGGGCAGCAAGGAGACATTATACAATGCCATTATTTAAGAAAAGTAATTATTTTTTTTCTTAAATAATGTCATTGTATAATAGCAATAACACACTTCTGGGTGTGGGTAATGCTGGATTTACTTACAGTTGTCTTTGTTTGGCCACTCGGGCTTTGCCTTTGTGACCAAACCACACCAACCGTGGGTAAATCCAGCATTACCCACACCCAGGCATGGGTTATTGCTATAATATTTTACATGTAGAATTTCTTATCTCAGCATAAAGAAGTCCAGCTAAATGATAGGCTAGTTGTAACTGCACTAATATTTGACTAACTGCTAGCTCAGTGTGATGGGAAAAGAATATTTTGGTGAGATTACCAGGAGTATCACTGACCTCTATGAGGCAGATGAGCAATGGGTATCAAACAAAAATCAAAGAGTGGCTTTTAGACATGTCATAGACATTTAACAGAGATGTCATTTAGACTGATTCAATTCCGGGCAGCTAAGAAATCTCTTAGGGGATAGTATCGAATTTCAATTAGTGTTTATCCAGCTCTTCAGATGGCTAAGTCATTTGCATAGAGTTCCATTTAAATTCCTCAGCTCCAATGTGAGACAACTAAAAAAGGAAAATAAAACCAGACACAAGTCTGAATCTTGTGAAGCACCTTCAGAATGGTAGGTAGCCAGTACCAGAAAGTTCCTTACAAAAAGACATCTAAAAAGACATTTCTTTACAATAGTTAGAAAAAACAGACAAGAAACATATTAGAGGACCTGTACCAAAGTTTAAATAGCCTAGATTCTTTGGCAGTATATTATAATTCTACACATCAAAGTTTCTCTTCAGCTCAGTAATTAGTCCCTTAAGCAGTAAGCAATATTGCTGTAAATTATGTCAGTGATGTATGCAGTGATGTCATGATGCAGAACCAACAAGAACCCATGTTATCAGTGATATATAATGTCATATATATTAACCTATTTGATGAGTTGCTGATGGACAATTATTTTCTAACATCTTGGCCCTACTGGTGGGATGGTCAGTATAGGTCAAAATTCTGAGGGTTCAATAGGGTTAATGATCTTGGGAGCACATCATGTCATTGAAAAATGAGATGAAGATAGTAGCCATTTTAGAAATGTAGACTGTAGAACATCAAAAGTTATAGGTACCCCATACTGGAGGAGAACCTCTTACTGGAAAAGTGCATGAGTAACAAGAGAACTTGTCTTGTGGTAACTTTGATACAAGTAATGTTATAAATAAGAGTGAAGTGAGGCTCTCTAGATTCATAGAGCTGTGAGGGAAATGGGAGTAGAAGGAGAGGCAAGATTATCTTTGAGGTTCACCATATAATCTTTTGATAACTAGAACTAAGACAGTACCAAACTCTCACTTGGTAAACAGAGGTGGAGGAACCCAACAGTCTTGTTAATTCATCCCAGTAACATTTGAACCTCCACAGTTCAACTTCACAGATCTCATGATAAAAGATCTGATGAGAATGCTAGTGGACTTTCTTAGATCCAAATAGACTAAATAATATTCAGGATGTCTTGTAGATTTCCAAATATTTTAAACCTTTTCCTTAATTATAATGCTGTGTCATAAATTACACATTAGTCAACGATATGTATCACCTCTTATTCTATCAGTGGTGATAGGAAAGGCATTATTTTAGATAGGTAAGACAGAATTACTTGAAAGGCCATGTTGACATCAGTGAGCATAATAACAGGATTTCAGTCAACTAACCCAAATCCAGTACAAAGCTGGAGTTCTTCAGTATGGGGAACAAGCATATTTTAAAAATAAAATGAACTAAACCGTACATTATGAAAGTTCAGAAAGAGAGCACCACTTAGTGTACACTAATGTAAGCTGAAGTCTAATAACTTCTCCCCATCAATCAGAAATGTTGGTGCATATAATATCAAGCAAGTCATTGGCCAATAGATGGCTAGGCCTTGTGAGACAGACAACTATTTAAAATGATTATTCAGACAAAGTGAGCAAATTAGAAACTTTTAAGGGACCCAAGCCTGTTTACTTTACAGCTGCACAGGAGAACAAAGTTTTGCTTAGATATCTAATTCACCCCAGAGGTTATAAACTAATTAAACCCAAGGATACACCCAGTGGTGAATGTAGATCACACCTAAATTAAACTGTGCTTTCACCCCATATTACATAAAGCACAAATCAGCTCCAAACACCATATATAGATCATTTTAATACATAAGCAAAGATTTCACTCAATATTCCCAGAGCAGAAGGCTATTAAGAAAAAAAAAACAGATATGAAATCCTCTATAATAGGACATTTGAAATGTTTTGCTAATTTGCTAATTACTGCACATGCATACACAGTCACACACACACACACACACACACACACACACACACACACACACACACACACACACACACACACACACACTAATGCTTTTCCCATCATTTCTAAGTAAGTGAACATTGAAAAAGATGATTTGAATAGAGAATTGTTTACTGGGAGTGTCCAACTGGGCCTAAAAAATAGCCCGTTTTCACTGGAGATCCAGGGAGAAGAGCTCCACAGAGGACAATGTTGACATAGTAGAACAAACATGTAAGAATGCATAATGTATACAGTACAATGTTCCTATAGGATACATGTTGAGAAATAAATATGGACTGACAAATAGTAGAAGAAAAGACATATCTAAAAATGAAATTAGTTTAAATAGGATGAACATTAATACATTTTTGTGACAAACTGAATGAAAAAATTCAAGGGCTGAGGAAACTGTTACCTAGGAAATAAAAATAGAAGCAGGCAACTAAGGAGGAGAAAAAATAAGTATAGAGGAAGGAGAAAGTTATGGAAAGAAAAAGAGGGAAGAGAGATAAGTAAGGGGTATGAGGAATCAGGCTATTTAGAGCAGCTAACCAGGATTTGTGCAGGAGCAAAGCCAAGTGTTTTTAAGATGCTCCCTCAGCAGTTGTTTGAATTTGGTAGTGTTAGTGTTGAGTATATTTTGAGGTATATCATTCCAAGCTTTAGCTAGTTTGTAAGAATACAGGGAATCCCTGTAGCTATTGTTTGACTTGGTGACCTTCAGGAGCAATTTATTAGAAGGCCTTAAAGTTCTAATGCTGAAGCAGGGTTGCACAAGGTTGCTACTAGATGGACAGCTGTTAGGGTAAAAAACGATACAGTGAGTTAGAGGTTAGAAGGTCGGGAAGTTTCATCCCATTGAGATGGTGTAGGACTTTACAGTGATGATTTCTTGCAGGTTGGTTGAAGCAAATCTGGCTACTTTATAATAGCAGGATTCTAGTTTGTTTAAGTCACATTTTCTTAAGTTATTGAATATGGGTGAGGCATATAAGAGGGTAGGTAGAAGGTGCATTCTGCAGATGGCATGTCTGGTGGAATCAGTTAGAAAAGGCTTTATTCTATAAAGGGAATCTAGTTTGAAATGTACTTTCTTGATAACCAGGGCTAAGGGTTTATCAAACATGAGATCCTTGTCAATGGTGACCGTTAGTAGCTTTGTATGGTCTACTGGTTCAGTAAGGGTATTGTTAGATGAATGAATGGTGAAAGTAGTAGGGCCAATAGATTTTTTGCTACTGGAGAAGATCATTAGTTTTGTTTTAGAAGGGTTAAGAAAGAGTGAGTTGTAAAGGTATTTTTCTATGCCCAGAAAGGATTGTTGTGTTTTACTGAGTAGAGCAGGTAGGGATCGAGCAACACATGTGAGGGAGAAGTCATCTGCATATTGAACCAATGTAGCATGTTGGGTGGCTGTGGATAGTCTATTTGTAAATATGGTGAAGAGGAGGGACCAAGAATAGATCCTTAGGGTACACTGACAGAGACAGGTAGAGAAGATGCTAGTTCATTTTGCCATTTAACTGCCTGTTGACAGTTAGTCAGGTAACTAATGAACCAGGTAAGAGTTGAATGAGTGAAGTTAAGGGAAGCTAGTTCATAGATAAGTTTTTGGTGAGAAACTGTATCAAAGGCCTTTGATAGGTCAAGGAATATAGAGGTGGTAAGTAATCCCTTGTTCCCGTGTTGGTTGAATATGTTAATAAAACTAATTAGGGCTGTTGTAGTACTATGTTTAGGTCAGAAACCATGTTGGCTGGGGGATATAAGGTTGTTTTTCAAGAGATGGTTGAGTAGTTGGGAGTGAACACATTTTTCCAGTATTTTTGCTATAGGAGAGAGGATGGCAATGGGTCTGTAGTTAGAAAAATCTGTAGAGATACCACCTTTATGTAGAGGGATTACATGGAACACTTTCTATAGTCACAGGGCATATTGTTCAGTAATTGACAGATTAATAAGGATGGATATGGGGTAAGCAATAGTACTTGCAGCAAGTTTAAGGTATTTGTTGGATAGTTGGTCAGCAACAATGGAAGAGAATTTAAGTTTGGATAGGAGTCTTCTATGAGGTGCATTTGTATGGGATTTAAGTGGAAGGAATCAGAATTTGTTTCTAAATTTATGGGTATACATAGCTGAGAATTGTTTTTTACTAGTGATAGTATAGAATTAACAAAATGTTAAATTGGGTGGCTATATTGTCAGGGGAGTTTGTTTTAGTTAGGTATGCAGATTCCTTTATGGTATACACTGTGTTACGGACAAAAACTATATTAAGCAAACTGCTGTAGAATTCCCCCCCCCAGGAAATTCTTCTATGCAAGATAGCAGAAAGTTCAGTGACTGACGATGATAGAATTGAATAAAAATAAGTCCACGTGTTAGTTGCTACCTGAAAGTCTCCTCTGACAGGTAACTTGTACCTGCATAGCATACCACATGCATCACACATATCTTCTCCCCCTTGGAGATCACCTCACTTTCCTTTTCCCACATCTTACTAAGTCTAACCACATACTTAATTTCATGTATGCTAATCTGTCTCCCTTGCAAGCCTCTTAAGTTTCTCAATGAGTAAGTATTTGCTCACCAAAATTCCCTTCTCTACCCCTTTATAGTAACTTTCCCATGGTACTTCAGTCTGTGCCCCTTGTCACTACCCCTCCTGCTTGTAACCTTTCCTCTCCAGTTGCAGCACATCAGTTTCTCACTGCCACTCTTGGTTGTTAACCCCTCAGTGATGCTCATCTTTGTTCTATCCTTCTTGTACTTTGCTTGCAAACTCCACCCACTGACAATCACTCATCTTACTCTCCTCTTATTCTCCTCAGGTGCCTCCCATATAAATTAATAAGGCCTTAAGTATCAGGCAAGCAATTAACACTCAACAGCTGTAATAATATCTGACTCAAAAACAGCTATAATAATATCTGACTCAAAAACAGTACAAGATTAACATGAACTAGTAATTCTACAAAAAAGGGGGTCTTCCCATATTCCTCTTTAAAAGTAGAAGTATTTTAGTAGCATATAAGCAGTAACACCTAATTTTACATTATTAGACACACACTCATACCTCTCAATGGTCTAGATTTTCACAGAATGTTCAGAATTTTGCCTCATACTTTTGGTCTGTTCTGTTGTGTTTTTCTAGCAAATTGTTTAGGACTGAATTCACTAAATAATGGGAGATATTCGAGTTTTACACTTCATAGCCTTCACAAAATGCATGGTGACACAAAACCTTTTTATTCTAGCAACTTTCTAAGTTTATAAAAGCAACATTTAGCATCTGTCCTATTTTTAGCTTTGCCGCAAGCATTTTTGGCTTTGTCCAGATGTCTTCTGCTAAGAGAATGAGAGCTATGCACAGACTCAAACACACACCGTTGTTTTCTACCTTAAATTTCTGATTCAGAAGTTAAGGAATGAAAAAAAATGTAAAAAGTAAACGTAAAAGGAAAAGAGTTTGTGTATATATGTGTATGCATTTCTATATAAAATTTTATATATATATATATATATATATATATATATATATATACACACACACACACATATACACACACACACATACACACATATATATATATATATGTATACACATACACACACTCTTATATACATATATATATATATATATAAGAGAGAGAGATCTATAGGTAGATACAGATATATGCAAACACACACACATACACACATATCTATATATAGTATACATAGTAACCATGCAATTTGTCAATTGCTGAGCTTAAAGATAGGTAGAAAAGGTGTCACTACTCTCTGAAATCATAGATAATTGCTCTAATTGTTCTATGCCATAGTTAACTCATGTTTAGTTGACTACAGCATTCTGTTTCTAGTATAGGCAAGTTAGTAAAAGTTGTGAGGGCAAGGACCCCATGTAAAACACTTGTTGCACTTGTTTCATTTGGGAAGAGACAATCACTAACGCAGAGCGGTATTAGCATTAGCTGTTGAGTGCTTTTAGGATCATAAGTGAGTTCACACTGTAAGATGGCCATGGCTATAATTTGGCTCCTAGAAAACAACAAAGTGTGAAGACCTTTAATCTTCTCTTTGTTGATGATTTAAAACTGTATAGCTCATTAAATGAGGAACTGAAAGCTCAACTGCAAGCTGTCAAAACTTTTTCAGATGATATTAGAATGTCATTTTGTCTTGATAAATGTGCAAAAGCAAACTTTAAAGCAGGAAAGTTGCAGCACCAAGAAAATATCAGTTTGGGATAATAATGTGATATAAAAGAAGTTGAGCAAGAGGGAGTGAATAAAATTTGGGAATTGATGAACGATCAATAACAAAACAGGAACAAATATGACTAAATCTTAGTAAGGAATATTTTAAAAGACTTAAATTAATCCTGAAAACAGCATTGACATCTAAGAACAAAATTCAAGCTATAACCAATTTGCTCTTCCTGTAACAACTTACAGTTTTGGAGTGACTGACTGGCCCCAAAACTTGTTGGATAGATTAGACAGGAAAACAAGAAGGATGCTTCATGCTCACCAAATGATTTATAAAAATCAGTGCATACCAAGATTATATATTCCCCATTCCGAAGGAGGGATGGGCCTCCTTGATATTGATCACATGTATCAATCTTCAATCATGGGACTCCACACATATCTGCTGACCTCACAAGACCCAAATGTAGTGAAAGTTTTGAAACATGAGGAGAATAAATCTAAGATGACTTCTCTGCTTAATCAAGCAGAAGCATATTGGCGTCAAGCAGGAATGGAAATCAAACCAGAAGTAGATAAAAATCAGACAGCAGCTGAATGTGCCAAAAAAACAAAAGAAAGAATATAAGGTGAAGGACCAGATGAGATGGTAAGAAATGTGGAAAATGCATAAATATAGTTGCAAGTATAGAAAACTTCTGGAAGAACCTCATGTTGATCAGGATCGAATGCAGGAATGGTTAAGTACAGGCAGGGCCGGCCTTAGCCGAAATGGTGCCCTAGGCGAAGTAGTGCTTTGATTCCCCCTAAGCCCCACCCACACCATTTCAGCCACACCCACAGGGTCACTCCCCAAGAAAGCCAGTCCAGTCATTTCCTTAAATTATTTAAATGCGGAGGAAAAAAAAGATACCTTGTAATGTAGTTAAACTGCGACTATCTTTGCAGTATTTTCTACTTTAAATACCAGAGCGGGATCATGGTCAAATAGGGCCCTAGGCATGGTAATAGACCATTCCTCCCACAGCAGACCCTCCTGCAGCAAGCCCATACCCCCCTCAGCAGCAGCCCCCTCCTCAGCCATTCCAGTGCTCCATTATTTGGTTATTTCTCACCAGTTACCATGCATACTGTTCTTATTTGCGTCTACAGTGATTACAGATATTGAAATAAAATAGCTCAAACAAAGATAGCCATTTGCTAAGCAAACAATAGTCTTGCAATAAAAACAGACTTAGCATAAGCAGTAAACTTCTCTGCCTTTGAAAGTCACATTCATTGAAATGGCTTGAAAACCCACATTATAGAAAATGTATCAGGCCAGTGGAGAATTGTTTACCTTTGGTCTGTTTTCAAAACAGACTCCTTGCACACAATTTTAGGACCATATATACATGTATTTGTTTTTTGGTTCATATTCCTGATTGCACTGAATTATGTTCCTTGTATAATACAGCACCACTTATTAGAATGTGTTTTACATTTGTAGTTTTAAACGTTCTTTTTATAGGCAATGAAATAAAATGTATGAACCAATAACTACCCATTTCAGAAAATTTCAACCATAAAAATTCCACTCAAGACTTCTGTCATTACAATCCACCAGTATTACTCCATACGCACAATCTCTGCAGAAGTAAAATCATCTGAATTCCACATTAAAGAAATCTGTAACTAATGAAGAGGTTGCTATTGGCAAACAACTTTACATATCAATGTTTTAGCTACAAATTCAGTGCCTGCTGTCCTAGAATAATTACTTGCCTATATTATATACAAAAATTGGTACACTGGTAATATTGCAATAGGAAATGACTAACAAGTTCATAGTCACTAGGTATCTCATACAGAGGACATACTCAGGAGTGTAGAACCCCTATCCCTCCCCCTTATAATGCACCAAATAATCAACAATCATATGGGCACTGCAGTATCAGCACTCCATCTACATGGTGTGGGAGTAGAATCCACAGCCTTCTGCACCAAAGACAATTATGCTACAACACTGCTTTCAGATTCTACACCACAGTGTGCCATTTGATAAACAAAAAACAGCTAGCTGCACACTGAAAACATTTACAATTGTTAGAGTGTGTTTTAAATTTTAGTTTTGAACATTTTCCAGTAAGCAATGAAACAACATGTATGAACCAATAATGACAAAACTGCTCATTTCAGAACATTTTAACTATAAAAGGCCCCTCAAACATCTGTCATTGCAACCCACCACTATCAGTCAATAAGCACAATCTCTGCAGAAGTAAAATTCATCCGAATAATTATACACAAGAGATTTGTAACTAATGAAGAGGCTGCTACTGGCAAACAACTTTACATTTCAGTATTTCATCTACAAATTTAGTGCTTGCTGCCCTTGAAGAATTAATTGCCTACATTACAGTAAAGAAAAAAGTGGTACACTGGTAATATTACAATAGAGAATGACTGAGAAACCATTTCAGAAAAGTTCATAGTTACTAGACATCTTAAACAAAGGAGGGCACACTATGAAATGCAGAACCCTATCCCCCCTTAAAATGCAGTGAATAACTGGCAACTACAGCATTAAATACCATGCCTCCATACCTCTCAACCTCTTAGCACAAGAAATCTGAATAAAGCCTAAAATAATGGGAAGGGGCAAAGACCCCCCCCCCCCAAACAGGGGCAGATTATAAATATTGCACTTACAGACTTAGAAAGTTGCTAGAATAACATTTGTTATAGAATGCATTTTCTGAAGGATGTGAAGGCTGAAACTCAAATGTATGACATTTAGTTATTTAAATCATCAGTGATTTGCCAGAAAACCACACATTTTATGAGGAATAGGCCAAAAATATGAGGCAAAAATCTGGACAACTGAGAAGTATGCAATACTTTCAACCTCTTAGTGCAAGAAATCTGGCCAAAGCCTTACATGATGTGGATGCAATGGCCAAAAAAATAGGGTAGATTTTAAATATTGCACTGTTTGTAACTTAGAAAAGTTGCTAGAACAACAGGATTTGAGTAAACGTGCATTTCTGAAGGATATGAAGTCTGAATGTTGTCTATAAACTCAGCCCAAGACTGCCTGTGTACCACTAATGGCCAGAGGCAGTTCCTAAATGTTTTATCCCATGCATGGGTCTCCTCAAATTTTCTACAGTATGATGCCAGTTATCATCATTAAGGGTAACGTACAACTATCACCCATGGAATGGGTAAGGTCAATCTAAGCAAATAGGATAGGTTAATTTGAGCATAAAAAGGGAAACTGGCTAGACTTAAAATGTCCTGCAAGGACAGCTAGCCTTGTACTTACCTATGACCCTATGGACAGTAGAAAAGAAAAACATACATCAGGAATACCCAGCACTATGGATAAAAGCCTGCTAAGAATGTAACCAATGATATCATGAGCACCCAGCAATGCCAACTATGGAAAATATGGGGTGTTCATCTTTTTTCTTAGATGGGGCTACAGATGAAAATAGGTGGAGGTTATAGCAACAAGTGATGTGCCAATGAGAATGAAACAAATGGCAACTCAGTTATCAACAAAAGTAGATTGGGGGTATTACGGGTTAGTTCTTCAGCTGAGATGGCTATCCTAACAGGCCACAAAGTAATTTCCTCCAATAAAGATATTAAAACACTGTACTCTACATTCCTTATTGTATTCCGTGGTGGTACAGCAGTAGCATTGTTACCTCACAGCAAGAGGTTCTCCCGTTCGATTCTCAGCTTGGCTTGGGAGTGCCTTCTGTGTGGAGTCTGCATGTCCTCCACGCGGTTGGGTAGCGTTCAAAAGACATGCGTGCGTAAATGGGCGTGCCTTCGTTGAAGGTTGGGCATCGAGCTGGCACCTCGGCGTTTCGTAAAAATCTACTGCCAATCATTAGCGGACCAGAGTTCTGCTGTGGCGACCCGTTACTGGGAAAAAGCCGAAAGACAAACAACAACAACTCTACATTCCTTATTGCGGTTATTCTATACAAAGACTAAGAAGGTACTCAGTGGACTTCCTACTCATTCTTCCAGAACTGGCGGTAGACATGAATACTCCAGGTCTGCTAGCTCAGGGTCACTATTTACAAAGTCTGTGTACTGTATGGCCTAAGGTCATTTTAGCAATCATGCATGTGGCCGTCGGGAGGCAGAAAAGTAAAGAAGCTTTTGAAATGTGTACCTTATTACTAGTCATGAAACAAGATCATTTAAATTTAGCAGTCTTTAATAAGGCCTGAAGAAATCTACATTCTGAACCACACTTGCAGCTGGAATAGTTCTAATTATGCATTAGAACTAAAGATTAAGGGATCACTATAATAAATATAATGTACAACAGTAGAATTTAATGAATATGTTAATGATCTTTGGATGAGTTATGTATAACGACTTTGAGTTTGATCCCCATATGCTCAGCTTTCATGTAGCTTGAAGGATCAATGGGTCATCCTTGAAAACAAGCAGATGCATTTAGTGGGTCTTATTTTGTTAACAGCACCCAAGTAAAATAAGGAAGTCAACAGTACATTACCTCTAACATTCGCATTCACCAAGAGGAGATGCACTTATATTTATATCGCTAAACATAATGCTTCTTTTCAGGGAAGCTTTCCAGCAAGGAATAATGAAGAATGTTTCATATAAAAGCTGAAAAAATGAGAGAGACTATTTCAAAAGCACCAAAGACTCCACAAATAAGTTGCTGCATGGCTAGAAATTCTAGCTTTTGACTGGGATATTTTTCACTTGCTAGTACAGTGTGTGTGTGTGTGTGTGTGTGTGTGTGTGTGTGTGTGTGTGTGTGTGTGTGTGTGTGTGTGTGTGTGTGTGTATATATGATCATTATTTGGGTGACTTCAGTTCTGTGATTTACCAAAGAACTACAAATTTTTTGAGGACAGTTGAGAGGTATGTTGTTTGCTCACTCACACAAACACACACACAGCTAGCAGTACAATTACACAAACCTATTTTCTCATGAAGCAAGACACACATACCTTCCCTTTCATACAGCAACTACCAACTTGTTTAAATTCCACACACTCCTATTCTCTCATACAACACAAACAAGCACCTTTTCTCTCATACACACACACACACCTACTACTCTCTCACACAGTAAGACATGCACTTTCTCTCTCATACAAACAGAATGACTCATTTAAATTCCACACACACACACACACACACACACACACACACACACACACACACACACACACACACACACACACACACACACACAAACTTTCTCTCACATACAGTAGCCCAGTTTAAACTACACAGACACACACATACACTTACCTTCTTTTTAAACCGAACGGCCACATGCGTACACATGCAGTTAACCCCTCTCTTGAAGTGCTAGTTTAATTTCCGCGCACAACTTTAGAAACCCTTCTTTACATCCACGCTGGCGTGCTTGCATGTGATGCACACATGTTCCTCCTTAAAGGAGAAGACTCCACTACCGTGGAGTGAAGTGTTTTTTTTTTCCTTTTGGTTAACTGGTGAAGCATCTGGCCAACCTACAGGTATAAAAGTGGAAGGGTGCTCGCCACTTCTGACCACACTATCCTTCCGGTGCCCTATGTTTTACTTATTTTAATTAATTTACTTTTCTTATTATGTGTTCGGATATTAAGAAAAGTAAATGAATTAAAATAAATACAGAAATAAATAAACACAAACTGCACCCTTTACGAGGCTGGCCTGTATGGCACCCTAGGCGGCTGCCTAGTTTGCTTATGCCTAAGGCCGGCCGTGAATACAGGCGAATTCAAACCAAGAGATGAAAGGTTAATACTGGTGGCACAAGATAGTGGGCTACGTACACGATGGTTTACAAAATCCATTGAACATGTGGGAGAAGCAGACAAATGTAGGTTTTGTAAGAATTGGAAACAGTTGTACACCTCGTTGCTGGTTGTGACATACTAATGGCAGAAGAACTGCATACGGAAAGGCATAATAATGTGGCAAGACTGTTACAATGGGGATTGTGCAAACATTATGGTACTGAAGTGGCTGAAAAACACTGGAAACATGAGCCACAAAGCATCATAGAAAATTATGAAGTCTACATCACATGGGATCACCCATTACCAACAGTTCAAAAGATAGATGCTAGAAAACCAGATATAGTGGTCCATGAAAAGAAGACAAAAGTAGCATTGATCATTGAAATCGCTACACTCAGTGACTACAGTGTCTTGTGTACAGAGAGATACAAAGTCATAAAATATCAAGATTTGTAGGCAGAAATGAGAGCAATGTGGAAGAAAGATACCCAGACACTTAAAATAGTAGTAAGAGCAACGGTCTTATAAAAAATAATCTACAGTCATACTTAGATATGTTACCAATACATGTAACCCTGTACAAATTGCAGAAGAAGTAATTACTGGGCACATTGCAGGTGCTGCGAAGACCACTTTTGGCTGACATCAAAGATTGGAACAATACTAATTTCATGAACTTTAATCATACTTTGACTTAGGAATGGGGTCCATTCCCGTCATGGTATTAGAAACCCAAAAGACTTGAAGAAATTAAAAAGAGTAAGATAGCAATGCTGTATTTTATTTTTATTTATTTATTTTACATTTGTTGACCGGGCTAGTCTAACTGGATACATGTCCATTTTCAGTAGAGGCCCGGGGAGAAAAGCTCCTACAACTTACAAAGACAAGTATGCAATATAACAGTAGACAAGTTTACAAAAAAATTGTTAGATACAATAAAACATGACATGAAATTAAAACACTTAGTAATAATTTTCGTAAGGGATACTCATAAAAAAAGAAGTAAGACTTGTTTTTTTCTTTTTTTTATCAGATGAGAGTAGAAGTTCACTATTATCAGGGAAGTATACACTATAGTTGCAAGAGCAATAGGAACCAAGTTTAGTTATGAAATTTTTGTATATTGGGTATAATCAGTCAGGGTTGGAGCAGGGACAAAGCCAATGATTCTTTAGATATTCTTTAAGATGCTTTTTGAATAGATGTGTGGAGGCAAGTGAAGACAGTTCAATTGGAAGTTGATTCCAGCTTTTTCCTACTGTGTTGGAAAAGAGCGAGTCCCCTGCTTTGTTGTTTGGTTTGACACTAGAAACTAGAGGTTTGCTAGCTGAGCGAAGTGTAGGGAGATTTTTGTAGGGGGTGATTAGATTAGTGAGGATTGGTGTATTATTGGGGTGATAGAGGATTTTTTGGGTTATCACAAGTTGCTGATAGCGTAGCTTATTATGCAGTTCAAGCCATCCCAATTGTTTGAGTTTATGACAGTGGTGAGTTCTATAGGGGGAACAGGTAGCAAACCTAGCTATGTTGTTATAACAGGTGGAAAGTTTATTTATGTTATTTCTAGATAGATTAGTATAAATAGCAGAAGCATGGAAGAGGGTAGAGGAAAGGTGGGTCTGTGCAAGAGTAATTCTGGCTGGAGGGGTAAGGAGGGGCTTGATTCTATAGAGAGTGCCTAATTTTTTGTTGACAGTTTTTATTGTTGAATTAATGTGTTCATCGAAGGTAAGGGAGTTGTCGATTGTAACTCCCAGTAAGCGGGTAGAGGTATCAGGGACTATATTAGTGCCATTGCTAGAGGTTACTATGAAGTTAGGGATAGACAACTTAGGAGTAGGAGCAAAGAGTAGTAGCTTTGTTTTTTTGGGGTTCAGAAGGAGGCAGTGTTACATGAACCATTTTTCAACAGTGTTTAATACGGATTGGGTTTGGAGTTGGAGAGAGTGAATGGATTTGGCAGAACTAATTAATGTCGAGTCATCTGCATATTGGATGCAACTGGCTTGTGGAATATTAGTATGTAGACTGTTAATAAATAATGGGAAGAGAAGAAGACCTAAAATAGAGCCTTGAGGTACACCGATTGTCACTGGGAGGGAAGATGAAAGGGTATTATTCCAAAGGACAGCCTGCTGTCTGTTTTCAAGATAGGATTTAAACCAAAGAAGTGATTGTGAGTCAAGTGATTGGGCTTTTAGGATTTCAGTGAGTAAGTTGTGGTTCACCATATCGAAGGCCTTAGAGAGGTCTAAAAATAGGGCCGAAGAGAAAGTATTGTTGTTGCGATTTTCATTAATAGAGTTGGTGAAGGATAGTAGATTAGTAGTAGTGCTGTGGAATGGTCTAAAGCCATGTTGGCAATTGACAAGCAGATTATTGTGCATAAGGTGGTCAGGTAGCTGTCTATGTATGCATTTCTCCATTATTTTAGCAATGGGTGAGAGTAAGGCTATAGGCCTAAAATTAGACAGCTCAGTAGATGAGCCGCCTTTGTGTAGGGGGATAATGTGGGAAACTTTCCATATGGATGGGATTTTGCTTTCAGAGATAGTTCTATTTATAAAGATGGAAATGGGGTAGACAATGGCTTTAGCTGCTATATGTAGGTATTCTGCTGGAAGGCAATCAGCAGATGGGGTGCAGGGTTTGAGTTTTTGAAGGAATTTAGAAATGAGGGATGTAGGAACAGGTTGTAAATGAAAAGTAGGAGTTGTAGGATTAGGGGTGTTAAGAGGCAATGTGGTGCATGGTGGTATAGAATTTGCAAGGTTTAGAATGGCTTCAGTAAAATAGTTATTGAAAGCATCTGGAATCTGGTTGGAGTTATTTTGGAATCCAGAAGGTGAAGGAGTTTTAGAGTGTCCTGGTTGAAGTAGTTTGTTAATGCCTGACCAGAATTTTTGAGGTTGTGCTTTTTGGGATTGAAGGAGTTTATAGTAATAGTCTTTTGTATCTCTGAGAATGTCTTTCTTGGTGGCATACAAGCCAGGATAGCTGAAGGCAGTGCCAAAGTTTGTGTAGATCTATTTAAATGTGTGAATATATATATATATATATATATATATATATATATATATATATATATATATATATATATTTATATATATATATATATATATATATATATATATATATATTTGTGCACGTGTGTGTGTGTGTGTGTGTGTGTGTGTGTGTGTGTGTGTGTGTGTGTGTGTGTGTGTGTGTGTGTGTGTGTGCGAGCGCATGCGTGCATGTGTGTGTGTGTGTGTGTGTGTGTGTGTGTGTGTGTGTGTGTGTGTGTTTGTGTGGTACCTAAATCCTATTGTGCAAATAAAAATCATGATTTTGTTTCTTACCCTAAACATTCACTTCAAAAGTAAAAGAACTAAAAGCCGAAATAACAAAATAATAGGCCTATGTCACTTAATAAATTAAAGAGGTCATAAAGGGTTGCAGCCCAGTGCATTTAAATGAAAAACAGGCCTTTAATAATTAATTAATTCAATTATCAAAGAAGTAAAAACTGCAAAGGCTAAAATATTACACCCTGATCCTGGAATAAACTCATCCCTCATTATTTTAATATATTTCTAAGTTGTACTGCAAAATTGCAGGAAATGTGAGTACTTTTTCACACTTGCAGAATGTTTCTCTTTTTCCCATACTTGTATGTAGAGTTAGTATATTTAAGAAAGGGTGCATTAGGGAGAGAAGCCCCTCACATGTGAAATGTATTTGTCTTACCCCTGCAAAATATGTTTTTTTTTCAACCACCTGTAAGTTTAATGAGTGTGTTTTTCATTGAACTGGAATCATGATGTTTATAGTCTGCAGTGTTTATAATTACTTTTACATAGGAGATCCACAGTGTTTTGGAGGTGGCATAATTAACAGAACATTTTTTCTTGCTATAACAAAAAACTGTTTGCCAATAGTTCTCTATATGTTTACAGTACGATGACAGCATGGGATAGTGAGCAAATATATAATTCTATATGCTAAAAAAAATTCTCATTACAGGCTACAAGAAACACTTAAACTAGTTTTGTCCAAAGAATCTACTTTCTGTAACAAATTTCCAGAATTTCTGGTACAGCTGACTGTCTCAGTTTTGGAATGTAACATGTTTTTGTTCATGTTTCAATGTACCAATGTACCAATAAAAAGTGATAGAATGGGCAGAGCCCAATTTGGACCATTTTGGTGGGGCCCACTCCAGCTAACTGACCCACCTACCAGTCCACCCTGCCCTCACCTAACCCCCTTCCACCTGTTGGTCTCCTGGTGTTAAGCTTATTTCAAATTAGGTATCAGGAATAATATACTAAGACTTTGCATTAAAAAGAAAACAGTATCTTTACAAATTCATATTTTCTCATAAAGCATGTTAAAAAAGAAGTAAACTTTCACTCTATCTTGGTAAGTTAAGGCTCATCAGAGTTTTTGGGAGATGAGAGGGCAGAGCCAAGATGGCTAAGTGAAGACAGCAGCTTTTTAGAGCTCTATAGAATTAGAATTAAATATAGGAAAGATATCTATTTTACCTAAAAATAATTGCTATAATCTTACTCAGAATAGTTTTGACCATTCAAATACAGATTTTTGTGGAAATATATAAAAATGTTCCTGTCAATTTTACTCCAAGACTAAACTATTAAAAGAATTTCAGTAATTCTAAGCACTCCACTACTGACATTTCTCTGAAGAAAGATGTACAACTAGTGACTTCTACTCTCCAAAAAGTATCCTTGAAAGTGGATGGCTTCCATGTGAACCTGTACAATCTGAGAGATAATTGTCTTAAACAAAGTGATTTTTTAAAGAACTATTACAACAACAGCAAACCAAAATATATGAAATGGAGAATGCCACAAATAACATAGATGGGAGGTTAAAAGAAGAATAATCTCAAATGGAATTTCGACTAAAACAAAATATATGACTTCTAAACAAAGTAGATGATCTAGAAAATAGAGAAAGGAGATGTAATATAAGGATTTTTGGTCTTCCAGAAAAAACAACTGAATGTGAGGATTTAATTTCATGTTTAAATACTTGGATACTAGAAATATTAAATTTACAGCAGGGTCATTCCTATGGTATTGAAAGAGCCCATAGAGCCATAGGTAAACCTATTCCTACCTCCCCTTCTGCTCCACAGAGATCTATAGTCATACATTTTTATCATCGTTGATAAAAACTAATAGTTAAAACTGCTTGGAGGAAAGCCCTTTAAATATAAGCAGAATCCAATCAGAATTGACAATAACTATTCAACTGAAACAATGGACTTGAGGAAAAGTTGCTGTCCACTTGTGAAATCCCTTAAACAGAATGGTTTTAAATCACAAATAATTTTTCCAGCAAAAATAGAAATTCATCTGTCAAGGGAGCAAGAATCTTTAACTATCTAGAAGAAGCTTCTACTTTTATTAAGAACAATAATCTTATTCCCATAACAGAGGACATGGATTGGACATTTCCTTCTTTGAAAAGAACCTCTGACAAAAATATGTGGACTGATATGAAGAAATAAAAACAAAAAACTGATTCTAGTTCCATCAGTGCTAGCAAAATTATAAAATTTTCAGTCACAAAATAACTGCTACTTTTGTATGCTTTTTCCTATATTATTATTGAATGAATCCCTAATATTTAATAATGAAATAGTTAACTTAAAACACCTCTGGATATATATCTTACTTAGTGAGAATTTACCTTGTTATTCCTCTCCAGGGTTTGGAATGGATATTGCAGTCTCTGTGCTAGTCATGTGTTTTTCCCTAAATATGGGTAGTTTTTTTTTCAGGTATATACCCTTGTAATTTTTTCTTTTTCTTATTTTAACAATGAATTTTTCTAAAGTGTAGGAGTGAACAGTTTGCTTTGTATGCTTGAGTGCCTTGCTATTTTTCATTGAATGTAGGTGTTATTGTGATGTGTTTCTGGCTTCTGGGTTTCTGGATTTCCCTATTCATATATTATAAATATGTTTGATATATTATAATTTTGGTGTGTTTACTTTTAAGCTCTTTGTTTCTTGGGTGTTTTTCATGTGGTTTCTTTCTCTTTGTGGCAAGACTTGCTTCCAGTTTAGTGGTCATTTGGTATTGTTCTTGTGTGTTTTCGACTGTAGGGGGAGTTGTTCGTTTAACAGACCTTCTTGTTTGTATGTCCTGTGGGCTTGATTTACATTTGGTGCCATTAATTTGACTGAGTCAGATTTTTTCCTCTTCTCTCTTAACCGTTATAATCTTCGTTCTGCACTTACCACGAGATGAGATTGCTTATGTCTGGTCAGAGGGGCTGAGTCTGCTCAACTGTCAAAGGCTCTGTGAAGTTTATTCATAACACATACGCTACAGGAAGCCTGTTACGATTCCGTCAAGTTGTCTTCTTTAAATGGCTCCTCCTGATGCTATGTTATACTCAGCTTAATTGAAAGACTTATTAAGGTCGGTGATCACAAACCACTTTGATATATTACATATTTTTGTTCATGCAGTTATCTTTCACTACTGTCTTGTCCTGTCTTTTTCAGACTTACTGTTTTTTTTGTTTTTCTTTTTGAGGTTTGGCTGGGGACTTTGTCATGCATGATTTCAAGCCAGTTAATTCTGTTACTTTTATTTATCCATGTGAATGACTTTGTTGCTATATTGCCTTGACATCATGGTTTTTGCTTTTTCATGATGTTTGCCTGGGAGGGGATATGTGTGACCAGATGGTGCTGCCTTCTTCCAACAACTCTGTGATGAGCCCTCTTTATCACGGGGCAGTAACTAAGGAGCCTCAATCCTCACTACTGTCTCTGATAAGGGATCATCACAAAAAGCAGGGATATAAATATACAATTTCCCCTACGAGTACACCTGGAAGAGGCTCTAAACCTGAGACTGGACAATATGCTTCATTCGAGGTCTCCAAATGAATCTCCACACCAACCACTGCAGAGCTCTGTGTCCCAGTTCTAGGTATCTGAAACACTCACTCTTAAATATCTGATATTCACACATACACACACTCTTGGGAAAGACTAACACAGATTTACCTGCTGTGTTCCCTTTCCCAAATTACAAGGTAATGACTACCACCAGTCGGATGCCACAATACCCTTCAAAAGGGTATTCAATTACATTGAGCAAAATAGATACTGATACAAATGGTAGCACGTAACCAAAGTAGTAAATTTTTTGGAGTGGCCTGGTGTTATCACAATAAGCATAAACACTCTAAAGTTATTAAAAATATTCACTAAATAAACAGCCACAATAAGAAGACTACTACTGCTGAACAGCTCTGGGAAACAACTACTGAACAACTGACTCAGAACCAGCTTTTATAGCAGATTTTGTAAGTAAGTAACAGGAAGCTGCTATGAGATTCTACTCTCGCATATCAGACTTTGAAAAGTAAACAAACAGCTGCAGTGAAGATTCTATTCTCCCAGCCCTGGCACACAATGGCATCACATCTACATCAGCTGACTCTGGCATAACATACATTCAGAATTCTGTTTAAAAAAAGACATGTACATTTGGTCAGCCAGAAGAACACTGTTTGACATGCAAACATCTTGCATAAATCAGAGTGATAATCAAAAGACATAAACCTATTTTCAAAATTATAGCTAGTCATGCTGGCATATGTAACACAGGGTAATTTACAATTATTTGCAAAACTTCAGCCAGTCATGCTAGCACAGATAACAATATCTAATATCCTCACAGGTTCTCACAGATGCCCTGTTGTGTTTAGCTAGTTTGGAAGGCATATGTGGGGCTGGTGATTTTGAACTACCTCATTTTATTGACTGTAATAGTTTATGTAGTTGTCTTGGTTACTATATTGACCTTTACTTCCTGTTTTTTATGGAGAAGAGTTATTGCACATGATTAGCTGTTATATTTATATATAAATAAATGTATGACCTATGTTTTTCTGGAAATGTGCATCAGTCCTTTTACCGTTGCCAATGTGATTGTCTTATGAAACTTTCATTCTTGTATGAATGAATCATAGACAAAGTCATGTTTATTTAATAATGGTGCAGTTACAATATGAGTTTTTTGTAATTGATTATGTGAAATTATTTTTTATCTTAAGTCTGACTGCACATATATATATATATATATATATATATATATATATATATATATATATATATATATATATATATATATATATATATACACACACACACACACACACACACACACACACACACACACACGCATACACACACTAGTTCATATTTTCTTTTGTATGCATCTTTAACAATGTGGGGACACAGTTGGGAGAATATTGTTTAGTTTATGCATCATCCTTTCTTTCTTCACATGCCATGTTATATACTTTAATGTTGGCATTGAGTGGTACTTATTATATGTGACAGGTTGGTAGCTGAAAAGTTGATTAAATATTGTCATAATTAAACAGAAATTAGATTAATTTGAACTAAATGATGTTATTTCTATGTATTAGTGAATATGGATTGTTACAATAATTACTTTCAAACTACTATAAGCACATTTTCCTGATAATTGTATTATTTTGTGGTGGACAAACATTAAAGGCATAGAATACTGTTAATAATTACTATAATACTTTAAAGGTAATGTAGTTTAGAACAAGTTGTTTATTTCAGCTTAGGTAAGAACTGAATTGTACTCACACACCAAAATGAATAGATTGTGTACTTATGTATATGGCATGTTTGACTTTAATCAACATACTTGAGGCAAATTATACGTTTTTTTAGTTTATTCTTGTTAAATGGAGTGAAAATAGGAAAAAGAAAATAGCAAAAGTGTGGAATAATTATCTTCTTTAATAATAGCTAACTCTTCATTATGCTTTTCTTTACCTTAACATCTGTAAGATTGAATATCAGGTTTCTTTATATATCTATACATATTTTCATGGTGTCTGTTAGATAAAAATTTTACTGCAGAGTTCCGACAGATAGGTTTTCCAGTTACCATTTTAGGCTGAGGTTTGGTTAGGTAATGATGGATAGTCTGAAAGTTTTTCTTGTCTATCTGCTGGACTAGGAATTTTGATAATTCAAATGTTCATAGCTGATGTATAGTACTCACAATATAAATATTATTTGTTTTATTTTTCTTTTCTTTTTTTTTTTGGCCTGTATTACAAAATTTTATGTTCCAAAATTATGAGCGGCATGCTTTTGTTTTCCCTTTCTTCTTTTTCTCCTCTTCCCTATTAAAGGGGGAGTGGAGATGAGAGAAGAGACGAAATGAAAAGGTAATCATCTTATTATTTAAAGGTATTTATCAGTATTATCTTTAAATATTAATGGTTTAAATAATCCAAAGGAAAGATCAAATTTGATTAATAAGGCACAAGTGGCCTACTTACAAGAAACACATATTAAACTGATAGAAAAAGATATCTGGAACCCCGACAACTTTGTAGTTATTGCTGAATCCTGTTTTAAAATTAAGATAAGGGGAGATGCAATACTTTGGGAAAAGAACGTAGATATTCCACACATTACTTACAAATATGAAGACCAAGAAGGTCTTCTTACTCTTATAGTTTTAAAGTTTAATAACAGATTATGGACTTTAGTGTACCTCCATTGGTTTCCTGGTATGGGACAACACCTTGACAGGAAAAACACTTAGACTTTATTCCTGATTACTATAAAGGTAACCTAATTATATGTGGGGATTTTAAATGTATGTTGGTTGACTTTGACACTAATAATAAAAGAAAATTAAGGCTGACCCCTCCTGCAAAATTACTTAAAATAGATAGAATCTCTTAACTCAAGTGATACATTTAAGATGAAAGATCCCAGATCTTTACTTTTTTCTGATCAGGATTATAAATACGGCACACAGACTATAAAAGACAAAATTCTAATTTCTCAGGACATAATTTCTAATATATCATATTTTAACATTGTTTCTTGCCCAATATCTGATCATGATGCTTTCACTCTAAAATTCATACTAATTTTAAAAAATTACCATTTTTAACCAGAACACCTGCATATGTTACCAGACTTAAAGATTTTAAACCTTGGTTAATATATGAATTATTTTTTTTTTCTGGAAGCTAATAACACTTATAGTAATGATTTTTATATTCATAGCTTATACCTATGGAAAAATTCTTACCTGGTATAAGCATAAAATTAAGGAATGGGATTCAGAACTACAAAACATTCAGTCACAACTCTCAGTGGCCAAGTCTAAATTTAATAAAAATAACAAATCTACTAGAAAAGAAATAGAAACATTAAATGAACAATATTTTGATATTTTGTCTCATAAATCAAATTTGCCTTTAGAAAGATTAAAATGACCTTTTATGCATTATTACCTAAACATATGCATAATCTATAAAAAAAGAGTAAAAATGCAATCAAAACTTAGTAATATTCTAGCAGTTAGATATGAAGGTGAAGGAAATAAGAAAACACACTTGATAATGGAGATATACTTGATGTTCTTAGATTCTATTAGACATCTCAAAATCGGGACCCTTCATCTAATGATAAGCTCTCAAAAATGAATTTTGACTCACTTAATATTAAAAAAAATCCATTTAAATTAAAAATTCACATACAAAAACAAATTTCTCAGAAAGAAGTCTTGGATAAAATAAAAAAAAATCTATTAAAGCTCCAAGTATGGATGGAATAATAATAGAAATGTATAAACTACTTCCTTCTTCTATTTCCTTTTTTCATAAAACCTTAATTGAGGTATGATCTTAAGAAATTATTTCTCCTTACTGGAAATATTCACAAATTGCTCCTATATTAAAGGAAAAGAAAAATCCACATATTTGTCCATCTTACAGACCTATCTCACTTCTAAATAATGATTATAAGATCTGTATGTCTATTATCACTGATAGATTAAAATAACTTCTCAGTCATATAATCAATTTTTATCAAACATGTTTTATCCATCAAAGGCAAACACGTGATAATATTATGCATATACTTTCTCTCATAGATTTTGTGAATGGAAGAAATAAAGAAACTCTTTTGATTAGTTTAGAGACTGACAAAGCTTTTGATTCCTTGAATTGGAACTACTTATTCAGAATTCTAGATTTGATTTTCCTACATGTTTTATTTCACATTTAAATAATATTTACAAAAACAATTCTGCTTATGTTAAAATTGGCCCTTTCACTTCTGAATATATTCACCTGACCAAAGGTACTAAACTGGGGTGTCCATTATTTCCAATTTTATTTGTCATAGCCATTGAGATCTTTGCTATTTTAGTTTGAACAATTCAAATATCAATGGTATATATATTTTTATTCATTAGTCTTCTAAAATTATGTTATTTGCAGATGATATATTATTAATTATTGCCCATTCACAATTGACTCTTTTAGTATTAGAACCCATAAGAAAATTATTTTAATCTGTTTCTGGTCTTTACTTCAACCAAAGTCTAAATTCAATAAAAAGAGAAAAGCAGCACACAAGCAGGCCCAGGTGTCCACAGTACAAAAAAAACACAAAAGCCACCAAGAAAAGCACTGGAGAAACTGTGAAAGTTCTTTTTTAGCATAGTTAAAATTTAATGTACAGGATGAAGTCTTTGCGATGAATAGCAAACATTAAATTCTAACTACGCTAAAAAAGAACATTCTCAGTTTTTCCAGTGCTTTTCTTGGAGGATTTTGTGGCTCAAAGTCTAAATTCACAATTTTAAATAATAAAAAAAATCAAATACATAAGAATCATGTTATTGGAAAACATGTTACATCTCTTGCTTAACTAGGTATTACTTTATTGAAATCTCTGGATGAAATAATAACTGTCAATTATGATAATATCATAAATACGTTTGACAATTATACTTCTAAATGGAACAAGCTCATTATTTCCTTTGAAGATGCACTCCAGTTAATAAAATGATTATTTTACCTAAAACTCTATACATAATCCAGGCCTTATCAATCTTTCCAGACAATTACTGTATTAATAAGATAAATAAACTATTATTAAAATTCCTTTGATTTACTGACAAAGCCAGAATAGCATTATCTCATCATATTAGACCATGGGTTCTTGGAGGAATTAATTTCCCAAATATTAGTGCTTATTTTAAAGCATCAATTTTTAAAATTATTTTAAACTAGGTACACTTAAACTATAACTCTAATTGGAAAACATTCAAATTAATTCTTCTTAAAAATAATAATAATGATAAAATATGTAATTTTAACTCAATCAAGAATATTTCCTTTGGAATTTTCTTTGTAACTGTATACAGTACAACTTCTCTCCTCCTACTAACTCTTCTTATTTATTCCTTATATGTAAGACCTTTAAAAATACAGTTCTCTCTAGCATGGATGTTAAATTCTGGTTTGAGTCTTTAATTTCTTTTAATCATACCAGATTTTTTAATAAAACCCATAGTCTCATATTCACTGTTTGAGAAAAAAAAATTTGTTTGTTGCCACCATAGGTTCCAAGATTTGAAAGTCAGAGACATCCAACAACTTATTCTAGAATATGATTCATATCCTCATGACTGCTTATTACTACAAAGTATGAAAACCAAGCATAAGAACTATGTTCATCTCTAACCCACTCACAATTTAAGGAAATTCCCAAATTAATACATTTATTTTATGAAGTCATATACAATAAAACAAATAAGGAAAATTTAATTTCAAAACTTTATAAAATATTTATAGAACATAAGATAAATTTAAATATTACATTTAGAATCATATCTTTTTAACCTATGAAAATAAATCTCAATTATTATCATCCATTTAACTTACCTCTTAGTCCCATTATTTGAATGTATTTACTTGGAAACTTTTTCACAGAGCATTTTTATCTCCAAATAAAATAGGTAAAATTAATAAAAATAATGATATATGCTGCCAGAGATGTTCTCAAAATTGTAATGCTGGTTGGATACATGTTTTTAATTGTCTTTCTACGAGTCATTTCTGGGGGAATATTGATGAGTTTCTGAAAGCTGTATTTTTTGACACATTTTCATTATCTAAGCCTTTAATTTTATTTAATATGAATGATGGTCATGAATTAAAAAAGGTAATCTGACCCTACTATGAACTATTCTGGCAGTAGCAAGGAAAAGTATCACCAGAAAATGGAAATCAACTTCACCTCCATCTTTTGAAGTTTGTCCATCTTAAATGTTAAAAAGTCCCTTCCATCTCTCTCACTGCTTATGTGGAATCCTTTATGGACAAATTCTGTTCACGTTTAATAGCTGCATAGGTGGATTAGAACCATAAGAAAGAGTACATCTCATAACTGAAACTGTAAGAATGAATACATCACAACATTATTACTGTTCTTGGGGTTAGCATAATGGTTAAGGTGTTTACCTCACAGACAAGACGTATACAGTTTGATTCTCAATAAGGGAAAATCGGCTAGGCTTAAAATGGTTCTAAAAGGACAGTTAGTCTAGTACTTAACTATGAACCTATGAACCTATGAAAATATATTGCCTTAAGAGAGACCAAAGTAAAATAACACAGGATTTACCCAAAACTATTTCACAATAATCTTTGGATAAAAGTGATGTCTGTTATTGATCTTTTTAAAAAGGTTTCCAGCCTACTGAAATTTAAAAAGGAAAGAAAAAGAAGGTTTTTACCTTTTTTTAACTTTAATATTGTCATTCACTAAATACAGGCCTTTGTACATATTGTACATAGTTTAAATATGTTGATTCTTTTATGTCGTTATCATCCATCATTATTACTATATTATTATATTAGCCATTTTTTATTTCTTCATGTTAAATAACAATAAAGTTTATTTGGAAAAAATGGAGTTTTGGGGAGTTGTTGTAGACAATATCAAGCAGACCCTGTTACAGTGAAGTTACTTTATTTGAAACAAGAAACCTGATAAAATCTTCTGAATTATCACAGACCCCAAGACATGCCTCACATGCCCATTGCATGACAAGAAGTTCAGGACAAAGGAGTTAGTGAGGATGAGTTTGGTGATTTAGGAAAGATGGTGAGGGGCAAAAAGAGCAGTAACATTTTCTAAACTCCATTATACTTTCTTGTCTTATATTATCCTTTTCTTCCTCCAGATGCCATACACTGTCCATCTGAAAAAACTTCAAGTTTTAGTCTGTAGCACATCACCTACTCCGAGGAGTTCTCTGCCTATCATATAAAGCTATGTTAAACCCAGAGCTGTTGGACATGCTACACCTAAAGAAATCCCAATCCCTCTGAGCTACACAATCTAGGGACCTAAACCTTGTTACCACAATAAAGAGGATATGCTGGAGGGATAGATTTCTGTCCCAGAGACTTCCTATACTCTGGAACAAGCTACCCATCTATGTCAAGCAAAGTATCTCATCAGCATTCTTCAAGAAAAGCCTTGATGAGTGGATGGGAAATAGGAAATAAACCCCGGGGATCACTTCTGTGGCTCTGCTCGACAGGAGCACAGGAAATTAACTTTCTTGGGTGGCATAAGCCAGGGAACCTTGTTGGCTAGGCTTACTTAGGTCCTTGGGCTGATAGCCTAGTACCTACCTATGAACCTATGAAACTATGGGGTTCAATTCACCTCTGTACCTGCTCAAAATGGTATTATTCATATACCATCCTACTTATAACTATTTCTTCAAGTTTATTTTTATTTATTTATTTATTTATTTTGCCAAACTGGGTAAGTGGACTAATGCTTGCAGATCATTTCCAGTCATAGGCCAGGCCTCAAGAGTAGCAGTAAAGATTATATGTGTAGATGATTTAGAACAACCACTAAGCAGCATGTTTTATCAGGGATGATGAAATCAAAATGGTTTAAGAAATCTCACATGGATACAGGAAGAACATGTAAAACCCACAAAATTTGTTCAGCTTTCTACAATACACTTTCCCCAAAACATCTCCTCAGTAAAGTCCAAATATATTCTATCTTTAAGTTTGTTCTTGCCCTCCCCACCCCATTTTCTATGTAACTCTGAAGTTATGGTGTCCCTACTTACTATACCTTTATAAGTCAAGCTGCTTCTGTTACTAATTTGCCAGATGGAATCATTTTTGACCCATCTCTGATTCCCTCCACTCAACACACACATGGAACTCATGTTTCAATTCTCTGGGATTATTTTGTTCATATGTGTGACTGGAGCAAATGTTTCTTACCTACACCATCAAGTTCTTAATACTCTTCCACGCATCTTGGTAATAAGATGTTACCTCACATCACAGTTTCTGGGGGGGGGGTTTATGCTTACTAGTGTTTGCCCTCAAACTGTCTGAAGCTGACTATTCCACACTTGTTTATAATGATATTCATTAGCAAGTAACTGTATATTCCACATCAGTAAGAGAAACAAAAGAAAATACAGTACCACTGTCAAGTCTTAATTAAACCTGGTTTTATTATCTTCTGCAATAGCTATAGTGCATAAAATCTAATGGTTAATCTGACTTTAGTTTTGGGTTGAAAACCCTGATGAACACTCTAGCAACAGCAAATGACTACCATGGAAGTATGAGCAACTAAAACTTGAGAAAGTTGTGAAACTACAATACTAATAGTACTAGACTAGCCACTGGTGCAATCCATAACAGAAAATGTAGTCTGCTCCACTAACAATACTTGTAGTATGAGACCCTGCCTTGGGCCAAATAGGTTTAATTGACCTAAGGCCAGCCTAGGGTAGGAGTGCATCATCAGCATCACTGTATGCAGTAATATATGCGTGAGGAAGTGGGGTGTTAACTATTGTGAATATTTGGGTCTCACTTGGTGTTTACAGATTAACTCCTGACAGTGCAGAGTGGTAATTACCATTAAAGGAGTTTTTCATTTTGTTTACCTGAATATTAATGAAAGAGCTATGAAATTCTAAAAATTCAAATATTCAAATTTGATATCAAAGAGATTTGCTTTATAATAGCAAAATAATAAAAAAAGAACTTCTAAGGAAGATGTGCATTGGGAGTCAATGTATACTAGAAACTAAAAGTTGAGAATATAGTCTTACAGTTTAGTAGCTATCATTTTGAAAGCATGTGAGAACATCTATTATAATCACTTTTCATGTTTTAAAAAACTGCAAGAAGGTAGAAATACAAACATACATCTGAACATATGGCAGTGCCATCAGAAGACATAACTGTCATATTTGCTCTGTTCATTTGCTATGGCTAACATAGGCAATCATTTATCCAAATACTTACCACCCTCGTCAATCTAATGTATGCTTCTCTGAAGTTCTTCTTTATCAATTGCTGTGCCATACCCTATGGTAAAGCAGCACTCCAAGGATGTGCCATCCTGTTTGAAAAACAACTTCCACATGTTCATTTTGAATCTTACCCCCTTCAATTACCATATGTGCACCCAAGTCTTCCTCTTTCTTTTTTACTTGAAAGCTACTCTGTCAACTTGCTCTCTAATATACTTGTGTACTCAAATCATATCTTCTTTCACCTACTTTCACTTATTGTGCACATTAAATGGTTATTAACACATGAATCTAAAACACAGCATATAAAGCAAAAAGAGCTGAAAGAAAGAGACAGAGAGAGAGGTAGATAAAAAAATTAATATGTTTAGGCACATATGAACAATACCAGGTAAGTGATCACAAGGGACCATAAGATGCCTAGCCATATACACCTTTAAACAGACACACCTGAAAGACTGTGCCTCCCTTTTCAATCACTTCCCTGCTCTCTGTGGCTGGCTGCACCAAAATCAAGAAGGGCTGCATAAGAGAGTCCTGGTGTGAATTTGTGTCTCCCCATCCAGTCATCAAGACTAGCCTTCAAGGTAGTCAAAGCAGTTCTTTGTTTCACCTGTAGGGTAACTTATTCCATAGGCTGTGAATACACTGAGTTAGGAATCTATCTTTTCAGTGAGTCTTCTTTATGTGTTGGTGTACATTTAGGTCCCTAGTACACATGTTTGTAGTGACACTAGTTTTGCAAAGAAATAGGGGCTCACATATGATTGGATCTTTTATGGCTTGAACGTGAGATGCACAGCACCTTGGAGTAAGCTGTGGGCTACAGAGCATAATGAGAGTTGTGCTAATCTCTCAGAATAGCTGAAGGATTTAAGGAATTTCATTTTCCTGGTGAGATATCTTTGGTGCCTTTCTACTTGTACAGTATGCCTTGATTTATACATACCAAAAGGGGCATTGTAGTCAATGATGGGTCTGATAATAGACATGTACAAAGGTAGGATGAGTTCTTTGGATTTTGAAGATATTGCCTTAGAAATTAACTGGGCCAGATAGAAGGATTTCCTGGCTATGGTGGAAACATACTAACTGAATGACAGAGAATTGTCCACGTAAGTACCCAGGTCTGTTATGATCATGTCTATCTCACAAGAAGTACCTTTATAACATATGTGGTAGGAACAGCTTTCTTTGCCAAATGCCACCATGCTTCACTTTTTTACAGTTCTTACTGGAGCTATTTATTATTAGTGGATAAGGTAATAACAGTGCCCAGCTTGCAGTCATCAGCAAACTTGGTCACCCACACTTATGGTATATTGGACTGGATGTCTACAAAATAAATGCCAAACAAGAGAAGGCCCACACTGATACCTGTGGCAACACACTAGTTACAAGTTTACATTCAGATAGGGTACCAGCAGTGGTATAGCTAGAGTGGGGTGAAGGTGGCAGCCACCCGAGGTGCAAAGTACTAGGGGGTGCAATCAGAAGATGTCAAATATTCTTCAGTACAGGGCATTACTGGCATTCAAATACCAAGATTGCAGTTGTGGTCTGAGTTGAAGCACCTAGCTCCCAATTTGTGGTGCAGCCAGCCAGAGAGAGCAGGGAAGGCTGTTGGAAAGATAGATCCCCTCCCCAAAGGGGAGTGTTAAGCCTACAGCAGTAGCAGCTCTTGACATGCCCTGGCACCATGGGAGATGACCATCACTACAACCTTATGGTGGGTCACAGGAGCTGAGGGTTCACAGGACTGTCAACTGGGCTGGACTGTCCTAAGTGTGGTCTGCCTGCATCTCACCACCTATCCTGTCTTGAAACATGGACCAAGGAGTCTAACAGGTGTATGAGTCCAAAGGTGGGCAGTTGCTACAGTTTAAAAAGGGAATAAGATTTTTTTAGAACCAAGGTTTTTTAGTGCTCTGTGTGTGCTATAAACTGCATCAGTTGTTCGACAAATTGTAACAATAGTTTGCTACAATTTGAAAAGGATGTTTTTTTAGAATTAAAACACGTTATTACTCTGTGAGTGAGACATAAACTGTAGCAGCAGTTTGCAATAGTTTAAAAGGAAAAAAAGTGTTTTTAAGAACTGAAGCAGTTAGCATGCTTGTGTGACTTAAACTGTAACAGGTGCTTGCTACAAATGTTTAAAAGAAAAGAAAATTATTTTTTTTTTTTGCTAGAGCTGAAGTGGTTAGTGTTTCGTGGCAGAGAACTTTTTTTGCTCTTCAACTTAGAATTGAAGGCACTGGGCATCAGAGTAGCTAGCTATACCTGCATGTACCAGCAGCTTTCTAAACCTGGGATCTATCAGATAGCCAATTTAGAATTCAGTGGGTAACATGGGATCTGCATAAAGTTTAATAACGCCTCCTTTCCAGCACTTAACATAGGCTTCCCAGAGAGGCTAATTAGTGTGATCCCTTTAACTAGAATACTGTCTACTGTCACATTTATTAAAATAAATAGTGACCAGTACATCAGTTTTCCAATTCAGATCTATTTTTCCAGCCTTATATGCAACAAAGGTTTGTTAAGTTCAGCATCCCAGTAGACAAGATACGCCACATCCACTCCCGCAGCTTTGCTGCAGCAGAAATATTTAATCACTACAATGACTTCATCTATTAAAATGAATCCATATCCTTTTTGTATTTTTCTCTTCAGAGAATGGTGTGTCTACCAGATTCAAATGTATTCTTCAATGTGCTCCTTATACCTTTCAACAATGTCCTCAATTGAGGTCAACATTTCTTCATCCTTGATGAGAATAGGCTAGGTAATAACCTGCTTACTCCCAAATTAATAAATGGCTTACCAGCACCTCCTCTAGACCATCCAAGGTAATTTCCTAAGGCCTCATCATACTCTTTCCACACTTGGGCCTTTAGTGAAAACCACAGCTGCTGCCATTCTGGCTTCTTAGTATTTATTGCTTGGAGCAATATCCCAATGGACATTAGACTGATATCTAGCACTCATTTGAACACTCACTAAAACACCTTCTCACCCAGTCCTGGCTCTGTACTTGCATCACACCAGGCTTAAATATCGTAATTTCTCTTCTTCTGTTCATTCTCTTCTCTTTCTCATCCACTCTTCTTCTCTTTGCCTGTCATCTTCCTATCTCTCATCCCATCTTCTACCCTGTCCCCTATCCTCTCCATCTCTTTTTAATAATGATATGAAAAAAAGGAAACCATGCCCAAGAATACAGCCAAAGCTTGTCGCCCACCAACAATATCAATAAAAGACACTGCAGAGGTAAACACAGAGTCCAGGAATCAAAAAGACTTCAATGATAAAAAGATAGTAACAATATGTCCACAAACCACCAAACATAAAATGCTTAACGTGCGTGCGTGCGTGCGTGCGTGTGTGTGTGTGTGTGTGTGTGTGTGTGTGTGTGTGGTACCCAAATCCTATTGTGCAAGTAAAAATCACGATTTTGTTTCTTACCCTAAACATTCACTTCAAAAGTAAAAGAACTAAAAGCCGAAATAACAAAATAATAGGCCTATGTCACTTAATAAATTAAAGAGGTCATAAAGGGTTGCAGCCCAGTGCATTTAAATGAAAAACAGGCCTTTAATAATTAATTAATTCAATTATCAAAGAAGTAAAAACTGCAAAGGCTAAAATATTACACCCTGATCCTGGAATAAACTCATCCCTCATTATTTTAATATATTTCTAAGTTGTACTGCAAAATTGCAGGAAATGTGAGTACTTTTTCACACTTGCAGAATGTTTCTCTTTTTCCCATACTTGTATGTAGAGTTAGTATATTTAAGAAAGGGTGCATTAGGGAGAGAAGCCCCTCACATGTGAAATGTATTTGTCTTACCCCTGCAAAATATGTTTTTTTTTCAACCACCTGTAAGTTTAATGAGTGTGTTTTTCATTGAACTGGAATCATGATGTTTATAGTCTGCAGTGTTTATAATTACTTTTACATAGGAGATCCACAGTGTTTTGGAGGTGGCATAATTAACAGAACATTTTTTCTTGCTATAACAAAAAACTGTTTGCCAATAGTTCTCTATATGTTTACAGTACGATGACAGCATGGGATAGTGAGAAAATATATAATTCTATATGCTAAAAAAATTCTCATTATAGGCTACAAGAAACACTTAAACTAGTTTTGTCCAAAGAATCTACTTAAGGTAACAAATTTCCAGAATTTCTGGTACAGCTGACTGTCTCAGTTTTGGAATGTAACATGTTTTTGTTCATGTTTCAATGTACCAATGTACCAATGTACCAATAAAAAGTGATAGAATGGGCAGAGCCCAATTTGGACCATTTTGGTGGGGCCCACTCCAGCTAACTGACCCACCTACCAGTCCACCCTGCCCTCACCTAACCCCCTTCCACCTGTTGGTCTCCTGGTGTTAAGCTTATTTCAAATTAGGTATCAGGAATAATATACTAAGACTTTGCATTAAAAAGAAAACAGTATCTTTACAAATTCATATTTTCTCATAAAGCATGTTAAAAAAGAAGTAAACTTTCACTCTATCTTGGTAAGTTAAGGCTCATCAGAGTTTTTGGGAGATGAGAGGGCAGAGCCAAGATGGCTAAGTGAAGACAGCAGCTTTTTAGAGCTCTATAGAATTAGAATTAAATATAGGAAAGATATCTATTTTACCTAAAAATAATTGCTATAATCTTACTCAGAATAGTTTTGACCATTCAAATATAGATTTTTGTGGAAATATATAAAAATGTTCCTGTCAATTTTACTCCAAGACTAAACTATTAAAAGAATTTGAGTAATTCTAAGCACTCCACTCCTGACATTTCTCTGAAGAAAGATGTATAACTAGTGACTTCTACTCTCCAAAAAGTATCCTTGAAAGTGGATGGCTTCCAGGTGAACCTGTACAATCTGAGAGATAATTGTCTTAAACAAAGTGATTTTTTAAAGAACTATTACAACAACAGCAAACCAAAATATATGAAATGGAGAATGCCACAAATAACATAGATGGGAGGTTAAAAGAAGAATAATCTCAAATGGAATTTCTACTAAAACAAAATATATGACTTCTAAACAAAGTAGATGATCTAGAAAATAGAGAAAGGAGATGTAATATAAGGATTTTTGGTCTTCCAGAAAAAACAACTGAATGTGAGGATTTAATTTCATGTTTAAATACTTGGATACTAGAAATATTAAATTTACAGCAGGGTCATTCCTATGGTATTGAAAGAGCCCATAGAGCCATAGGTAAACCTATTCCTACCTCCCCTTCTGCTCCACAGAGATCTATAGTCATACATTTTTATCATACGTTGATAAAAAACTAATAGTTAAAACTGCTTGGAGGAAAGCCCCTTTAAATATAAGCAGAATCCAATCAGAATTGACAATAACTATTCAACTGAAACAATGGACTTGAGGAAAAGTTGCTGTCCACTTGTGAAATCCCTTAAACAGAATGGTTTTAAATCACAAATAATTTTTCCAGCAAAAATAGAAATTCATCTGTCAAGGGGAGCAAGAATCTTTAACTATCTAGAAGAAGCTTCTACTTTTATTAAGAACAATAATCTTATTCCCATAACAGAGGACATGGATTGGACATTTCCTTCTTTGAAAAGAACCTCTGACAAAAATATGTGGACTGATATGAAGAAATAAAAACAAAAAACTGATTCTAGTTCCATCAGTGCTAGCAAAATTATAAAATTTTCAGTCACAAAATAACTGCTACTTTTGTATGCTTTTTCATATATTATTATTGAATGAATCCCTAATATTTAATAATGAAATAGTTAACTTAAAACACCTCTGGATATATATCTTACTTAGTGAGAATTTACCTTGTTATTCCTCTCCAGGGTTTGGAATGGATATTGCAGTCTCTGTGCTAGTCATGTGTTTTTCCCTAAATATGGGTAGTTTTTTTTTCAGGTATATACCACTTGTAATTTTTTTTCTTTTTTCTTATTTTAACAATGAATTTTTCTAAAGTGTAGGAGTGAACAGTTTGCTTTGTATGCTTGAGTGCCTTGCTATTTTTCATTGAATGTAGGTGTTATTGTGATGTGTTTCTGGTTTCTGGGTTTCTGGATTTCCCTATTCATATATTATAAATATGTTTGATATATTATAATTTTGGTGTGTTTACTTTTAAGCTCTTTGTTTCTTGGGTGTTTTTCATGTGGTTTCTTTCTCTTTGTGGCAAGACTTGCTTCCAGTTTAGTGGTCATTTGGTATTGTTCTTGTGTGTTTTCGACTGTAGGGGGAGTTGTTCGTTTAACAGACCTTCTTGTTTGTATGTCCTGTGGGCTTGATTTACATTTGGTGCCATTAATTTGACTGAGTCAGATTTTTTCCTCTTCTCTCTTAACCGTTATAATCTTCGTTCTGCACTTACCACGAGATGAGATTGCTTATGTCTGGTCAGAGGGGCTGAGTCTGCTCAACTGTCAAAGGCTCTGTGAAGTTTACTCATAACACATACGCTACAGGAAGCCTGTTATGATTCCGTCAAGTTGTCTTCTTTAAATGGCTCCTCCTGATGCTATGTTATACTCAGCTTAATTGAAAGACTTATTAAGGTCGGTGATCACAAACCACTTTGATATATTACATATTTTTGTTCATGCAGTTATCTTTCACTACTGTCTTGTCCTGTCTTTTCCAGACTTACTGTTTTTTTTTTGTTTTTCTTTTTGAGGTTTGGCTGGGAGACTTTGTCATGCATGATTTCAAGCCAGTTAATTCTGTTACTTTTATTTATCCATGTGAATGACTTTGTTGCTATATTGCCTTGACATCATGGTGTTTGCCTGGGAGGGGATATTATGTGTGACCAGCTGGTGCTGCCTTCTTCCAACAACTCTGTGATGAGCCCTCTTTATCACGGGGCAGTAACTAAGGAGCCTCAATCCTCACTACTGTCTCTGATAAGGGATCATCACAAAAAGCAGGGATATAAATATACAATTTCCCCTACGAGTACACCTGGAAGAGGCTCTAAACCTGAGACTGGACAATATGCTTCATTCGAGGTCTCCAAATGAATCTCCACACCAACCACTGCAGAGCTCTGTGTCCCAGTTCTAGGTATCTGAAACACTCACTCTTAAATATCTGATATTCACACATACACACACTCTTGGGAAAGACTAACACAGATTTACCTGCTGTGTTCCCTTTCCCAAATTACAAGGTAAAAGCTGCCACCAGTCAAATACCGCAATACCCTTCAAAAGGGGTGTTCAGTTATATTGGGTAAAATAGATACTGATACAAATGGTAGCATGTAACCCAAGCAGTAAGGCTTTTTGGAGTGGCCTTGGTGTTATCACAATAAGCATAAATACTCTCAAGTTATTAAAAATATTCACTAAATAAACAGCCACAATAAGAAGACTACTACTGCTGAACAGCTCTGGGAAACAACTACTGAACAACTGACTCAGAACCAGCTTTTATAGCAGATTTTGTAAGTAAATAACAGGAAGCTGCTACGAGAGTCTACTCTCGCATATCAGACTTTGAAAAGTAAACAAACAGCTGCAGTGAAGATTCTATTCTCCCAGCCCTGGCACACAATGGCATCACATCTACATCAGCTGACTCTGGCATAACATACATTCAGAATTCTGTTTAAAAAAAGACATGTACATTTGGTCAGCCAGAAGAACACTGTTTGACATTCAAACATCTTGCATAAATCAGAGTGATAATCAAAAGACATAAACCTATTTTCAAAATTATAGCTAGTCATGCTGGCATATGTAACACAGGGTAATTTACAATTATTTGCAAAACTTCAGCCAGTCATGCTAGCACAGATAACAATATCTAATATCCTCACGGGTTCTCACAGATGCCCTGTTGTGTTTAGCTAGTTTGGAAGGCATATGTGGGGCTGGTGATTTTGAACTACCTCATTTTATTGACTGTAATAGTTTATGTAGTTGTCTTGGTTACTATATTGACCTTTACTTCCTGTTTTTTATGGAGAAGAGTTACTGCACATGATTAGCTGTTATATTTATATATAAATAAATGTATGACCTATGTTTTTCTGGAAATGTGCATCAGTCCTTTTACCGTTGTCGATGTGATTGTCTTATGAAACTTTCATTCTTGTATGAATGAATCATAGACAAAGTCATGTTTATTTAATAATGGTGCAGTTACAATATGAGTTTTTTGTAATTGATTATGTGAAATTATTTTTTATCTTAAGTCTGACTGCACATATATATATATATATATATATATATATATATATATATATATATATATATATATATATATATATATATATATATATATATACACACAAACACACACACACACACACACACACACGCACACACACACACGTTCATATTTTCTTTTGTATGCATCTTTAACTGGGGACACAGTTGGGAGAATATTGTTTAGTTTATGCATCATCCTTTCTTTCTTCACATGCCGTGTTATATACTTTAATGTTGGCATTGAGTGGTACTTATTATATGTGACAGGTTGGTAGCTGAAAAGTTGATTAAATATTGTCATAATTAAACAGAAATTAGATTAATTTGAACTAAATGATGTTATTTCTATGTATTAGTGAATATGGATTGTTACAATAATTACTTTCAAACTACTATAAGCACATTTTCCTGATAATTGTATTATTTTGTGGTGGACAAACATTAAAGGCATAGAATACTGTTAATAATTACTATAATACTTTAAAGGTAATGTAGTTTAGAACAAGTTGTTTATTTCAGCTTAGGTAAGAACTGAATTGTACTCACACACCAAAATGAATAGATTGTGTACTTATGTATATGGCATGTTTGACTTTAATCAACATACTTGAGGCAAATTATACGTTTTTTTAGTTTATTCTTGTTAAATGGAGTGAAAATAGGAAAAAGAAAATAGCAAAAGGGTGGAATAATTATCTTCTTTAATAATAGCTAACTCTTCATTATGCTTTTCTTTACCTTAACATCTGTAAGATTGAATATCAGGTTTCTTTATATATCTATACATATTTTCATGGTGTCTGTTAGATAAAAATTTTACTGCAGAGTTCCGACAGATAGGTTTTCCAGTTACCATTTTAGGCTGAGGTTTGGTTAGGTAATGATGGATAGTCTGAAAGTGTTTCTTGTCTATCTGCTGGACTAGGAATTTTGATAATTCAAATGTTCATAGCTGATGTATAGTACTCACAATATAAATATTATATGTTTTATTTTTCTTTTCTTTTTTTTTTTGGCCTGTATTACAAAATTTTATGTTCCAAAATTATGAGCGGCATGCTTTTGTTTTCCCTTTCTTCTTTTTCTCCTCTTCCCTATTAAAGGGGGAGTGGAGATGAGAGAAGAGACGAAATGAAAAGGTAATCATCTTATTATTTAAAGGTATTTATCAGTATTATCTTTAAATATTAATGGTTTAAATAATCCAAAGGAAAGATCAAATTTGATTAATAAGGCACAAGTGGCCTACTTACAAGAAACACATATTAAACTGATAGAAAAAGATATCTGGAACCCCGGCAACTTTGTAGTTATTGCTGAATCCTGTTTTAAAATTAAGATAAGGGGAGATGCAATACTTTGGGAAAAGAACATAGATATTCCACACATTACTTTCAAATATGAAGACCAAGAAGGTCTTCTTACTCTTATAGTTTTAAAGTTTAACAACAGATTATGGACTTTAGTGTACCTCCATTGGTTTCCTGGTATGGGACAACACCTTGACAGGAAAAACACTTAGACTTTATTCCTGATTACTATAAAGGTAACCTAATTATATGTGGGGATTTTAAATGTATGTTGGTTGACTTTGACACTAATAATAAAAGAAAATTAAGGCTGACCCCTCCTGCAAAATTACTTAAAATAGATAGAATCTCTTAACTCAAGTGATACATTTAAGATGAAAGATCACAGATCTTTACTTTTTTTCTGATCAGGATTATAAATACGGCACACAGACTATAAAAGACAAAATTCTAATTTCTCAGGACATAATTTCTAATATATCATATTTTAACATTGTTTCTTGCCCAATATCTGATCATGATGCTTTCACTCTAAAATTCATACTAATTTTAAAAAATTACCATTTTTAACCAGAACACCTGCATATGTTACCAGACTTAAAGATTTTAAACCTTGGTTAATATATGAATTATTTTTTTTTTCTGGAAGCTAATAACACTTATAGTAATGATTTTTATATTCATAGCTTATACCTATGGAAAAATTCTTACCTGGTATAAGCATAAAATTAAGGAATGGGATTCAGAACTACAAAACATTCAGTCACAACTCTCAGTGGCCAAGTCTAAATTTAATAAAAATAACAAATCTACTAGAAAAGAAATAGAAACATTAAATGAACAATATTTTGATATTTTGTCTCATAAATCAAATTTGCCTTTAGAAAGATTAAAATGACCTTTTATGCATTATTACCTAAACATATGCATAATCTATAAAAAAAGAGTAAAAATGCAATCATAACTTAGTAATATTCTAGCAGTTAGATATGAAGGTGAAGGAAATAAGAAAACACACTTGATAATGGAGATATACTTGATGTTCTTAGATTCTATTAGACATCTCAAAATCGGGACCCTTCATCTAATGATAAGCTCTCAAAAATGAATTTTGACTCACTTAATATTAAAAAAATCCATTTAAATTAAAAATTCACATACAAAAACAAATTTCTCAGAAAGAAGTCTTGGATAAAATAAAAAAAAATCTATTAAAGCTCCAAGTATGGATGGAATAATAATAGAAATGTATAAACTACTTCCTTCTTCTATTTCCTTTTTTCATAAAACCTTAATTGAGGTATGATCTTAAGAAATTATTTCTCCTTACCGGAAATATTCACAAATTGCTCCTATATTAAAGGAAAAGAAAAATTTACATCTTTGTCCATCTTACAGACCTATCTCACTTCTAAATAATGATTATAAGATCTTTATGTCTATTATCACTGATAGATTAAAATAACTTCTCAGTCATATAATCAATTTTTATCAAACATGTTTTATCCATCAAAGGCAAACACGTGATAATATTATGCATATACTTTCTCTCATAGATTTTGTAAATGGAAGAAATAAAGAAACTCTTTTGATTAGTTTAGAGACTGACAAAGCTTTTGATTCCTTGAATTGGAACTACTTATTCAGAATTCTAGATTTAATTTTCCTACATGTTTTATTTCACATTTAAATAATATTTACAAAAACAATTCTGCTTATGTTAAAATTGGCCCTTTCACTTCTGAATATATTCACCTGACCAAAGGTACTAAACTGGGGTGTCCATTATTTCCAATTTTATTTGTCATAGCCATTGAGATCTTTGCTATTTTAGTTTGAACAATTCAAATATCAATGGTATATATATTTTTATTCATTAGTCTTCTAAAATTATGTTATTTGCAGATGATATATTATTAACTATTGCCCATTCACAATTGACTCTTTTAGCATTAGAACCCATAAGAAAATTATTTTAATCTGTTTCTGGTCTTTACTTCAACCAAAGTCTAAATTCAATAAAAAGAGAAAAGCAGCACACAAGCAGGCCCAGGTGTCCACAGTACAAAAAAAAACACAAAAGCCACCAAGAAAAGCACTGGAGAAACTGTGAAAGTTCTTTTTTAGCATAGTTAAAATTTAATGTACAGGATGAAGTCTTTGGGATGAATAGCAAACATTAAATTTTAACTACGCTAAAAAAGAACATTCTCAGTTTTTCCAGTGCTTTTCTTGGAGGATTTTGTGGCTCAAAGTCTAAATTCACAATTTTAAATAATAAAAAAAATCAAATACATAAGAATCATGTTATTGGAAAACATGTTACATCTCTTGCTTAACTAGGTATTACTTTATTGAAATCTCTGGATGAAATAATAACTGTCAATTATGATAATATCATAAATACGTTTGACAATTATACTTCTAAATGGAACAAGCTCATTATTTCCTTTGAAGATGCACTCCAGTTAATAAAAATGATTATTTTACCTAAAACTCTATACATAATCCAGGCCTTATCAATCTTTCCAGACAATTACTGTATTAATAAGATAAATAAACTATTATTAAAATTCCTTTGATTTACTGACAAAGCCAGAATAGCATTATCTCATCATATTAGACCATGGGTTCTTGGAGGAATTAATTTCCCAAATATTAGTGCTTATTTTAAAGCATCAATTTTTAAAATTATTTTAAACTAGGTACACTTAAACTATAACTCTAATTGGAAAACATTCAAATTAATTCTTCTTAAAAATAATAATAATGATAAAATATGTAATTTTAACTCAATCAAGAATATTTCCTTTGGAATTTTCTTTGTAACTGTATACAGTACAACTTCTCTCCTCCTACTAACTCTTCTTATTTATTCCTTATATGTAAGACCTTTAAAAATACAGTTCTCTCTAGCATGGATGTTAAATTCTGGTTTGAGTCTTTAATTTCTTTTAATCATACCAGATTTTTTAATAAAACCCATAGTCTCATATTCACTGTTTGAGAAAAAAAAATTTGTTTGTTGCCACCATAGGTTCCAAGATTTGAAAGTCAGAGACATCCAACAACTTATTCTAGAATATGATTCATATCCTCATGACTGCTTATTACTACAAAGTATGAAAACCAAGCATAAGAACTATGTTCATCTCTAACCCACTCACAATTTAAGGAAATTCCCAAATTAATACATTTATTTTATGAAGTCATATACAATAAAACAAATAAGGAAAATTTAATTTCAAAACTTTATAAAATATTTATAGAACATAAGATAAATTTAAATATTACATTTAGAATCATATCTTTTTAACCTATGAAAATAAATCTCAATTATTATCATCCATTTAACTTACCTCTTAGTCCCATTATTTGAATGTATTTACTTGGAAACTTTTTCACAGAGCATTTTTATCTCCAAATAAAATAGGTAAAATTAATAAAAATAATGATATATGCTGCCAGAGATGTTCTCAAAATTGTAATGCTGGTTGGATACATATTTTTAATTGTCCTTCTACGAGTCATTTCTGGGGGAATATTGATGAGTTTCTGAAAGCTGTATTTTTTGACACATTTTCATTATCTAAGCCTTTAATTTTATTTAATATGAATGATGGTCATGAATTAAAAAAGGTAATCTGACCCTACTATGAACTATTCTGGCAGTAGCAAGGAAAAGTATCACCAGAAAATGGAAATCAACTTCACCTCCATCTTTTGAAGTTTGTCCATCTTAAATGTTAAAAAGTCCCTTCCATCTCTCTCACTGCTTATGTGGAATCCTTTATGGACAAATTCTGTTCACGTTTAATAGCTGCATAGGTGGATTAGAACCATAAGAAAGAGTACATCTCATAACTGAAACTGTAAGAATGAATACATCACAACATTATTACTGTTCTTGGGGGTTAGCATAATGGTTAAGGTGTTTACCTCACAGACAAGACGTATACAGTTTGATTCTCAATAAGGGAAAATCGGCTAGGCTTAAAATGGTTCTAAAAGGACAGTTAGTCTAGTACTTAACTATGAACCTATGAACCTATGAAAATATATTGCCTTAAGAGAGACCAAAGTAAAATAACACAGGATTTACCCAAAACTATTTCACAATAATCTTTGGATAAAAGTGATATCTGTTATTGATCTTTTTAAAAAGGTTTCCAGCCTACTGAAATTTAAAAAGGAAAGAAAAAGAAGGTTTTTACCTTTTTTTTAACTTTAATATTGTCATTCACTAAATACAGGCCTTTGTACATATTGTACATCGTTTAAATATGTTGATTCTTTTATGTCGTTATCATCCATCATTATTACTATATTATCATATTAGCCATTTTTTATTTCTTCATGTTAAATAACAATAAAGTTTATTTGGAAAAAATGGAGTTTTGGGGAGTTGTTGTAGACAATATCAAGCAGACCCTGTTACATTGAAGTTACTTTATTTGAAACAAGAAACCTGATAAAATCTTCTGAATTATCACAGACCCCAAGACATGCCTCACATGCCCATTGCATGACAAGAAGTTCAGGACAAAGGAGTTAGTGAGGATGAGTTTGGTGATTTAGGAAAGATGGTGAGGGGCAAAAGAGCACTAACATTTTGTAAACTCCATTATACTTTATTGTCTTATATTATCCTTTTCTACCTCCAGATGCCATACAATGTCCATCTGAAAAACTTCAAGTTTTAGTCTGTAGCACATCACCTACTCCGAGGAGTTCTCTGCCTATCATATAAAGCTATGTTAAACCCAGAGCTGTTGGACATGCTACACCTAAAGAAATCCCAATCCCTCTGAGCTACACAATCTAGGGACCTAAACCTTGTTACCACAATAAAGAGGATATGCTGGAGGGATAGATTTCTGTCCCAGAGACTTCCTATACTCTGGAACAAGCTACCCATCTATGTCAAGCAAAGTATCTCATCAGCATTCTTCAAGAAAAGCCTTGATGAGTGGATGGGAAATAGGAAATACACCCGGAGATCACTTCTGTGGCTCTGCTCGACAGGAGCACAGGAAATTAACTTTCTTGGGTGGCATAAGCCAGGGAACCTTGTTGGCTAGGCTTACTTAGGTCCTTGGGCTGATAGCCTAGTACCTACCTATGAACCTATGAAACTATGGGGTTCAATTCACCTCTGTACCTGCTCAAAATGGTATTATTCATATACCATCCTACTTATAACTATTTCTTCAAGTTTATTTTTATTTATTTATTTATTTATTTTGCCAAACTGGGTAAGTGGACTAATGCTTGCAGATCATTTCCAGTCATAGGCCAGGCCTCAAGAGTAGCAGTAAAGATTATATGTGTAGATGATTTAGAACAACCACTAAGCAGCATGTTTTATCAGGGATGATGAAATCAAAATGGTTTAAGAAATCTCACATGGATACAGGAAGAACATGTAAAACCCACAAAATTTGTTCAGCTTTCTACAATACACTTTCCCCAAAACATCTCCTCAGTAAAGTCCAAATATATTCTATCTTTAAGTTTGTTCTTGCCCTCCCCACCCCATTTTCTATGTAACTCTGAAGTTATGGTGTCCCTACTTACTATACCTTTATAAGTCAAGCTGCTTCTGTTACTAATTTGCCAGATGGAATCATTTTTGACCCATCTCTGATTCCCTCCACTCAACACACACATGGAACTCATGTTTCAATTCTCTGGGATTATTTTGTTCATATGTGTGACTGGAGCAAATGTTTCTTACCTACACCATCAAGTTCTTAATACTCTTCCACGATCTTGGTAATAAGATGTTACCTCACATCACAGTTTCTGGGGGGGGGGTTTATGCTTACTAGTGTTTGCCCTCAAACTGTCTGAAGCTGACTATTCCACACTTGTTTATAATGATATTCATTAGCAAGTAACTGTATATTCCACATCAGTAAGAGAAACAAAAGAAAATACAGTACCACTGTCAAGTCTTAATTAAACCTGGTTTTATTATCTTCTGCAATAGCTATAGTGCATAAAATCTAATGGTTAATCTGACTTTAGTTTTGGGTTGAAAACCCTGATGAACACTCTAGCAACAGCAAATGACTACCATGGAAGTATGAGCAACTAAAACTTGAGAAAGTTGTGAAACTACAATACTAATAGTACTAGACTAGCCACTGGTGCAATCCATAACAGAAAATGTAGTCTGCTCCACTAACAATACTTGTAGTATGAGACCCTGCCTTGGGCCAAATAGGTTTAATTGACCTAAGGCCAGCCTAGGGTAGGAGTGCATCATCAGCATCACTGTATGCAGTAATATATGCGTGAGGAAGTGGGGTGTTAACTATTGTGAATATTTGGGTCTCACTTGGTGTTTACAGATTAACTCCTGACAGTGCAGAGTGGTAATTACCAATAAAGGAGTTTTTCATTTTGTTTACCTGAATATTAATGAAAGAGCTATGAAATTCTAAAAATTCAAATATTCAAATTTGATATCAAAGAGATTTGCTTTATAATAGCAAAATAATAAAAAAGAACTTCTAAGAAAGATGTGCATTGGGAGTCAATGTATACTAGAAACCAAAAGTTGAGAATATAGTCTTACAGTTTAGTAGCTATCATTTTGAAAGCATGTGAGAACATCTATTATAATCACTTTTCATGTTTTAAAAAACTGCAAGAAGGTAGAAATACAAACATACATCTGAACATATGGCAGTGCCATCAGAAGACATAACTGTCATATTTGCTCTGTTCATTTGCTATGGCTAACATAGGCAATCATTTATCCAAATACTTACCACCCTCGTCAATCTAATGTATGCTTCTCTGAAGTTCTTCTTTATCAATTGCTGTGCCATACCCTATGGTAAAGCAGCACTCCAAGGATGTGCCATCCTGTTTGAAAAACAACTTCCACATGTTCATTTTGAATCTTACCCCCTTCAATTACCATATGTGCACCCAAGTCTTCCTCTTTCTTTTTTACTTGAAAGCTACTCTGTCAACTTGCTCTCTAATATACTTGTGTACTCAAATCATATCTTCTTTCACCTACTTTCACTTATTGTGCACATTAAATGGTTATTAACACATGAATCTAAAACACAGCATATAAAGCAAAAAGAGCTGAAAGAAAGAGACAGAGAGAGAGGTAGATAAAAAAATTAATATGTTTAGGCACATATGAACAATACCAGGTAAGTGATCACAAGGGACCATAAGATGCCTAGCCATATACACCTTTAAACAGACACACCTGAAAGACTGTGCCTCCCTTTTCAATCACTTCCCTGCTCTCTGTGGCTGGCTGCACCAAAATCAAGAAGGGCTGCATAAGAGAGTCCTGGTGTGAATTTGTGTCTCCCCATCCAGTCATCAAGACTAGCCTTCAAGGTAGTCAAAGCAGTTCTTTGTTTCACCTGTAGGGGTAACTTATTCCATAGGCTGTGAATACACTGAGTTAGGAATCTATCTTTTCAGTGAGTCTTCTTTATGTGTTGGTGTACATTTAGGTCCCTAGTACACATGTTTGTAGTGACACTAGTTTTGCAAAGAAATAGGGGCTCACATATGATTGGATCTTTTATGGCTTGAAACGTGAGATGCACAGCACCTTGGAGTAAGCTGTGGGCTACAGAGCATAATGAGAGTTGTGCTAATCTCTCAGAATAGCTGAAGGATTTAAGGAATTTCATTTTCCTGGTGAGATATCTTTGGTGCCTTTCTACTTGTACAGTATGCCTTGATTTATACATACCAAAAGGGGCATTGTAGTCAATGATGGGTCTGATAATAGACATGTACAAAGGTAGGATGAGTTCTTTGGATTTTGAAGATATTGCCTTAGAAATTAACTGGGCCAGATAGAAGGATTTCCTGGCTATGGTGGAAACATACTAACTGAATGACAGAGAATTGTCCACGTAAGTACCCAGGTCTGTTATGATCATGTCTATCTCACAAGAAGTACCTTTATAACATATGTGGTAGGAACAGCTTTCTTTGCCAAATGCCACCATGCTTCACTTTTTTACAGTTCTTACTGGAGCTATTTATTATTAGTGGATAAGGTAATAACAGTGCCCAGCTTGCAGTCATCAGCAAACTTGGTCACCCACACTTATGGTATATTGGACTGGATGTCTACAAAATAAATGCCAAACAAGAGAAGGCCCACACTGATACCTGTGGCACCACACTAGTTACAAGTTTACATTCAGATAGGGTACCAGCAGTAGTATAGCTAGAGTGGGGTGAAGGTGGCAGCCACCCGAGGTGCAAAGTACTAGGGGGTGCAATCAGAAGATGTCAAATATTCTTCAGTACAGTGCATTACTGGCATTCAAATACCAATATTGCAGTTGTGGTCTGAACTGAAGCACCTAGCTCCCAATTTGTGGTGCAGCCAGCCACAGAGAGCAGGGAAGGCTGTTGGAAAGATAGATCCCCTCCCCAAAGGGGAGTGTTAAGCCTACAGCAGTAGCAGCTCTTGACATGCCCTGACACCATGGGAGATGACCATCACTACAACCTTATGGTGGGTCACAGGAGCTGAGGGTTCACAGGACTGCCAACTGGGCTGGACTGTCCTAAGTGTGGTTTGCTTGCATCTCACCACCCATCCTGTCTTGAAACATGGACCAAGGAGTCTAACAGGTGTATGAGTCCAAAGGTGGGCAGTTGCTACAGTTTAAAAAGGGAATAAGATTTTTTAGAACCAAGGTTTTTTAGTGCTCTGTGTGTGCTATAAACTGCATCAGCTGTTCGACAAATTGTAACAATAGTTTGCTACAATTTGAAAAGGATGTTTTTTTAGAATTAAAACACTTTATTACTCTGTGAGTGAGACATAAACTGTAGAAGCAGTTTGCAACAGCTTAAAAGGAAAAAAAGTGTTTTTAAGAAATGAAGCAGTTAGCATGCTTGTGTGACTTAAACTGTAACAGGTGCTTGCTACAAATGTTTAAAAGAAAATAATTTTTTTTTTGTTAGAGCTGAAGTGGTTAGTGTTTTGTGGCAGAGAACTTTTTTTTTTTTTGCTCTTCAACTTAGAATTGAAGGCACTGGGCATCAGAGTAGCTAGCTATACCTGCATGTACCAGCAACTTTCTAAACCTGGGATCTATCAGATAGCCAATTTAGAATCCAATGGGTAACACGGAATCTGCATAAAGTTTAATAACGCCTCCTTTCCAGCACTTAGCATAGGCTTCCCAGAGAGGCTAATTAGTGTGATCCCTTTAACTAGAATACTGTCTACACTCACATTTATTAAAATAAATAGTGACCAGTACACCAGTTTTCCAATTCAGATCTATTTTTCCAGCCTTATATGCAACAAAGGTTTGTTAAGTTCAGCATCCCAGTAGACAAGATACGCCACATCCACTCCCGCAGCTTTGCTGCAGCAGAAATATTTAATCACTACAATGACTTCATCTATTAAAATTAATCCATATCCTTTTTGTATTTTTCTCTTCAGAGAATGGTGTGTCTACCAGATTCAAATGTATTCTTCAATGTGCTCCTTATACCTTTCAACAATGTCCTCAATTGAGGTCAACATTTCTTCATCCTTGATGAAAATAGGCTAGGTAATAACCTGCTTACTCCCAAATTAATAAATGGCTTACCAGCACCTCTTCTAGTCCATCCAAGGTCATTTCCTAAGGCCTCATCATACTCTTTCCACACTTGGGCCTTTAGTGAAAACCACAGCTGCTGCCATTCTGGCTTCTTAGTATTTATTTCTTGGAGCAATATCCCAATGGACATTAGACTGATATCTAGCACTCATTTAAACACTCACTAAAACACCTTCTCACCCTGTCCTGGTTCTGTACTTGCATCACACCAGGCTTAAATATCGTCATTTCTCTTCTTCTGTTCATTCTCTTCTCTTTCTCATCCACTCTTCTTCTCTCCGCCTGTCATCTTCCTATCTCTCATCCCATCTTCTACCCTGTCCACTATCCTCTCCATCTCTTTTTAATAATGATATGAAAAAAAGGAAACCATACCCAAGAATACAGCCAAAGCTTGTCGCCCACCAACAATATCAATAAAAGACACTGCAGAGATAAACACAGAGTCCAGGAATCAAAAAGACTTCAATGATAAAAAGATAGTAACAATATGTCCACAAACCACCAAACATAAAATGCTTAACAGAGTCACCGTGTTTTTCGTCCCCACTTTAGGACTTCATCAGATACAACAAATTTCATCAACCTGTAACCTTTATACATTATCACAACATTAATTGGATAATTATACAATAAAAAGATCAATCAATTAACATAAATATGAATATAAATCCTAAAAGGAGCTGCCTTAAAAAAATCACACTTCCCAATGCAAAATCTCCCTTTACAATAATAATTCTTATACAACTCGCAATAAAAACACAAAACCTGTGAACTAAGAATATGTATATAAATCTATAATCAAACAAGATAGACATTATCAAAAAATATATTAATCCCATATTACTTTCTGTAAATCAAAAATCCGAGATTTGTATTAATTACCTGTATGTCTAACTTTAAACCCTAACCCAATAATAAAAACTTGTTTTTCTACAAAAATAATATGTGTGTATCCTCATTTTAGGATTTATATTCATAGTTATGTTACTTGATTGATCTTTTATTGTGTAATTATCCAATTAATGTTTTGATAATATATAAAGGTTTCAGGTTGAAGAAGTTTGTTATATGTGATAAAGTCCTAAAGTGAGGACAAAAAAGTGTTGACTCTGTTAAGCATTTTATGTTTGGTGGTTCGTGGAAGTATTGTTACTTTTTATCATTAAAGTCTTTTTTGATTCCTGGACTCCGCGGTTACCTCTGAAGTGCCTTTTATCGATCTTTTTAATAATGACCCATCTGCAAAGTCTAAGCTTATCTCTCTTCTATAAACAAGCAAGCTCTCAAATTGTAAAAGTTGTAGAAAAAGAATAATGCTAACCAGTTAATTACAGAAAACTGTAAATACTTATGTAAATATTGTTCTGTTGTCTGTTTTAACACTTTATTTGCATTATGTAACTATTGCAAGGCTGTCTCTTCTGTCATCGCACTTGCATTATAAATGATGTATTACTGCACATGTATTAAATGTATTGTTATTGGAGCTTTTCTTCCTGGACCTCCACTGAAAATGAGTGCTATGCACAGTCAGATTTTCCTGGTAAACAAATTTCAAAATGAATAAATAAAGTCAGTCAAATCTAGGGACCCCCCCCCCCCACTGCTACCACTGCATGTAAGGCCTTTTTCATTACCTGACTGCTTCCCCTACCATTGGTCTCCACCAGTGTGTCTTAGGATGAACTTCATGACAAACAGTATCCACCTTTCTACTGTAGCTCCTTCTCATTCCTCAATCACTGAGGTCTTGAAAAAAGTCATTTCAGATTATATGTCCCCAAAATCTCCAGTACAAGATCTTCTGAACGTGAAAGTTGAAGTCATGCCACATGAAAGCATTGCTAGGCTTTCACAGGACACCCTCACTGTATATTTGAGTTTTAAAGACTTCTCCAGCTGCTGTGCCTGACATTTGAGACAAATCACCACCAAATGTTGATCAATAGACAGCTCAAGCACCTTTCTTGACCTCAGTGTCCAGACATACCACATCAGGTCTAATATCAAAAATACAAATCAATCATTGAACTTTGACCCGTACTGCTCTGGTACCAAGTATACTCATGAGCGTACTTGTGTTCAGTCATGGTGTTTGTTATGGGTAACACATGAATATGACAGAAGGTCAACAATAATTCACCACTTCAGTTCAGCTAAGCCAAGACATTCTTTCCAGTCACTCTCCTCCAGGTATACCCATCAAACCACACATGGCCAATGAAATTTCCTAGTAGAAAAAAATAATCTGTAGATGGCACCTGTCAAACTCTATACCCATCATCTGTAAGATAGCAAAATACTCAAAATGCCTATTTAATACACATGCACAAACAACACAAAAGTTTTTACTTTCTGCAATATGCAGTCATGTGAAGATGACCCTCTCATTTATGGGCAGAAACCCCAGCAAAATGGCTCCAGGATATTGCTTCCAGGTATCCTCATACCTGCCCAGGTAATCTTCTCTTGTTTAATTCCATGTCAGGAGAGACACTTCCCCAGCTTGAAAAGTCTGACTCTAGAACCAATGCTGTGTATAGAGTTAAGGACAACTAAGTCTAGTTCCAAGAGTTAGCTTCCACTACAGAGTCTAGTCTGTTTTAATTCATCCTACTGCTGCTACTGCTTGCTATTTTACTGGCATCACATCTGACCCCACCCTTTATCTTGCAGGAGATGAGCTCATCTAGGTCATACAAATGCCATGAAAGGGGCAATATCTACTGTTAACTGACTATACATGTATAAGCTGTGTAGGTGCCTAATCTGTATGAACTGGCTGTTCCAGTTGTTAACTGTTTTCTGTATACAGATACCATATCTTACTTAAGTCAATATTTTTTGAAAGGATAAAAACAATGTTATCTATATACAGAAACAAATGGATGACTTTTTTATTAAATTATGAACACACTTGTAAAAGGAAAGTATACACGTTTGACAATGTTCATTTTTGTTAAAGCTTTTTTATTTCTCATTCCAGCCAGAGAAAATATAACAGAAACATCAGTGCCTCTGGTAAATTGTGATGTCTGCTTCTTTTCGAGACCATGAAAGTGCATCTGAAAACTGATGTGATCTGCACCCTCTTCTTGGTTATCATACTTTGCCTTTTAATTTATTTACATTTTGATGTTCTTTCACCAAGAGAGAGACAAGAAAAGTACACATTTGGGCCTTTAACAAACATACGTATTTCCTCAACTGAAGCTGTTAAGACAATTGCTTTAGAGGATGACATCTCAGTAACTCAAAATGAACACAGGTGTGAAGAAAAAGACCAGGTTGTTGACAAGAGCTTGCCAAGTGCATCAGCAACAACAGTAACACCACCTTCCTCTTTCAATTTCCATCAGTATCTTTTGGATAAAGACAAGAGACATTTTCAGTTGTTGATCAACCAGCCTAGAAAATGTAGGAAAGCTTCCAATGACCCATTTTTACTCATTGCAATAAAGTCAGTTCTTGAAGACTTTGAAAGAAGGGAAGTTGTTCGTAAAACTTGGGGGAAGGAAGGCCAGATAAATGGATTAGAAGTTAGATGCATATTTCTTTTGGCTGTTCCAAAGAACCAAACAGCTTTACCTTTGTGGCGTGACCTAGCTCATTATGAAAGTGAAACCTATGGAGACATCTTACTTTGGGAATTTCTTGATACATTCTTTAACCTGACACTGAAAGAAATTCATTTTTTGAAATGGGCCCATGAATTTTGTTCCAATGTGAAATTTATTTTTAAGGGAGATGCAGATGTATTTGTGAATACAGAGAACATAATTAATTTTTTGAATTCCTACAACGCCAATGAGGACCTGTTTGTTGGTGATATCATTCTTCAAGCACAACCTATTCGTTCAAAGACTAGCAAATACTACATCCCAGAAATAATATATGGGCAAGGACTATATCCTAGTTATGCAGGGGGTGGGGGCTTTCTAATGTCAGCTTTTACCATGAAGAAACTCTTCAAAGCTTGTAATGAAGTAGAGCTTTTTCCTATAGATGATGTGTTCCTGGGTATGTGTTTGTTGAGAACTGGCCTTAAACCAGTTGCTCATGAGGGATTTAGAACCTTTGGGATTATAAAACCTTCTGCTGCACCCCATCTACAGACATATAATCCTTGTTTCTACAAGGAGTTGATGGTAGTCCACAGTTTAAAAGTTGCTGAAATATGGCTCATGTGGAAGTTACTTCATGACCCTACTCTCACCTGTACTCAAAAGGAGGTGATAGAGAGACCATTTCGGTGGAAGCAGAAAAGCTAAAATGGCTACAGAATAATGCAGGAAAGGACAGTGATCATCTTCCCTATAATTACTAGACATTCTTACAGTTCATCATTAAGGTAACCAATTTGCTATAATTAAACCAAAACAATTTCACCTAAAAACAAATAATCTATGAATGAAAATAGAAATTCTAAGTCTACTTTATGCTGATCTTATTATCATCCTTTAGTAAATTTATGGCTCAACAGACTAAAAGTCAGTTCCAACTGCGGTTCACTAAATAACACAAACTGTGAATAATTTAAGTAGCAAGTATAACAGCAAAAACATTAAAGATTCACTTATGTTAGTGAACTGGGGCCAAAGTATTATAAAACTATTTTGTTTTTACTGGAGTACAGGCAGCCCAGGTTTGACAGGTTAATTGTAAATACAGAAAAAAATGAATATGTCTGACCTTTTCATAATTCATAGATTATGTTATTATAAATTGCACTAGGTCTAACCTATTTCAATTTGTTATAATATAATAATAATAATTAACTTTCTAAATAAGAGAGAAAAATAAGGAGGAGCTGTCCGCTATTTATAAAATCTCAGGCTGAATGCTCAGTGGCAGTAGTTAAAAATATGCATTTCTATTATGAAACTTCAATAAAACAGAAAGCTGTGCCTATAAGTAGCAATGGCCTTATCAATGAGCTGAGATACTAGTGTATGATTTTCAAGATTCAAGGTTGTTCATACAGGTTCATAAGTAAGTAAGTATTAGGCTAGCTGCCCTAATGGGCCATTTTAAGCCTTGCCAGTTTCCCTATTTGTGGTAAAAATAACCTATCCCATTTGGTTGTAGATTGGCCTTACCCATCCCATGGTCGATTAGTATATATTACCCCTAATGAGAATAACTGGGATCATAACAGAAAATCTGGGATAAAGAATTTAGGGGTCCCCTCTGCCCATTAGTAGTACAGGGGCATTGCGAGAATACATTTTCTGTTTCCCATCCATAGATTTAAGTTGCTTTTGAAAATGGACAAGAATGAGAGTTAGTTTATGCGGATGGGTAGTCTGTTCCATGGCAGCCATACCATGGACAAGAATAAGCGTTAGTTTATGTGGATGGGTAGTCTGTTCCACAGTAGCCATATCATCTACAAGATATACCTGCCACTCCAAACCAATCTGCTGATGTTGCAGAAGAGATTTAGATCCATAGACTGAGTACTTCTGATGTTATGTGACTTGCTGATGTGTAGTAAATCCATCAGTAATGGGTCAGAGGATAACTTGTATGCCAGACACAGGTAATCTCCTAGCAGTCTGTAAGATACTGAGCATAGCGATAATAGCAGCTCATCCTTGGGGAAGAAAAACAGGGTGACTTGAATATCCCTATATGCATCATTATTTCTTGTAATGAATATATTAAATCACTGTGAAAGCAATCTTTTGCTGATATGTAGATATACCCCAGGGATTACCTCAGTGTCACTGCTCAACAGAGGCACAGCAAAATAATGGGTATAGTTCCCATATAAAAGGTGGGTGGTAAGCCAAAAAACCATGGCTAGGCTGAAAAATGCCCCTCGGCAGATAGCCTAGTATGAACCTATGAACCTATGAACCTATGTACACATACATTTTATAATGCTGTGTCTCTAGTGAGCTCCTCAATATTTTTGTACGCTTTTATATTGTACCTTACTTAAAGATCTGCCCATACTGGAAACCCTACTGTCCCATTTATTGTTACCACCACCATTACCACTAGTCTGGCTGTATCATAGCAAATCACTCTGGGGGGGGGGTCTCCTCTTTTCAGGAGGAAATACCTTATTGGTAGCACCTTCATTATCCAGGCTTGGAAAAATGTGATTCAAGCACTGGGTGGGCCATTACCTAGTGTGTTCAAGCTTTCTATTTGCACCCTATCCTCTCCTCTGTTGGGTGATGTGCACACTTTTGCCAAAACAATTGCCAGCAATGCCCTCTTTACTGCTTCTGTGCTTGAGTACAGAAGATTAGCACACAAGTATAGCTTGACAAATCTAAATACATATGCTTGGTCAATCTGCTGCATGTTTTATGCTCATTTTTCCAACAGGTGTCAGAAATACAGCATACCAGACCACCTCCATCTCCCCAGGTTGAAAGAGCTAGTGTTGGCTTCTCAGTCTCACCCTCCCCCACTGTCTGAGCCTGTAGCAAATCCCAGGACATCTGTGTTACACTCACGACTTTATCCCTCTGAATTGTGTGAGATAGGCTTCCCATAGCATTCCCTGTGTAGTCTCAGAATACTGTGACTAAAACATTAAGTTCAGTTGAAGTATTATTTATTTATTATTATTTTATTTTATTTTATTTTATTTTATTTTATTTTACATTTGTTGACCGGGCTAGTCTAACTGGATACATGTCCATTTTCAGTAGAGGCCCAGGGAGATAAGCTCCAAGATAGAACAATGAAATTAACAAGATAACAAATAAGGAGAACAATGAAATTAACAAGATAACAAATAAGGAAACATTAAACAAAAAAATCATATTTACAATGCATATTACAGGTAATCACAATAAATTCAGCAGTGCAGAATACAGGCATAACATAGCATGCTAGTACAATCAAGATGTTCTAGAGGGAGATAGTATTATGGTTAATAAGGAAGGAATTACAGTTAATGAGTAGAAGGGGTAGGAAGAGCAAAGTATTAAGAGATACATAACTAGTCAGGCTTAGTACAGGGGCATAACCATGTAACAAACAATCCACTCAGTAAGTACTTTTCTTTGACTAAATTTCCATAACTTATACAGTGTGTGTTACAGGCTCCATGTCTTACAAGGATAAAGCCCTGGCTATGACCTAGCTTAGCTGGCTTCAGTTATAGCCTGGCCAATGATGGGAAAAAGGACTAGTCAGCTGGAGAAGGAGAGAAATGACAAGCAAAGTCTGCTTGCCTCTCCCAGGAGTGTGGGTTAGGGGCATGTGTTCAGAGGCTTTGGCTTTACCTATAATCCCTGGTGGATACTGGAGGTGGTCAGAGGTATCTACATTAATGGGGCAGGGGGTAATGCTATGTATAACGGCACTTGCAGAAGAAGGTGTACGTCCACATACTACCCCTTGGGACCTTGTGAGCAAGCACAATGGAACTGTAGGATGCATAAAAAATCCCCTGATGACTGCCTGAATGATGGTCATGCCACAGTCAGATATCACCCAGTTTCAGAATAAATGGTCAGAGTTATGATGATTAGTTAGATTATTGACTGACATGATATGCCAAAAGACAGTGAAAAAAATTATAGTGCAGTACAATGCTTTCTCAATATTGTCATTGCATAGGGCCACATATATGTTAACTGTAGCTCATTATGAGGAATGTTTATTTTCAGTCTTAAAAAGATCATGTTTCACTGTGCTGTTCCACACTAAAAGTATTTGACACACATTCATTGTTAAGATTTTTTTAACTAATGCCCATGCTAAATGACACTGAACCACATCAACTCATAAAAACATCTTTTACAAGTGTAAAGAAGTACATTTTAAATAAGCTCCGAGCTTCCTAGTTGATGTTATTAATAGGGTATTAGTAAGTGTTCCACGTTTTACCAATTTGCTCCATATCATGGAAGTCAGTATTTTGCTTTTTGGAGATGGAAGAGTATGTTTATCTCTGAGCTTCTGCAATGTTGTTCACTGCATTAAAATGGATAAAACAGATGTAAAATAGGAATGCTCAATCTGCCAGTGTCTTCTCCCGGAACCTCAATCAAAAGTACCTAGTTTTTCTCCATCCTTATTTTTCAACAAGTTTTTCCAGAGATGTCCTGCATTCTACAGTAAAGCACCTTTCTAATCTTTTTCTGTGGTAATGTGTGCACCTATTACCCAATAGTATTATTAAACATTGAAATCTTATAAAAATTATCATCCTTCCCTTATCAACTTCAATTATCAGTAATTCTGCTGATGTGAAGAAAATACCTTTCTTATCTGTAAAAGGCAAAAAAGTCATTGTTATTTTCTCTTTCCCACCAATTCTTCATATTGGAAACCCATTCATCCTTCCCCTCAACACAAAGAGACATAAACACATATCTATTATCCTGAACATAAGGGCACACATGCAGATTCATAGGTAAGTAATAAGCAATCATTTTGTAGACCATTACAAGCTTAGCCAAGAAACCATATAAAAATACCCTGCATCCTCAAAGAGAGCAACACAAAATAGCCTGAGGGAGAATGGGAAGCTGCCCATCTAAATGTCTAGATTTACCTTGAAGTTGGCACCCTTGCTACTTCTCAACTTGACATGTAGTACAAGCCTGTTGCAGAGGAGGGGAACATATTCGGATATGAATGTATCATGACAATGGGTCTTATTTATCTGTCGATGAAGGTTTAATTCCTTTAACTAGGTATTTGAGGAATCATCTATTCTGCAAAGGAATAACAGGTCAAGGAGGGTTGCAACTTTCTTGGCTCAAAAGGCTAGACACTGATGGTCACAAAAGAATCTATAAGACACCAAGTACAGAGACAGGGCTGCCAGTCTAACTTACTGAGGGTCTTGAGAACATTGTTGCATTTAGTTATGAATCTCTGAGGTCTCTTGAGTGATATACACATACATGCCAGAATGGGTTTTATGTTGAATAATGGATATGATGACAGATAAGCTGAGGAGAGGAGACCTAAGGCTTTTTTGGATCTACAGGAAAAAGCAAAGGTGCTTTCATTTTCTTAGAAGCTGACTAAAAACTAAAGAATCTCAAAAACGCATGTCTGTGCAAATATGAATACAGTGTGTTTCCCTGGGACAGAGCTAGGCCAGACGTTAGCTACCTTCACGTGCTCTGGCGCCCCAACATTACAGTAATGTACTTGTGTCTAAATGAATAAATGCAGCCTCATAATCTTCATGATTTTACAAAGTCTACTAATAAATGCCTATTAATATGCAAACATTATGAATATGACAGTTGTAAATGTTCAAATGCAAGAAGTCTCTGTGCTTTACTAAGAATTTTCCTGCAAGCAAAATTTAAATGTCACCATAGATAACACCAAATTTTGGCTTTCCTAGCTACCTGCATTTTAAAGTAAATCTTGGACTATTTTTTAGTAAAAAATAGTTCTGTCTTTCATGGGGGCTTTTAAAGGTTTAGGGTGAGTAGTGCATGTTTTTGCCAAAATTTAAAAACAGATGTTTTGAAAAAAAAAATGAAATACACAAGCAAATAAAAATTAGAAATTGAAAGCATTCTTACTAGTGCAATAAAAAGGACACATTATTAAATAGTTAAATGTACTGAACATATACTAGATAGATAGAATTTTATGGATGGTTTTATGGAACCAGGACTTGATTAGTGAGTCAAATAAAACCCAATCATTGCACCATGGTACATATTATCAATGAATCAAGGAATGACTGCCTATGAGGCAGGAGTAATATGTAAAAACAATAACTGTGGATTTGAAGGTACTATGCTCAGAATGGGAAAATTAGTAGTATTAAAGCAACGCATTTTAGTTAAAGGAAGTGTAATTTTTTGTGTGCTTGGTGGCTCTGTAATGAGTTTTGTGATCTTTGAATATGTATTACTGAGGAACTGAAAGCAATCATCAATGAAAAGCAAACTAATTATTTCCTGTTTGGGACTTCACAGACTCATAAACCACTGTACATTTTAACATATGCTATTCTGATGTCAAGTGCACCAACTTGAAAGATAACCACTCACTTGTTATGTTCATGCTTTCTGTGAATCTAAAAGCCTTTAAAAACTGAAGTACTCAAACTTTTGTTTTGGGAAAGCATGCATAGCTTGGTGTTTAGATATACTGCACTTTACAAAAGCAAGTAATTTACTTAATGCACTAATGTTTTGTAACAGTCATATACTGTGATACCTGAAAATGTGTAATAATCATTATAATGTTAAATAAAAATATGCCTTAACTAAGTTGTATTTATTTATAGAAAGCAACACAAACTGAAATGGACATGGTGTGTTCCAGCATTCATTGCACATATTGCTGCCTGCTTAGTACAACATAATTGCTAATGTAATTGAATGCTGAGGCTTTTCTTTGTTTTTTTTTTTTTTGTTTGTTTTTGTTTTTTAATTCATTATACAGCTGTACCTCTGGTCCTTTTCATAGAGTTGCTGATCTGACATCTTCTCTTTTAAGAAATTTTTGACCCGAGAACTAGTGAAGTATAAAAGAAAGTAAGTCATCAGTGTCAAGCTGCTGCGCATTTACCTCATCCTACTCATGGGGGGAGGGAAGACTTTTCTTCCTACATTCCCTTCCACCAAGATGACAACCCAGTGTGTCTTGGATGTACCCTCATTGTGCAGGTACAGTTGAGAACTTGTCACTTCCCACCTTGCTGTGATTTATGATGTTAGGTCACTACTAGTTGCTGTAAGACATACAGTGAATCATTGTTGTACACTTTATCATACTGATTTTTTTTAGAAATCTGAAAGATTCCTCTTCTACCTATCCCTCTGTCAGTGTAACTGACTGCTGAACCGAGGCCATGAGAGAAGAGAGACAGGCTCCAATATGGGGTACATGTGGCAACCAAATACATACATTAATTAAAAGAAAAGCTATCAAAGCAGACAGATTGATTCAGTTAAGTGCTAGCTCATTGCAGCCACCTCCTAACACTTTGGACTTTGAAGGAACACATTTAACTTCAAAGAGGCAAATTGATCACACCCAGAAATCCTAAAACAGTAGTCTGGACACAGGCTCACTTGTGAAAGTAAAGTCACAAGTTAAGGCTGTTCTGTGTTCTCAAAGTATTTGAAGGGTTTCAACATGATGAAAAGCTTCAGCAGTGTCTAAATATAAATTGGAGAGGTTTATTGTCTCCTTCGCCCATTGATTAAATAGGCTGATACAGACATCCTCCAGAAAGGTCTCACTGAGACGAATACCTGGTGTCAAAATCATGGCCTCAAGCTAAATGCCGAAAAGTGCATAGTCATCCCCTTTGGAAAAAACTAAGTCCCCTAAATACAGAAAATGTAATAAGAGATCTGGGGATCCAAGTAGATAGCAATCTCTCCTTTGATAATCATATTGCCAAGGTGGTTAAAAAATCTTTCTATGTGACCCACTTAATCACAAAAGGGTTTGCATCTAGAACAAAAGAGGTTATTGAGCCCCTCTACTCATCACTCATCAGACCCATCATAGAGTACAACACCCCATTTGGGATGTACCTTACAAGACACCTGCAACAGTTGGAAAGACCACAGAAGTACCTCACCAAGAGGATTACTGGCCTCAAAGAGATGCTCTATGCAGCCGGACTAAAGAAACTCCAGCTGTACTTGGTTGCATACCGTTTACTCAGAGTGGTCTCTGCCTGACATACAAGGCCATGTCCAACCCAGAATTGATGGACATGCTCCACCTAAAAAAAAAACAAATCCCCAAGAGCCACACGCTCTAGGGATCTAAACCTCACCACAACGATAAATAGGACATGCTGGAGGGATAGATTCCTGTCCCAGAGACTCCCCATGCTTTGGAACAGGATTCCAATCTACATTAGGCAGAGCCCCTTACTAACACTCTTCAACAGAAACCTTGATGAGTGGATGGGAAACTGAAAATTTACCCCGGGGATCACTGCAGTGGCTCTGCTGGACAGAGGCACAGGGAACTAATCTAAGGGGGCGGCGAAAGCCAACACATTCTGGCTAGGCTTATAGATGCCCCCGGGCAGATAGCCTAGTACTTACCTATGAACCTAAGAGCCTATAATGCCATGTCACTGTAAATAAGCATAATGCAGTAGGGTACCATAGAAGAGGAAGGAAATCACAGGTTCAAAAACAAACCTGAATTCAATATTCAGTATGCAGTTTCCAGCAGGTTACAACATAATATACATTACAGCATATTCCTGCTGGTATAGTTGCCTGGAATCATCACAAGGTGTTGTATTTTGAATTGTTTGTATATGGAATACAACTGTTATCTCATTTTTTTTAATTGAAAGAATGAATGACATACTACTGCAGTGAGATTATTTACCGATTTAGTTATTATATAATGTTAGATTTTGACACAAAGTACATAATCTTAACTAGGTTTCCAACAGAACTATATATAAAGAACACAGTAGGTTTCCTCATACAAAGACGTCACAGTGGCACTATACATCAGTGCATAATTAATTCATCCACCATTATAAATCATTTTAGTAAACATAACTTGGCAGTAGCCTGTGATCCACAAACAACAGAATCCCAGCTTCATTGAAAGCAAGCTCATGTAACTGGCCGAGCATTAGACATACTGGTTTCTAAAAATAGAAGTTCTTGATTTAAAATAACAGGAACAGGGCATCCTCTTTTTCATTTTTCTGTTTTGTAGTTTTTAGTTCAGTATTAGTATAACATTTCAATAAACTTAGACCAAGAAATAAACTGCAACAAACAAGCCCAACTATTGAAGGAATCATTTCATTACACTATTCCACCACAGTATAAGTATGAATGCACAATACACTCTACCTGCTATGAAAAGTTAATAGCGATAGCAAGATCAATATAGATATAGAATAACAGAGAAATATAATTTCAAAGTTAGCATCCTTTGTTCAACTATAGAGAAACAAGAGCACTGAAGTAAGAGCACATTTACAACAACCATTTGTCAATGCCAAATGATGACTATCAGTTCTGTGGTAGTGTTGTGTTATGATGTAACAAAGTTGTCAATACCAAATGATGACTACCAGTTCTGTGGTAGTGTTGTGTTATGATATAACAAAGTGATGGGATGGAAGTGGTGGGAGAAGGAGATGGCTTGAGAAAGCAATTCATTCACAACAAATTTGTAGTCATGGAAAATAAAGTGGAATATTCACCTTATCAATTTATTTCTTTTTACTTTCATGACTAATTCTTCCATTTGTACAAAAAAAAACAAAAAAGATTTTAAATTTCATAGCTAAACTTATATAAAATCAAGTATTAAAGCATATATTTTATTACATTATACATGTATTTATTTAACTCTTTCTTCAAGTTATACTGGGTCAATGTAATATAAACAAATAAAAAAGAACAATTCCTTTCAGCCTTTTTACATTTTATTGCACTGTTACCTAAGTCACCTATTAAAATTCAATATTTTGCATCAGATCTCCACTTTCTTTCATACGCAATCCATCTTTAATTGGCCTTCCCATCTCCCCAAACTAATATTCAACCCTTATTGAATCTATTGTTCCTCGTCCAGATTTTGACGCCAAGGTATCAATTGATTTAAAAATTGTTTTCTAGACATACCATCACTTGCTTTTTCTTCCATTCCAATTACTTCCTTTATTATGTTTTTCACACCAATCAAAGAAGAGCTCACTGATGACTTACACCTTCTTGGTATAACTTTTTTTGCGGTGCCATTATCTCTTTTCACATAAGTCCACTTAAGAACAACTGTGGATTCATTTATATATAAGCTTTGACTAGCCTCCTAACAAAACCCTCTACTTGAATGCCATTAAATTATCACCAGACCATAAGTATATAAGCACTCCTTTATCCTCTGTTAAAGTGCTAACATGACACATTCCTTGTTGCATACATTTTACCAAGCCTTGTATGTATATAAAAATAATGAAGCAAACATTGCCATGTAAATATGTGAAAGTGTTTAGATTTTAACTCACATATCTAGGTAACATATTGCTTTGATTCCATTGCACTTCCCCTTTTTCTGCTTTTAGTACATCATGCCAACGTCTTTTAAGCTTCCCCAGCAGATTTTAGCATTCTGCACATCCTACATGTCTTGTACAACTTTACCCTCCAACCTTACATTTGTAAGCCATGTAAGCCACTTAATTAACACAGGCCATTCCTTTTCAGTCATTATCCACAATCCATATTTTTAATTACCGTTTAAGTGCTTGATAATAATCCTGTGTACAATTTAATCACTGTTGCTATATAATTCTATGTAGCCTAATATTCAGTTCTCTTTAAGTGCACCTGTTTTTTTTCACTTCTATACACTCTTCTTACCTTCTGTGGATTAGCAGTTTCCTGCCTGACATAGATTTTCTTTAAATTCCTTCTCGGGTCCAGGGAAAGCCAGCTTCACACTGCCTTCTTATGCTTCACAGCTCTTTATTATTCTATCCTACCATCATCCCATTCACCTCTATATTACTTCCTTTACTCTAGATATCACAACACTCTCTACTAACATACCAGTCACCATTCTACTGGCCCAAATGATTCAGCCAATAAGCAGGGAGTTCTCACCTCTGTCTTAAATTACTCCTAATAACTTACAAGGGCATTTCTCCTTCATAATAACACTCTCAAATATACAACCAAATAGTTTCTTTTAGCAAGTTACTTACTGGAGTACAACCAAAATAATAAAAAAATGACAGCAGGCAGGCGACTTGCTTCAAACCAAATGTATGTAAGTGCTTTCGTCCATAAAATCAATTAACTTTTTTGGTTTTACAAGTTTATTTCATTTGTGGAGTCTTTACTTACTGGAGTAGGAAAGTTCCTCAGTCGTCAGATGAACAAACTACAAAACATAAACTCATAACAATAGCCACGTCAGTGATCACAGTGCTCCTTGTCATTAGCATTATGCATTATGTTGAAATAATACCAGGCTTTACTGCAACAGTATCACAATTTCCTAAAACTGCTACTCAAAGTTTTCCCCCATAGCCAAATGGCTGCAAAAATGCAATCACCTCTGCTGTACAGTAAAACTGAAACTGTTCACCTTCTGGGACATAAACATGAACCTAGGCCCTTTCTCTGGTACGTTACATCTCTTGGTCACTCCCTAACAACATAAGTTACAATCTTTCCCACAAAGTTCCACTCATTGCAACCTTACCTCATAGCAGAGTAAATTTCACTTCTTCCCACACAGCTGCACACCCTGCAGCCTTACCTCATACCTTCCTAGCTAATCTCTCTCCCTTTCTGGAACACCCAGTAACATTCCAGGAAATTTCTCTAATCAGACCACTAATATTTCCAAATCTAAGGCATGTGCAAACATCCTAACAAGTTGCTTCTCACAGTCAGCAATAGACTAAACCAAAAAGGAATGCAGATTTGTCACATTAATGCTCAAAGTATGAGGAACACAATTGACTGTTTCGAGCAGTCTTTCCAATGAAAATCTGCCATGCTTTCAATTAGTGAGACCTGACTAAAAGATCCCATAATATCCTCCACATATATCAACAATAATTACCATATATGCCTAGACAACCAGCCAGGCAAAAAATCAGAAAGGGGTGTCTTGTTACTCATAAATTAACTTCTGAATATCACAACTCCATTAACTCATTGACACCTATGAAGTGTGAATACACAAATCAAGCATTTTCTGAAAATCAGACTTAAAAAGTGTAATATAAACAAACATTTAGTGAACATTAAAGTCTATTAAAACTATACATATAGCAATGTTAGCTGTAAAAAGTATTCTTTACAGTGGTAATAGTCAGTGCATTCATAGTCTCTTCCATAAATTTCATCTAATGTCATGCGACAGTTTAAGTCACTTGTTTTTTGAAGTAGTACATACGTATGGAAATATTGCTTATTTGCATAATTACTAGCAACTAGAAATATTTCCAGAAGAGTGTAATACACACCATCATCTTTGGTGAATTGTCCTGGCTTCCACATCAGTGTTTTACATCGTACAGCTCAATAAAATGTAGGTCTTTCAGTTATGAAAATATGAATAATAAGTGTCAAACAAGAATTAATTTCTCCACTGCAGGACATCCTAGACTAATCTTAATCTCATATTGTTAATAACTCCCTGCCCTTTTAAATACTGCCTATTATTTACTGGTAAATTACATAGTTAAAAAGCCAGACTCAAAAAGTTCTGGACACCATAAAGAAGTACATGTGTGAAACAGAAATATACAAGAAAGGCATTTTAGACTTGAGTGAGTTAATATTGCAAAACAACCCTTCTACAGATACTGACCAAATTGTGTCTTTGCTTCAATAACCACAAGTGCTCACTTAAAACTATTATTATACAATGCCTACTCTAAAACGTGCACGCTGATTGGCCAGCCCAACCAGCGTGCCCGTTGTAAATCCCTCAATATACTAACGGAAAAAGGTCCGGTCGCCCGGACTTTTCCGTTATATAAACCTACTCGCTATGTTAAAAGAGTTTAACATAGCGACACAGATTTAAAAAGCAACGGAGATCTCCATTGCTTTTTAAAGCTGTCTCTATGTTAAACTCCTTTAACATAGCGACACAGTGTAAAAGCAATGGAGATCTTGCATCTCCGTTGCTTTTAAACCTGTTCGCTATGTTAAATGAGTTTAACATAGCGAGACAGTTTAAAATAAGCAACGGAGATCTCCGTTGCTTATTTTAGCTGTCTCGCCATGTTAAACCCATTTAACATAGCGAGATAAAAGCAACGGAGATCTTGCTCTCCGCTGCTTTTGCCCACAACTCTGATGTACTGCGTAGGCATGCGCAGTACATCAGAACTGCCGCGGAACACCAGACAGCTGCGGAAGGGCAGCAAAGAGGCATTATACTATGACATTATTTAAGAAAAATAATTATTTCTTTTCTTAAATAATGTCATTATATATAATAACCACTTCTGGGTGGTAATGCTGGATTTACCCACGGTTGTCTTTGTTTGGTCCTCGGGCCTCGGGACCAAACCACGCCAACCGTGGGTAAATCCAGCATTACCCACACCCAGGCGTGGGTTATTGCTATAATAAAGTCATTTAATATATTTCCCTTTTGTGCAGTAACTACCTTTGAGAAAAACATTGCTAATGTTACAAGAAGCAGCAAAGTAGTCATACTAGAAGTACTTTCCTTTCCCTTTTGGTACTCACATTACCCCATTTTTCCCAGCTTATTTTCTCAGAAATCTTATATCAACCATCAGACCTAACCCCACAAAAGGTAAATATTCTTCTCCAAGACCTCTTCATCACTAACAGCCCTCAAAGAATTACACAAAGTGTCTACCGAACACTCTCAGTGATCACCTCCCTATTCATGCCATTCAATGCCTCTAAGCTACTCGCTATTTTAATTGAAATAATATCTGTAACAGGAGAGATGAAGATGATGTAATAGCTGACAGAGACTATACAGGAATGTACTATTCCAAGCAGATGACTAAGTAACTGCCTTACATATTTTCAACTCCCTGACCTGCACAGTGCTCAGTGAATAGTTATTTATTTATTTGACATTTGTTAACCCAGTTAGTCCAACTGAGCCATTAGCCCGTTTTCAGTGGAGACCTGAGGAGAAAAGCTCCAGAAATACAAAACATAAGAAAAAAGATTATAATACAATAAAATATATAAGAATTTAACATTGTTCATATAGATAGAGGGAAAAAAAAAGAAATTGTGATACAATAATATTAGCAGATTATAGTATACAGTAAAAGGTACAATGAAACCAAGTACATGCAAAATAAAAAAGTTTAACAGCTTAGTTCAAGTATCATGTTTTAGTCTTGAGATCTAGTATGTGCAAAATAATGTATTAACAACTTACTTCAGTTTTGCACCTAATTCTCAGTTCAACTGATAATTATTAAATTAGAGGTACCAAATGAGTTAAAAGTGTATACATAGTTGTGTTTAACAGCTATTTTAACTGACTTGTTTTACTCAGATATCCCTGTTTATTGTTAAATTGGACTTTAGGGGATATTGTTTAAGAGTTTTGACAGGATGAAAAACATAGATTTGGTAGAAGTTGTGGCAGGAAGAGGTGCATGAGTTCATGGGGGATTATGGCAAGAACAGGTTTTGGAGTTCATGGGGTAGTTTTTAACTTCAGATTTGAATCTAGTGGTACTTGTGATGTTGTGTATGTGAAGGGGTAGCCTATTCCAGGCATGGGAGACACAATGACTGTACAGGAGTTTGCCAATATTTTTGTTAGGTTTGTAGAGGTCAAGTAGGTTCTGGTCTGAGTTACGGAGTGGGCAAACTGGAGTATAGTGGGATACTAATGAAGAGAGTAAGGGGCAAGTCAAGGGTTTATTTAGCAGGGAGTGAGTGAGCTGTAGCTGTGAGAGGAGTAGGAGTTGAGGAAATTCAAGCCATTGGAATTGGTTCAGGGCAAGACAATGATGGACTTGTATGTAGGTTACTGGCAAATCTGGCTATGCTGTTGTAGGCCTGTTCAAGATTGGATAGGAGTGATGACTGGAGATGGGTAAGGACTGGAGAGGCATAGAGAAGGGAAATGAGACGAAAGGCTTGAGCAAGAGAAGGTCTGGATTTGGGAGCTAGGAATTTTTTATTTCTGTAGAGGAGGCCTAGTTTTTGGTTTGTTTTTTTGATACACTGTTGTATATGAATGTCAAATTTTAGCTGGTCGTCAATAACAGTTCCAAGTAATTTCATGTGAAGATCAACTGTGATGAGAGTTTTATCAAGAGAGAGAATGGTAAAGGTGGATTTGTGGTGAGAGAGGGATTTGGGTAGAAAGAGAAGGAGCTTAGTCTTTTGGGGGTTAAGTATAAGTTGGTGTTCAGTTAGTCATTTTTCTACAGAAGTAAAAGTATGTTGTGTTATGGAAAGAAGGTTTGAGATGTTGTCAGAGATAGAGATGACAGTGGAGCCATCTGCATATCGTATGAGAGAAGAAGATGAGCAGGAGGAGTGTAGGTCATTAGTGAAGATGTTAAAAAGGAGAAGGCCAAGGATAGAGCCCTGAAGGACACCGGTTTGGATAGGTAGGAAGGGGGAATAGGCAGATTGCCATCTAACAGACTGGAGTCTGTTTGAGAGATAGCTTGAGAATCAGTTCCCAACTAGTTCCCAAGAAGAGAAAGACCAATTAATGGACAAAGCATCCCACTGGCTAAACTCCACTACAGATCAACTCATAAAGGACAGGGATAAGGCCTGAGTAAAACGAAAGCCCACATAAATACAGGACTACCATTTCGTAGTCACCATAAATGCAAACTAGAAAGTAAGAAAAAGAAAAAATTCTACCTATGCATGAAACTACAAAACACCATAGTCCAGCCTAAGTGATTCTGTAAGTTAATTCACAACACAGTCTATTTCAACAATAACACTTCTAACAAGGTGGACAGTATGGCAAATACAACCTCTTTGGAAGAGTTCAAGTTTCCAATAAGCACTCCAGTCAGGCCCTCTATTAAACAGGCCTCTCAGTCTTTCCATGCATTACATACGCCAGTCCAATATAAACCCAAAAACTCATACTGCAATATATAGTTCATCACACAATCTTCATCTGCCTCAGATCACTTAATTAATTCATACAGGACCTCTCCTTTTTACTTCAGAGAGATCTCAGATAAATGAGCCTGAAAACTATTCCTTTAGATACCAGATATAACCTCAACTCAACTAGTTTACACCCCATCAAGAGGATGTATGCCAAACAGCAAGCTACCTCTCTAATACACATAATCAGCCTATCACCGCAGGTAGAATCCCCCTCATTGAAAACACTAATTTATAATTCCATTTCTAAAAACTCCAACAGCCTTATCTCTTTGTGATTTCCAGCCTGGACCCATTCTTTGTCCTATCATAAAGGCCTTTAAAGGATTCATTTATGATCAATTATATGAGCATCTTAGCAAAAACAAGCTACTAATCACAGTGTCAGGTAATTTTTCTCCTCAACAGAAAAAGGCTGCCTAACAGGCATTATATTTATAGACCTTTGCAGGATTTTTGACCATCGAACACTAATGTAATTGGACTTGGTTACAATACAGTCTACTGGTTTCAAAACAACTTAAGTAATTTATAGTACAGAAAGGGAACCTATACATTATTACAAACAGATTCTCTGCATGGGACCATCAAGGCTCTATATTAGGCCCAATATTGTTTTCCCTATTTGTTAATGACAATACAACATGCATACCACCAAATAACATCATATTTTATGCAGATTTTATAATCCTGCATAAAAGTGGTCTTACTTCTGCAGCTGTCCAAACAGATCTGCAAAAGGACTTCTTAGTTTTCTGCAAGCAGCTTATGAGTAATCAGCTTACTGTGAATGTAACCAAAATAGCAGCCATATTTTTGGTATACAACAAAAAAACAGTAAAATCCTCCTCACTGACCATTCTCACACCCAGTAAGGTTCACATAACTGTAGTGGACAAATACAAATATCTAGGACTAACTCCAGATCAAAATCTGTCAATCAAAACTCACACTGACTTGGGTGTTTCAAAAGTCTCATCTCACCTGAAAGCTGCTTATTTCATCTCCTTCCACCTAACAAAGGAAGCTAGGTAATCTCTAGCTAAGAATGTTGTTATTCTCAGTCTTGCATATGTTCCACCATTTGGCTCCCTCTACTCAGCCTACTATACCAACAAAATTAAATAAATATAAATGATATTTGCAGAATCATTAACCTCTACTCCCAACTGAAGGACCTGTGCATCAACCTGCAAAAAGTCAGCTGGCTATCAGTTACACCTCTAGTCATGCTTCTGTTATCCATTTTTACCTTCAAGATACTAAGTAGGATATTCTGCCCTTCACTTGGAAGCAAGTTCCAAATTAAGTCTTCCCACGTTCTCTCAGCAGTTAACATATATACAGTAAAAAATTTACATCAATTTGTATAAATCTGTACAGTTCTCATTGCTCTAAATTCTTACAGAAAGTAAACTGTAGAAGGGAAAGCATTGTTGTAAAGAACGTTTGTGTTCTTACACTTCAATAGAGAAAGGTTTGTAAAGAGTTCAAGAGATATAATGAAGACTATAACTCAGAAGTAAATTATAAAATTATGCAGGAAGGTAGATATTAGTACTGCATGGAAAGACAGTGGTAATAGTTTATGAGTGAGAGACAGCAGGTTATAAGATTAGATCACTCTAGGTGGCCTATTCCAAACTGAGGTATCTGGAAGGTTTATAAATTGGGTATATAGGGAATGTATGAGAGGGGTAGAGTGGTATATGGGGAGCAATTAGAGAAAGAGAAAGAGAAGATGTGTTTAAGAGTGGTGCGAAGAAGGGTGTACTGACTATTTACATTTGTTTTCAGGCAAAGTCCAACTAGGAATTAAAGCACCTTTTCTGTAAAGGCCCAGGGAGAAAAGATCCATGGTTACATATACAAAGTTAATATGACAAACTGTAAAACATCTATTAAAGCAAAAGTATAAGGTTATAACACAGACATACCAACAGTTCAAGAATTAATTAATTGTGGAGGGCATGGCTAAGATGTCAAGCAGTTAGCAGCATAAAAATTTTGCTCTGCCTCTGTTCAGTTGCTCTGACAGGATTTTTAAATTTAAACCGAATAAACTGTCTTCAAAACTTATTCTATATGACTATGAATAAGGAGTAAAGAGACTTCAGCAAGGAAATCAGATTCTGAGGACTTTATTTTTTTCCTGTCAGAAGTTTTCCTCTTCAATTAAGAACAGCTATGGGTTACTTTAAAGCTTCCTCACAGGAAAATGGAATGATACAAAGAGCTGCAGTCTCTTGTAACTAGTTTACAATAAATTTCAATAAAAAATGACAAACTGGAGAATAAAATGGACATAAACCAGGAAAATAAGAAACAAATTGATCTGCTTATTCAAATTATAGAGAGATATTCTGATCAAATTACCTCCATGAAAGAATCTTTGAAAGATGTAGATGGCAGATTAAGTGAAAATGAGAGCCAGGTTGAATTACTATTGAAGCAAAACAACTCTCTCTTGGAAAAAGTGGATGATCTTGAAAGCAGATCAAGAAATATATGGTGTCCCTGAAAAAGAAGGAAGTAATATGGTATATTTTCTAAACAACTGGCTTCCAAAAATCCTGAACCTGGCTGACTCACTGTCTTTCAGGATAGAAACAGCATATAGATCTCTCAAATAACTCTTCAATAAAAAAACCCAGCCCACACCAAGATCAATATAAGTCAAATTTCTCTCCACACAGGATAAAGGCTTGGTCCTTAAAACAGCTTGGACTAACTCTCCAGTTATTTTCAAAGGTAAAACAATCAGATTTGACAATGATTATACCTCTGCAGTTATTTCTAAAAGAAACGCTTGTGTTCCTCTAATTAAAAATCTTAAAAATCTAACATTAAAGCTCAAATACCTGTTTCCTGTGAGAGTCAGAATGTTTTTATCAGAAGGACAAAAGACTTTTAATTCATTAGACGAAGCATTTGATTTTTCACAGAAGAATGGACTTTTGGATAAACAAGAAGAAATGGAATGGTCCACTATGAGTTTAAAAAGAAATGCAGTTAAAAGCGTATGGTAAACAAAAGAGAACAAACTAAAAAAAAAAAATTAAAGAAAAAGTAAGAGAGTCTTTAGTTCCTTTTTTTCTATTCCTTATTTGCTTAATGCGGGGTGGCCACAGTGGTGCAGCAGTTAGCATTGTTGCCTCACAGCAAGAGGTTCTCCAGTTTGATTCTCGGCTGGGGTGTCTTCTATGTGGAGTCCGCATGTTCTCTCTGCAGTCATGTGGGTTTCATCCTGGTGCTCCAGTCTCCTCCCACATTCAAAAGACATACAGTAGGTGGATTGGACACTCTAAATTGGCCATAGGTGAGAGTGTGTGCATGAGTGAGTGGTGCAAATAAACTATGGCGGCAGGGCTAGCCACCTGTCAGTGTAAATCCTGACTCAAGATAATTGTCACTGTGGAAGTGACACCCTGACCCCATGTGCAAAATGGGAAAAGGGGTTGAGGATGGATGGATTTGCTTAATGTACTGCTTTTGTCTTTGGTAACATGCTTTATTACAATGTAAATATTTGTTCTACTAGCCAAGAAGATGTCAAAGTTCACAATGTAAAACTATTGTTTTAAAAACAGCAACTAATGCAATATCAGTTGTTTTCATCATAATATAATTTTCTTTTATTAGAGTTCATACACAGTTATATTTCAAATAGTATAATCTAAATGTTTTTCACCATACAAACATGATTTAATGTAAATGCAGTTACGTGGGTAAACTGTGTTGCCCTGTGGTGTTATGTCTGAGAAAAATGGTATTAGAGTAGTTGTTCTTGGGTCTCCTCAAGGCTTTGTTCAGATTACATTTAGTGCAGTTTCCAATGTTTTTTGGTGTTTTATTGTGACTGTTTTGCTTTCCATTTAATTAGAAATGTTCAAAATGATAAACTTGTAGAGTTAGCTTGAAGAAGATATGCTTTAAATCATCAAAATATAGGGGTTAGTTTGGTAAATGTATTAATATGCATTGAAACATTGTGATGCAGTATTTAATTGTAACCATCTTTGTTTTGAAAGCTTGGCTCGCCTTTTACTAGTCGTGAGCGTAAGTGAAGCTTTCTGTAACTAACTGTTTCACTTCCCACTTTAAGTAAATTCTCTTACCTCATTAAATGATTTAAAATGGCTTGTGAGAAGTACAGATCGAGATAAGAAGAGTCATGGCTCTGTGAACGTATGGAAGTGCTGATAATCTGTAAATGAACTTTGACCTCACCGAGACAAGAGAATAGAACACTGCACCAGAGAAGAATGCAGTCTGTGACTGAAAGCAAACAATATGAGAAGTTATGGTAAATATGGCCTCTAGCTTGTAAAATCTTGTTGATATTTACTTAAATTAATGAAAATGAAACTAAAATATAATGTATGTATGTTTTATACTATAGCAATAACCCATGCCTGGGTGTGGGTAATGCTGGATTTACCCACGGTTGGTGTGGTTTGCTCATGAGGGCAAAGCCTGAGTAGCCAAACAAAGACAACTGTGGGTAAATCCAGCATTACCCACACCCAGACATGGGTTATTGCTATTATACAATGACATTATTTAAGAAAAAAAATTATTACTTTTCTTAAATAATGGCATTGTATAACGCCTCCCTGCTGCCCTTCCACAGCTGTCTGGTATTCTGCGGCAGTTCTGATGTACTGCACATGCATATGCTTACGCGGTACATCAGAGCTGTGGGCAAAAGCAACGGAGAAACAAGATCTCCGTTGCTTTTTACAAAGTGTCTTGCTATGTTAAAGGAGTTTAACATAGCGAGACAGCTTTAAAAAAAGCAACGGAGAATCTCCTTTGCTTTTTTTAAAGCTGTCACACTATGTTAAACTTGTTTAACATAGCGAGACAGTATGCAAAAAGCAACAGAGATCTTACGTTCTCCGTTGCTTTAAAAAAAGAGTTATACTAATGGAAAAAGTCCGGGCGACTGGACCTTTTTCCATTAGTATAACTCTGATTTACAACCAATCAGCGTGCACGTTTTAGAATATTAATGGGGGTCGTTGTATAATTATAAATAGCCAATCTAGTGAAAAATATAGTAGCTGAGTATACGTATGGCACCTGCAGAATTTAAAGGGCAACACACACTTGAATGAATAAAGGCCATTTATTCAGTTTTATATGAACTGTTAATATAATTAAAGGTATAATAGTGATTGCAGCATACAAAAGACAATGTACAATGAAACTGCCAAAAGAAATTTATTGTATTATGTTATACATAGTTATGTCAAAGTGAAGCAAACTGAATGGTTGTGGACGGAGTGGAATAAGTGAAGATATATATAAAAATTGCATAGAAGTGATATGAAATTATATTTTTTCATTACATCATTTAGTAAAAGGTTTCTTTACAGTTTTAAAAGATATATCAGGGCTTAAAATAAAATGGTCTGTCTGATAGATGCAATATGGAACATTGGAATATTTTGTTATATAATATTTAGATCTAAGTTGATTTTGATATTATAGCTAAAATAGTTTACTGGAGTTTGGTTAATATGCTTAAGATTTTAAAACTTTATATAGACACATCATTTATAATCACAATTTTACAGACTATGATTTGTGAATTATATATTGATATTGTGCATGAATGATATTAAGTATGTAGAGTTCATTAGGTGCAAGCAATATTTTTATGTGATATAGATTAAATGTTAGTCTCAAGTAGTTATTTACTAGGGAGCTTCCCTTTTTTTGCTTCATAGATTAGATGATAGTGAATCTTAGTGTCGTTCCATTAGTCCTAAGTGATTTTAGAAAATGAATTAGTCATAGCTACATTATAATATAGTCATCTGGATAAATTCCAATAAGGAATATGTTATGTCAGTTGATAAAGTCTTTTGAGCTTAGAAAATAATTTTCGGCTTATAGTTGTTTATAATATGTTAAATTAAATTAATTAATAATTTGAGATGACCATAAGAATTTGACTAATGTAAAATCTTTGTATATTATATATGTTACAAGTATGTTCTGTGGCATGACTACAATGTTAAAATGCTTTAAATCTTTAAGATAATTACAGACCACTATATTGTTTCAAAAGTAGTAAACTAAATTAAGACCATATAGGATGCATAATTAATTTCACATATAAAATTTTTTATTAATAATGTAGATTAACCTGTTTATTTTATGCATGTACCTTGTTTAAAATGTAAATATTTTATTCATTGTTTTGTTATTTGTAATTCTAAGTATTACTATTAATTTAGTTCATTATGGTTAGATAATGTATTTAATATATAATTTCAAATGAATATAACTTTAATGTTAATTTAGTATTACCTATAAGTAGAACACTGTAATTTATTATTAAAGGAAATGTATTCAGAAGTATAAAAAAACTGAATACATTTTTGTAGAGGTAGGAAAATGATTATTGACGCAATGAAGATGATGGATGGGGTTTTGAATGATTATGATATCAAAACAGGAATGGCACATTCCATGTTAGGAATTGTAAATATTTTTATTATTTTGTTATTAAATATTGTTAGTTCTCTGTCCACAGCAAAGTATGTTAAATTCAAGCTTTGCCTAAAATGTAAACGCTGTTATTCAAATTTGCTAGATAAAACAGGATTTAAAATTGACAATATATAATTGTATCTCATTGAATATAAATGGACTGAATAATTCAATGAAGAGAGGTGGCTTGTTTAAATATCTTAAAATGAACAAAGTAGATATAGCCTTTTTATAGGAGATGCATTTAATGAAACAAAACATTGAAAAATTGACTGGTAACCAATACTCAATACTGGTGGATGCACACTATAATACCAAAAGGAGAGGCACTATAATATTATGGAGGCAATAATTAATTATGCTTAATATGATTGATTGCTATACAGGCAAAATGGTATGATGGGGTTAGTGGTGCTTGAAATAGATAAGAAATTGTATACTTTTGTTAACATTTATTGGATTCCTGCAATGGGTTCAAAGGTAGCAAAATACTTGGACCTCATAGCTTTATATGCTAAATATAAAATTACACTGGCTGCTAAATTCAACTGCATATTATGAGAAAATTACACTACCAAGGATAAGAAAATTAAAATAACTGCTACCTTTAAACAATTAAATAACTTCATGAACACAATGAATCTTAGAACCAATCAGGAGTTGAAACTGACATTTTTTTTAAATTATATTCATTTTTCATATAGATTTGGTACCCAAATAAACATTGATAAAGTCTTTGTTTCTAATGAGTTATTCTTGAAAGTAAAAGAAGTATTGATAACACCTTGTCATTTGTCTGACCACAATGCCATTATTTTTAAACTTAATCTAAAATCTAATGATTTGATATATTGGCAAAGAATACCAGCATATATTGTTAAATTAAATGGTTTAAGGAATGGTTTTTGAATTAATTAAAAGTTTTCATGGATGTCAATAACAATGGTGGGGTATCTGATGACATTTTATGGGATACCTTAAAGGCTTATATTTATGGAAGAATAAAAAGTTGGTACTTAATGAAAATAAAGGAATGTGATAATGAATTAAAGATACTTCAAACAAAAACTGACAGCTTTAAATTGAAACTAAAGCTTTTGGCTGCAAACAAAGTCGAAGAACAAAAGCTTTAAATAAAAAATACATTGAAATATTATCTCATAAATTTGCAATAAATTTAGAGAAACTTAAATTACAAACCTATACTGTAAACCCTAAAAATATGCACATTAGCCATAAGATCAAAGATTATAAATAACATAAATCACAGTGAAGAAATCGTCTATCAAGCAAATAAAACTAAAAGAGTAACAGACTTGAAGAGTATTTCAGAAATATTTAAGAGACATTATGAAGAAATGAATAACAAAGATTTAAATTTGGACAATTCTGAAGCAACTGATTGCTTTTTGGAAGAGAATATAAAGCAAAAAGTATTGAAGGAGCAAAATGGCAAATTAAATAAATCCATTAATTTCAAAGAACTATAGTATCAAATAAAAACATTTAAAAAATAACAAAGCTCTGGGACTAGATGGTTTAATTTCAGATTCATATAAAATATTTCCTGACATTTTAAAAGTATTAGCAAATGCATTTGATGAAATTAAAAATGTGTTAAATATTACACCTTCTTGGAAATACTCATTGATTTCCCTTATTCTAAGACAAAATAAAGACCTTAGGTTATGTTCATCATATCACCTTATTACTCTACTAAAGGTAGATTATAAAAATGTTATGGGCCTTTTGGCTAAAAGATTGAATAATATAATTCCAAATTTAACGATGACTAAACTGGCTTTATCTTAAGGAAAAGAGTACAAGATAATATAATTAGGCTTTTATCCCTAATAGATTTCGCCAATAAAAATAAGAATGAATTACTGATACGTTTAGACATTGACAAAGCCTTTGACTTGAATAATTGAGTATATTTGCAAAAAGTACTTAGTATAATTTTTCCCTAAACGTTGTAGAAATCATAATGAAATTGTATAATAATACCTTCTCCTTTGTAAAAATTGGATCTTTTCTTTCTGGTTCATTCAGAATAATAAAAGCAACAAAACAGGGATATCCAATATCCACATTATTGTTTGCCTTGGCAATATAACCCTTTGCTGCATATATTAGAAATAATAATGAAATAAATGGTTTCTTCATAAGTGTAACTCTAAGATCCAGTTATTTGCTGACAATATTTTATTAACTACTAGTGATATTGAAACTTCATTAGAAAATATTTTTAAATCAATAAAATGTTTTGAGAAAATGTCTGGACAGAACTTTAATCGTAAGTAATGTTACTAAATAGAAAAGTTGCAGCATCATTAAATAAGTAAATATAAATAGTTTAAATGGGGACATAAACAACAGAAATATTTAGGAATTAAAAAAACTAGTTGAAGGGAAACAGTATCATTACATTATAAAGACAACCAATAATATTGCAAAACTACTTGAAATTTGAGGAAAAATTTTCTTCGCTATGGAAGATAAAATTATATTAATAAAAATTATAATACTACCAAAATATTATACCTTGTTCAATCATTACTAATATCTCCATCTAAAAAAATATAAAAAGATTAAACTTCATACTATTAAAATTCCTGTGGTATCCTCAAAAACCAAGCAAATCATATGAATGTCATATAAGAAGTTGGAAATAGAATGGTATCTGATTTTCAGATATTGATCTATACATTAAATCTGCTATCTTAAATATTATTAGTCTTTGATTTAACTCAGAATTTTGTTCAAACTAGAAATTTTTACACAAATACATGCTAACATCAAATATGGAAACTGAAATAAGTTGTAATCCTGCCTTAAACATTAAAATAGCTCACTGGGATTTGATAGGTTACTGCATAAGTAATAAAAGTATAAATGATTGTACTTTCAGGTTTAAGTATGTTTTGGTAACTTTTAAAACCGTAATGAGTAGTAATTATCTGCTTAAACAGTTGTTCCTGGTGTTCCCTGTAGCTTGCACAACTGGGTGTTTGGAGTCTTTTAACATAAATATAATATCTACTGTAGAGAAAAATAACTTAAAATTCTGGTAACAATTCCTAAATGAAAATAAAATAAGTGATATAGAAAAACATTTTTAATAGATATAATATGAACAATACTAGTTGGTTGGATATCCCAGGTACTAAGGGATTTCTTAAGTAATACATTGAAAATATTATTATCTATGAATACTAAATCAATTCTCAAAATCTTAGATTTTTTTTCTTTTGAATTAATGCAAGTGAATATAAAAATAAATCATACTTATCAATAATTTATAAAATTTTAAGAGCTGAATTTATAATTTTTTATACCTCTCATTGGGATTATTCCATAGAAATAAATTAAGAAACATTTTCAGAGGCCAACAAAAAATATATTTGCAATCTGTAAATAACTCCACATCATCTATGCATTAAAAATTATTTACTTGGAAGTTTCTACATAGAAGCTTTTTAACTGTATGTAAAATATTACTTTTCTATAAAAAAGAAAATAAAATATGTTGGAGGTGCAATTCTAATTTAGATTAGGAGCATATGATCCTGAAATGTCAAATGGTGGTACCTTTTTGGGAAGAATTTAGGAATTTTACTAAAGCTTTGTGGTCAGACAAATGTAACATAACAGACTCTTTGATTTTATTCAATGTTTCCATTCCAGGACCTGTTCCTAAAACAAGTGCCTCTTCTATGGACTATTTTGGCTATTGCCAGAAAGGTTATCACTACGAATTGGAAGAGCAGAAGTATCATCTCTTTTTCTGAGTTTACCTATCTAGCATCACAGTAGCTAATAAAGAATGACAAACTCTGCATATTAGAACTGCAAGTGTTACTCAAAAATATCTTGACAAAAACTCAAAGATTTATTAGAAAAGGATTAATGTTATTATTTAGCATCAGTATTTGTTATGGACTTTGTATATAGTTGTTTTTGTTGTTTCTTTGTTTCATTTGATTTCAATTCTGTAATATTAATTCAATTTAGCAATAAAAAAGTTAAAAAAAATTAATTGCACTATACAATACACATACAATAAAGTGAATGTTTTATAAAAAAAATTACAAAAATTAGTTTGGGATTTAGCACTCCAGTAAACATACATTAAAGTGAATTTTTTATATAAAAAAAGTTAATGCAAAGACAGTTTTGGAGGTTGCACTGTAAAATATACACACTTTAAAGAAAATGTTTATATAAAGACAGCATTAGAGATAGTTAAGTACTCAGGTAATTAAGGAATAATGATAACTGGGTGCCCAGGTTTGGGCTGATACAAGTGTGAAAGAATATATATATATATATATATATATATATATATATATATATATATGTATGTATATATATATATATGTATGTGTATATATATATATATATATATATGTATATATATATATATATTTTTTTTTTTTGAGAGATTGTTGTGTAGTGGAAAGGAGATCCTTAGATAAGGACAGGGAAAAAGATTAGTGTGAGATGAAGTTCTATGAGTGATAACTGTATAGTAGAAGATATGCAGGAGGAGGGTATGTGGTGGCCAGAGAGATATGTGTTTGTGATAAGAGGTAGATGTGCACCTTGAGAAGGTCAATAATATATTAGGGGAGCTTCAAATTGCTCATCCCACATAGCTTTGGATTTTTTTCTTTTTAATCCCCCAGTGGTTTATAATTGATCACCAGTACTTTAGTTTACTCTATATCAATTTTGTATTCCAAAAACTTACCAAACATCAGCAGCAGTTTGAACAACCATTCCATATTGATCTATGGTTCAGTCACTGACATTATCATATCACCCACAAATAGTGATATGTTCATTTATCTCCCTCCCCTTTCATAGCCCATCAAGTGGAACTGGTATATGAGTGAAGCTAAGGGTACCAACTAAATAACAAATATAAGACACAGGGTATCTCTACTTTATTCCTCTAACCAGAAAATAATCCTTATGACAAATAAACTGACACTTTCACTCTTACTGATGAACCTATGTAGATTTTTTCAGCAATGGTATATGTTTATTATCAATGTTAGAACTTCCTGTGAGAATTTTTTTCTTTCCATCAGAGCAAAAAATAATTGTACTCAGGCAACTGATTTTTTTGCATTTATACTCAGAAATACCAAAGGGTCTACACTCTTCCTAGACTCCAGAATCTGCATCACAATTTTTAATATATTACTTCAATTTAAGAAAAGTTCAGGTTACTGGGTTGAAAACAATGTCTTTGATGTCATCTTAACTCATTACATCTGAGTGACGCCTCCAGGTGCATCTGCAGTTACAGTAACTCCTACTGATGCCTTTAGGCATCAAATATTGCTTGTTCATATTTGCATCAATAATTCCAAAATCATGCTATGTACAAAGTTTTTAAAAGTTTCATCTTAAAGCTTACACAATAGCAAACTCAACTGCATTAATATCTGACCGCTGTCTTGTGTAGGTAAATTGATATTAACTGTTGTTTTTATGATATTAATTTATATAGATATAATTTTCACAATATCTCAGCAACCAAATAACACAGACATAACTCCTTAACCTCATATGAAAGCTCTTAGTCAGATGAGTAAAATGCTGCTGACGGTATGTGTGTAACTTGAGGGGATGCTGATATTGTAAGTTGTTTATAAAATATTACAAATGCAATCTGAGGTGGTGGTGCTGCGGTAGCATTGTCGCCTCACAGTAAGACGCTGTCCAGTTCGATTCTCAGCTAGAGTGTCTTCTGCGTGGAGACATGCATGAATGGGTGTACCTTCGTTGAAGGTTGTGCATCAGGGCTGGTAACTCGGCACGTAAAAATCAACTACCAATCATTAGCGAACTGGAGTTCCGCTGTGGTGACCCCTAACCGGGAAAAGCTGAAAGACACAACAACAACAACAAATGCAGTAGTTACTGTGTTTACTGTGACTTACAAAATTCAAGTTTAATATCTAGAACATAAACAGTACGACTACTATAAAATAGTTTGTGCTGAAGAGTTTGCCATTTACACTTCTTTCATAATCCAATTGGTTCCAGACATATGAACATTTGTTTGAAATGTGAGGACATAATTTGATTCTGTTAAAAGGCATAGGCTCCGCCCATTGGAAGTGGCAGTGCAAACTTCCTGAGCTCCATTGGAGTTAATGAGTTAAGGGGGGCAGTGCTCTTACATTGTCACTTGGTCTGACAATTGGTACACTTAACTTATAATATTATTTGCTACACTGCTGATATTTTTAAATCTAATTTGTAACCAAGATACTCGCCTACATCCTTCTTCAATTTTCCCATCTTTCCTATTTCCTTTTCCAACAAATTCCTTCCCATCCCATGCAAATAGCTTATCTTCTCCTCTGCCTGATGAAACCTATCATTTTTTCTCTTTACTTTAGCTCTCTTGTATAATGCAATACCTTTATTACTCCTCTATTTCAAGTATCAAAGAATAGTGTTTGTCATATAATGAAGACAATGATGCTGTATACTACTTCATCATGAACACTTTTTTTACATTTGTATTTATGTTATAGATTTAATAGAACACACAGCGTTTAAGGCATTTCAAAGTACTATAACATGCATAAGCAAATACACACTGTCCAAAATTACATATGTAATGTTAAAGTAAAATATTCTTTCTGCCTATATTTGGCTATTACTTTTCACTGTCTTAAAGGATCAGGACTATAATCCTATATGTTAGTTTCTCATGATTATTTTTTCCCCATTGCATTTCTGCAGTAGAATCACTACAGCCTCTAAATGCTAATTTGCTCCACTGTTCTGTTCTGTACAATACACATTTAGACACCACACCAAATGATATTTGTATACATGCAAAATAAAGGGAGATATGCCTCTGGTCTATATTTGGCCATTAAGTCTCAGACATCAGAGCAGGAGTATACAAAGAATTTTAGAAATGTGCTCCATCTTCTGAACTGTAGGCTCCATGCCCATTATATGGAGCTCTTCCATACCCAGTATTTATTTTGTATACCTCTACAAATTAAAAATAAATAAATATTTCCAGATCACACTAAAGACAGAAATAGTGTAGACTTTACTGCATCTGAGAAGAAGTGTGTATTTTAGAAACATTATCTGTGCACATGTATTGTACTGTATTGGCTCCTGCTCATTTGGAATCATTGGCAAACATATTGAAATAAATAATCACCAGAAATTCACTTCCCAGATGTATTATCACTTTCCTCCTACCCCTCTTATCCATCTCCCACTCTCTCACTTACTACAACCTTGATCCTCACTTAGTACTTATTCTATCTTCTAGCCAAGTCCCTCCCAACTGCCTCATACTTTCTACTCCTCCATCCCCTCCTCCTATCACCCTGAACTTTACTGCTTTTCTCTTGTTGGTGCATGTTACACCATTATATGTTACATATATGTTGTAATAAGATTTTATTTTTTGTATACTATTATGTTTTAAAACTATATAATATCTTTTGTTGGTATAATGTCTACTTTTTAACCATGTTGGAGCTTTTCTCCCCAGGACTCCATTAAAAATGGGCTCTTTTGTCCCAGTGGACTATCCTGGTAAGCAAACTGTAAATAAATAAATAAAATTAATAAATAAATTATAAGGAGTTTATGTTATATAGCATGTCCATTATATATGTCCAGTTCATAGTTTCAAACAACTTCTCTTCTAGGCAGATTCAGCTTAATTGTACACTTTTTAAATTCATTACTGGAACAAGACACCTTCCATAACAGAAAACTTTATCATCTTTCTTGTAAAAGTAATTTTTGATGGCTGATACCCACAGACTACTGATAAATTATATTTATTCATGAGGTCTACCAGTTATACAATTGTGTAAGTAAATTTTCCAATGGAAGATTTAATAAACATGTCTCTTTTATGTCTATATTTACATTTTATTCAAGAGTTAAACCTTCCATCACCTACAAGTGGTTTTGCAGCTGACATAGCTTCGCTGAAGCAATAGCAATGCACATTATATAAAAGCAGAAATAGCAGGAAAAAGACACTTTGATTACTATATACTTAACTCTGACACACATAAAGTGAGTTAAGGGGTATATGAATGTATGAAATGAAGGCTGGAATTTGACTTTTATGCTCTGAGGAATACCCATAAACATCAAAAGAATTTCGGTGTTCTATAAAATTATGTTTTCTATACTTTACTTTATCATGCATTGAACTGGACCCATTAAAGAAAAACAATTCTCCCTTCCTTGTGAACTTGCAAGAAAAAATATACAACAGCTGGAGGAAGGAGAATTTGGTGAGGGCAAAAGCAACCAGTCAACAGCTGCAGAAAAGCCAATGGTGTACACTCCATGAAAGAGATTTCCTGCAAAGCCCTTTCCTGTCTTCTAAAAGAAAATAATGGATAAGACAAAGAAAATGAAACATTTTTTAAATAAGACCAATTCACTTGGAACACTGAATGCTGACACTATTTAAAACAGGATAAATGTTTACATGGCAAAAGGATATGATACTCTTAAAATGTAAACTGCATTCTGAATGACACCTTAAACCCATGTATATCAGCTAATACTAGACTGAAAATAACTATTTGATTAATATAAATATATTATATGTCAAAATTTTACTTAAAATGGAGGTTTATATTTAACCGGATGGGTAATCTATAATGCATGCTGTTTGGTAAAAGTCCTTGTTTCCAAATTACAAACTGCATTTATGTTGATCTCTCTTTTAATAAAGGTACTGGGACAGTCTGGAATGGGGAGGGGGAGTAAATGACTTATGAATGAAAAATAATATATCAGAGAAGTAATGGAGTGATGAATAAAAAAGGAAATTAATACAGTATGTTATGGAAATCCACTGCGGTGGTGGTGCTGCGGTAGCATTGTCGCCTCACAGTAAGACGTTGTCCTGTTCGATTCTCAGCTAGAGCGTCTTTTGTGTGGAGACATGCGTGAATGGGCGTACCTTCATTGAAGGTTGTGCGTCAGAACTGGCAACTCGGCACGTAAAAATCTACTGCCAATCATTAGCGGACCAGAGTTCCGCTGTGGCGACCCCTAACCGGGAAAAGCCGAAAGACACAACAACATATTGTATAAACTAAGTTCTGGTAATGCATGTGTTAGAACTAGGAATGCATGCAAAATGAATGAGATAAGTATGTTGACTGAAATGTGGTTATATAGCAAGATTCACAAAAAAGTAATATAATGGAAACATTGACTGAGGGAAACTTGCTGAATGGAGGTGGTTGTTTGGTATAACTGAAGTTTAAACATGCAAACTGGAAGTAATTTTAAAACCAATGAAATCTGTAACTACCACTTAGAAAATAACAGGTCTATATTATATCAACGAAATTTCAAAAACACAAATGCTGTAAACAGCGAAAATGCATAACATCGAAACCTTTATTGTGGGGGGCTGTGCCCCCCACACACCCCGCTAATTATATACACCAACTCTGAGATCACACTACAGTGAGGAAAGGGCAAATTTCCCAATGTTCACTGTTTTGCCATCTCACAAAATACACATTGATGTCCGGCATTTTTGCTGTTTACAGCGCTCGACATTTTAATCTTTCATTCTTTTAATAGGGACCCGAAAATAACTACTACATTTCTTTTTTGTACCCTAATTGAAAAGATTGGCTTGTCTCCAGTTTTCTTGGAAGGTCATTTAACTTCCTTGATAAGAAGGTGGAGTCATTGTGTCTGGATAGTAAAGCTTGACGGGTTAAAACAGCCATAGCATCTGAAATATTTACTGGCTATCTAGCAACACATGGATAGAGGAACAGCTTTAGAAATAATGACTTGCAGGAAATAAATAAACAGAAGAGTGCTTTATAATAGCTGTCATCCCACCCAAAAGAGTATGAATGACAGAAACATTGAAACAAACTGTACATGGTTGTTTATGCACAACTTCAGCTGTATGACCTTACAAAAATATGTATATAGTTAATATGCTGTTTATTTTTTGGGGATGGAGGAATTGTGGGTTTAAACGAGGTCAGGTTAATTTCAGATAAAACTGCAGAAAAATATATAAAGGGGTAAAAAAACATGATAAAAACACACTATGAAAGACCTATTTGAAACAGACAGACAGACAAAGAATATAATTTAGGTAGAATAAATTATAATCTTTAATATCGCATAATATGATTTATTGGTTTGGAATATAAATGGGCTTGATGATAAGAAAATGCAAGAGAAGGTAGTAGTCTATATTTACAAAAGTAATGTACAGATAATACTGCTACAGGAAACACACCTGAATAATAGAGAACAGGAAACATTTATAAAGAAAAGTGGTAAGGTGGGTTTCTTTACTAGAAGAGAAGGACAGCAAAATAAATGTGTCTTAATATTAATTAAAAGGGTATAGGAATAAAAAATAAGGAACAAATGAAGGACAGGCAGAAAAGATCTACAAAGGTAAACGTTTATTGGCAAAGTGTAAAAATTACACTGACTCTACTATATATTCCATCAAAAGTAGTGAGACATGATACAAAAATATTATGGGAGATGTTATAGCCTTTCAACAAAAATCTATGGTAGTAGTAGGAGATTGGAATATGGGAAATAAGGAACGCTTGTCTGGAGGGCCAAGATATCATACAATACCAGCTGAGTGTACATACTTAAAGAAAAATATGTGTGTGTTTAGACTTGATGTAATCTTCTTCTTCTTCTAGCTTTTTCCTGGTTAGGGGTTACCACAGCAGATCACATGTCTACTCATGATTGGCAGTGGAGGTTTTATGGTGTCGATTTGCCAGCACGGCACCCAAATTTCCACAGAAGGCACACACATGCACACACTCACGCCTAGGGCCAATTTAGAGTGTTCAATCCACCTACAGTATGTCTTTTGGGATGTGGGAGGAAACCGGAGCACCCAGAGGAAACCCACGCAACCACAGGGAGGACATGCAGACTCTGCACAGAAGGCACCCCAGCTGAGGATCGAACTGGAGAACCTCTTGCTGTGAGGCGGCAACGCTAACCACTGCACCACTGCAGTTGCCCTTGGACTTGATGTAATGAAAGAAGAAAACAAAGACGTGGAATATACACATTGTTTCATAAAAATATGGTTCCAGGACAATATTAGGTAGATTTTTCATATCAAAGGAATACTGTAACATGAACCCAACTGTAAAGGTACACTGTGATGAGCATTTGCATTTTCACTACTCCTTCTGAAAAAGAAGCCATTTAATGAATGACTAGATCAAATTTTAATTAAAATGTTCATAGGTGAATACTAGACTAACTGTCCTGAAGAGACATTTTAAGCATGGTCAATAACCCAAGTTCAGAATCAAACCCTATACCTTCTGTTTGTAAGGTGAAGACATTAACCACTATGCCAAACCCAACCTAGATTTTAAACTAGGCAGTAAAGACCTTGCAAGGAAATGGGACAATTATAAATGAAGATAAGAAATGTGGTCACAATGAAAGAAAATCATCAATTGCCGCAGTACGCTGTAGGCTTGGGATACCTGATTTCCCGTGTCTGACAATGGCCCACAATACAGAAGTCAGATATTCAGATGATTAATATATGAGTAATAAATAATCATTCTTGAAGGTTTTAACAAGGTTTGTTTTAATAAACTCCAGAAACAGAAAACAGTAAAACCAGTTTAAGCACTCATGTTTCTAAAGGAACTAAGACATCATCAGGCTAGTTCCATACATAAAACATAAATCTATATTATTTGAAATCTCAGTGGTTAGCTATATCCCCACCTCTAATATTCATCTCAGCCTTGTCCATCACATAAAAAATGAACCTTTCAGAATTAGTATAATTCTAAAGTGTTTAGAAAAGTATTCCTCTCATTTATCAGTGGCATAATTTTGCACATTTGGTTGCTCACTTTGATTATTTTAGGGAACCTAGAATATTTATGATTCCCCATCCATTCATCCAGTTTATGCTTAAAGAGGAGCAGGGAGCTACTTTGCTTTACACCCAAAAGAAGTATATTCCATAAAAAACAGTCTCTTGAATATATATTTGTCTCACCAGCAGGTTCTATTTATGTTTCTATGGAAGTTAAGATCTCTTGAGTAAGTGTTGAGGATGTTATTAGTATTGTAGATGCACAGGAGGTCACATAGGACTGGATCCTCAAGGTTCTGTAGGCTGGACAGAGGTCATCTCCCAGGACTCTGTAGGAAACAGAAAAGAAGGGGAGCACTTTAAGACAGTATGGGTAGCTTAAGGAAGACATGCCCTTGCTTATCTTAGTGTGGAAATATCGTGGTCTCTCAAACTGTGTCATATCCTTAGACAGGTACGTATCAAAGGGGAGGGAGGAGTTCAGAGGAATGATAACTTCTTTAAATCTGGAAGAAAGCCTCTAGTGATTAGTCTAGCAAGGTAAAAAGGCTTTCCTAACAACAGTGGATAAATGGTGATCATATGACAGTACATTGTCAATGAAAGTGCCCAAGTCCATAAGAGATGGGTCAACTTTCAAAGAAGTGTCACCTATGTGGTAGAGACATGGGAGCCCAGTTTTGTCAAGGGACAAAATGCTGCATATTTTGTCATTTAGATTTAGGAAAATAATTTGAAAAGTAAATTGGGAGTTAATGACAGCAACAGTTAATGACAGTTTGTAGTCATCTGCAAACTTGGTCAGCCACAGGTCCTTAATGTCAGCATTGATATCAGAAAAGTAAATACCAAACAGGGCTGGTTCTTGGATCCTTCTCTGGGACACTATTGGTAACTACTTTTTTCAAAGACAGCATGCCTTCAATACTGATATATTGGGTTCTGTGAGATAGCCAGCTTGTTATCCATGGATAACAAAGGGGTATACAGTAAGTTTTATTAGCTTGTCAATAATACCAGAATGTGAGATGGTAACCAAGGCCTTGGCCATGTCCATGTAAACAATGTGAAATGAGTCTAATGCATCAGTGATATCTTCAAAGAAGCCCACCAGGTTCAGGAAGCAGGATGTGCCTTTAACATAACCAAACTGTCTTAGATCTAGGGCTTGTAGGCTGCTTATATACTTGCTAATAAGTTCCATGATGATGTAATCCATTGCTTTGCAGATAAGGCTGGTGAAGCTTATAGGGCTATAGTGGATCTCCTCTTGTTGTGTGGGATGGCAATTATAGCTCTTCCATCCTCAAGCACAAATCCAGTAGTGAGGCTGAGGTTGAATAGGCTTAGTAACAAGTTTAACATCTAGTGTCTGGTGCTGACAAGAAGGCAAGCCTGGAGAGAGTCTTACTCAGAGGAAATCAGAGGGGATGGTGTGGGTGTGTTAGTAAGCTGGGGAAGTTAGGGGGAGATCAAGTAAAGTTAGGGCTGAAATTTGTCACACATATGTTGTCTATGCCCACCGGGCATAAGTGTTTTTGATAGGTATTAGCTCTGACAATTGCTGGGTATTATCTATAAAAGTTTCTGACCTTAACTAACTTCAGTACCATCTCTCCTTTAGGACAGCTAATACACTTTGCATTATAGATGTCACAACTCTGTACTATGTGTCCTATCTCAGCTAAAATTCTTGGCTAAAACATTCTATCTCTTTGTTGTATATTTCATTTTGTTGTGCCCTGATGCGACTCACATAAACACCAAGCATTTGCTTGTTTAGTTGATTGAGAATTGTATTTTAACAGCTTTGAACAGAAAGCACTAGACAACATTTCTTCTTAGAATGGAAATAATACTTATTTTCCCGTACTAATGCTTTTTGTGAAGACAACATTTCATTGTAATATTTTGTTCTAGGTCAGTAGCCTCACTATACCTAAATTATGTTACTTTTTCTTCTTCTGCCATTGGTAATTCTTTCAAACACTGCTTTGTGTATCTCAGCACAACAAACAGATATAATGATATTGTGTGAAAAGTTATATAAACCAACCACTTTGGGAATTAACTGTGGTGTGCAGTTATCTTCTAGATATGGGAATATGGATCACAGACTGAATGCAGTGTCAGGGCTAGCCACTTGATGGTGTAAAAATTGTCTCCAGGTGATTGGGTCACATTGACTAATGCCAACAAAAATGAGCATGGGTATTTGCTGATGATAAGTGAGTAGAGGACCACGCCTACTCTGACCTACACCAGGGACAATAAGATACCTACTGGCCGGTGTACAGTTGCCCAAGTTAACTGGAATAGCATTCTTAAGTGAAAGCTGATCGTAAAACCAATCAACCTGCCAAAAATGAAAAAAGAATTGCTACACTCAGTATAGGTTCACTACAGGATGCAACTTGGAAGTGGATCACATGATGGTAAGAAGGAGACTGGACATGCTCTTCATCTGTGAGACAAGATGGAAGGGCAGTACAGCAAAGCCACTTGACTGTATGGGAATTGTGGTAAGGGTGAGACTTCAGCAGACAGCGAGGGATGACACCAGAATTAGTTACAGACTCATGCCACTTAGACTCCAATGTAAGGATAAGGCAGAGGCAGTATTCATATTATCAGCCGATACACTACAGCATAATTGTGAGGAAAAGAGAATTCAGACAGCAGCTGCAGGACCTACTAGATAAAGCAGAGCAGGACAACACAAAGTGGCATTGATAATGGAGGGCATGAATGCACATATCAAGGCAAACAGAACAGGATATGAGGACTGCCCAAGACCACATGAGTGGGGCAACAGTAATAAAGAAGGGGATGCCATTCTAGACATCTGTATGGCAAATGGCTTGATTGTGGCCAACACATGGTCCAGCAAGAGAAACAGTCACAAGATCACATACAAAAGTGGTCAACATGCAACTCAGGTAGCCTTCTTCTAGTAAGAAAAGGGCATTGGGGTAGAATTAGTGATTGCAAAGTTATTCCCAGTGAAACAGCCATCCTACAGTATAAATCACTGGTTGCCGCAGTGAGCTGCAAGAAGTGGTCACTGGTCAGAGAAGGATCTATGATCAGAAGGGGCTAATGTGAAGACCTGGAAGTTGACTGGAGGGAAAGCAGAGGAGTTCAAGGAAATACTCAGGCCTCTAGCGTCTCAGGAAGAAGAGGAAATAGATGGATCATAAGAAGAATGGCAGCACCTCAAAACAGCATGTGTGAGGACTACAGAACCAGGTATGGAGCCAAGTCAGGTATGGAAATAAAATACATAAGGAAAGCCGATGGTAGAACACAGACGTCCAATGTCACCAAAACAAAAGAATGCAGGAAATGTGGGAAATAGAAAAGATGGATCAGGCTAAAAAGGAATACTATTGGCTAATGAAGAGGCTAAGAGGGCAGTTGCAAAAGCAAAGACCAAGGCGTCAGAGGCACTCTACTAACTTCTACAAAGTGACTCAACAGGTGGCATAAAGAAACTCTATCAGGTTGCAAGGCAAAGACAAAAAGATAAAGAAGAAAGCCAAGACATTATTCATAAAGGTTGCAACAACAACCTGCTCATCGGCCAGAACATTACTAAGGAAAATTAAGTAAGGGAAAGCAGCAGGTTCAGATTAAGTTACAGCAAATATGATCAAGATGTTGGGTGAATTAGAGGAGAAGTTGAGCTACATGGTACTCATATCAGTATGGAGAGAAAGGTGTATCACAGATGTCTAGAGAAAACATATTCTAGTGGCAGTGTACAAAAACAAAGGGGGCATGTACATATGTGGGCAATATAGAGGTATCAGATTATTGTCACACTATATGAAATGTCTGGAGTGGTGACTGATAAAAGAATACACAGAATAGTAGAAAGTAAGACAGGTGATTGAAGTTGTCCAGTTTGGATTCAGAACATGATGCAACACAACCAGTCCAATGTTTACAGTCAGAAAGATAGTTGAGAAGAAAGAGACAAAGAAAGAGTCCAATTGGACATTCATAGACTTGAAGAAAGCATATGGTAAGGTCCCAAGAAAGCTGTTTTAGGTATTCCTTCAATAGCTGACGTCCCAGAAACATTGGTAGAATTAGTCCAGGCTGTGTACAAGGACCCAATGACCCAAATGCAGACAGTGTTCTGACTCACAGAGATTCCCAGTGGAGGTGTGCATCAGGATCCAGCCATGAGCCATCTGCAGTTCATAGTGGTGAGAGACTACATTAGCAAATAGGTTGGAGGGGACAGCTTAACAAAGCTGCTGCCTGCAGACAAGGTGACATTACAGGCAGACTCTGAACAAGATGTTCAGCAAATGATAGTGGAATGGAATGTAAAACTGAAGGTACACTTCATGAAACTGGGTACAGATAAGACAGTTATAAGGTCAGCAAATGGGGCAAATAAGAAGAAGCTGAAAACAAATAGAAGAGAATATAATGGAGCAGGTCAACAACTTCAAATATCTGAGATGGGTTGTTCAGGAGAGAGGAAGTCTGAATGAGGAAGTCAAAGCCAGAGTCAGAGGGGCTGCCGCCAACTGGTACATAGTGTCATCAGTAGTGTGTGACAGAAAAATGCCAAAGAAGCTGAAAGGTTGGGTGTACAAAACAGTAGTGTAACCAGTACTATTATATAGTACAGAGACTAAGGCAGTGAAGTAAGAACAGCTGAGGAAACTAGAGGTGATGGAGATAAAGTGCTGGATACAGGTGGGAGGATACATACTGTTGTACAGATGAAGAAATAAGGACATTAGAACAAAAGCCCAAGTAGCTCCAATTGCAGAGAGAGTCAAAGAAAACAGATTATGGTGGTTCAGACACGTATGTCTGAAATTGAAAGACAATCTGGTGAAGGTGATTTGGCACAGTCAAGGAAAAGGCAAGAGGAAACAAGGGCATACAGCAAAAACATGGACAGACTGTGTAAGAGACCTGTGACAATCATGCATGACAGGGAGGTTGACAAACCTCTCAAACTCTTAGGCCATGAAATCTGGACAAAGCCTGACATAACAGGGATACAAAGGCCCAAAAATAGGGACAGATTTTAAATATTGCTCTTATAAACTTAGAAAGTTGCTAGAATAACAGGGTGTGTATTAAAATGCATTTTCTAAAGGATATGAAGTCTGAAACTCAAATGCATTACATTATTTACTAATTTCATTCCTCAAATCATCTCCGTGATTTTCAGAAAACCAAAAATGTTATGAGGAACAGACCAAAATTTTGAGGCAAAAATCTGGACAGATGAGAGGTATGGAGGTTTATGACGATGATTATTTGTGTATCTCAGGTAAATATGCTCTATTTATAGCTCCTGCCTAGTCTGTAGTTCATTTTCAGATCATACTTATTTTTTTCTGTTTTTTTAATTGACTTCAAAATCAATATTAACAATTTGTTGTAAGGTATAAAATATGATGTAAATGTGCTATCACTGTTAAACTTTCATCCCCCTACAAACCTCACTCCCCTTCCAGGTGGCAAGAACAAAGAAAGAAAAGATCTTGTCAATTTTATAACACAATCTTTTATTTAACAAATCTCTCACAGGAAAATTTGCATCCAGTTTTATCTCTTTGTGCCATAATTAAAGTAGAATCATGTTAGTTGCTATGCTAGCTAGTAATACCAATTTTAACCTAGACATTTAAAAAAGTTCAAAAGTTCTAAAGATCATAGGAACATTTGGTCATAGAACCAAGTATAGGGAGAATAAGATTACACGTTTTAGTCCACCAAGCTGAAATACAGGGACAATCCCAACAAATATGCTTCCAGGTGCCAATATTACCACACAACAATGCCAGCAATTTTTACTATGATGAAACCAACCTAAATAGTCAAGGGTTAGCGAGATCCTCAGTTACATTTATTGTTGAATAACTGTGCATAACTTAAACATCAATATTGATTCCAAAAGATTAACATATTTGAAAACTATAGAACTTCTTTAACTCAACATTTCATTTGGTTAATATCATCTCCATGTCTTGTGGCTTAGAATGTTGTATAGTTTTACATAATGAACATAAAGTCTTCTTTTTATAGTACAAATTAATATTTAACAATGTGGACCTAAAACAAATCCCCATTTTTTATTCTTCTTATAACCATAAGTGTCCATAACGATATAAAGTTCCTGACATCAGAAAACAATGTAATTGTATTTAAAATTTTGAAATTTGCTGAGAAATAGCATCTAATCTCATAATTCATATCCAAATTCCACTTAAACATTGTGGACAAGCAAGAAAATAGTGGGAGTTCAAACCAAGGGAAATAAAATGCATGTAAGTAATTACATTTCTATATCTCACAGTAAATATCCTTAGAATTGTCAAATGGATATCCTGAATAAAGGAAGAATTAAATATCCATCACCACATAAAGAATCTTAATGCCAAATTGAGTTTAAAACACTCAAAGAAGGAGGATCCAACAACGTATTCCATTTGTGATAATTTATCCATATCTGAGTGAATTGCAGCAATTCTGGGTCTCTAATACTATAACCAAAAGTATTAATTGATCTAATTTAAAGCAATAATTTAATGTAGCTTCCATAAGTTTAAAAGTTTCCATCAGTTGCTCTAAAGCAACATTGACAGATTGGTGAGAAAAAAGGTCCAACCTAAAAATGCAATAGTCTTCACTATAGTAAATTCTGCAGCAGTTTCTGAATTATGATTAATAAATATAATGTTAGATTTATTCTTATTAATATGAAATCTAGAAAATTGCTGAATTAATGTAATAACATAAATTAATGTGCAGATGAAGAAGCTATATTTCCAATTATCAAAATCAGATCATCGGCATAAATCAAGACTTCAAATGAAATATTTTTAACATAAAAAGAATTATATTAGAATACTTTCAAATAGTATCAGTAATGGGATTAATTGTCAAAAGAAATAATGTTGGGAATTGAGGACACCCCTGCCTAACTACTGAAATGTGACAGTTATGTATCAGTTTCTCAGTTATTTATGGTTTAGGTAGCATTTAGTCTACAAAAATAAGGCTGTAATCAAATGTATGATTTTGACTGGAAGACCAATATACTCTAAACTATAAAAGAGGTAGCGGCTATCAAAACAAAAGATTTTTGTGCATCTAGTGAACACAATATTAACAAATTCTTATTATTGTTACACAGTAAAATAAAAGCTTGCAAAAGGTGAACCATAATGGACATTGATCTTCTTGGAAAAAAAACTAATAAGATGATATTTCTCCTATTACCTGCTTTAATGCAGACTGATTCACTAATTTCTCAGTAATTTTGCAACCAACATTTAACAATGAGACAAGTCTATAACAACCTTAAACAGGATTTACTCAGCCCTCATTAGGGAAGCTATTGGCATGCATCTGTCCAGGTGCATGCAACAACTAGAATGCCCATGGAGATTCCTTACTAAAAGGATACAAGGCCAAAACAACATGTCCTATCTGGACTGACTCAAAGCCCTGTCATTATATATCTGTATCCTGCAGACTGCAAAGAGCTGACCTGCATCTGGCATACAAGGCATCCTCCAACCCAAAACTGATGGATATACTGCACATCAGCAAGTCAAATGGCATCAGAAATACTAAGCCTACAGTTCTGAAACTTTTCTGCAACATTAACAAAACAATTTAGGTTTGGAACCTCTTCTGCAACATCAACAGAACAGTTTGGGGGACAGGTATATCTTGCAGGGGATACTGCTGCTCTGGAACAGACTCCCCATTCACATAAAACAAAGTTCATCCCTGTCCATATTCAAGCACATATATGGAAGGGAAACAGAAAATTTACCCCAGGAACTGCCCCCTGTACTTTTATTGGACAGTGGCAGCTCCTAAATGCTTTATCCCATGCAGAGATCCCTTTAAATTATATATGGAATGATCCCAGTTATTCTCCTTAGGGTTAATGTATAATTACTAACCATGGGCTAGGTAAGGTCAATCTCTAGCCAAATGGGATAGATAGGTTAATTGGAGCACAAAAAGGGAAATTTGCAAGGCTTAAAATGGCCCATACGGACAGCTAGCCTAGTACTTACCTATAAACCTATACTGAGATATTACTATTTGGTCCTTTCCAGACTTATGAATTAGAACTACTCTAACTAATGAAAAATAGTGGTCTATTTCATAATGAAAAGACAACTAAGACAATGGACTTAAGTGTCAGGAAAAGATGCATAAATAGTAACAGAAAGAGGAATAGCTCACACTGCAGATTTGTCTGCAAAAGAAAAAAAAGTATCTTGTTTAGTAACTTCATTAGAATGATTTTCATAAAAACAATCCACCAACTTAGTCATGTTTTTATGAATAAAACCCTTCATTAATTGACCCCAGTCAAGCTAGAATTACAGATATAATTATTATAGGTTTTTAATTCCTGCATGATTCTTTCAGGATCTGTAACCAGCTTCTCCCCTGTAGTTAGCCTACCTATACAATTAATTTTTGATTTTTTTGTGAAAATTCAGCTTTGGAAAAAGAACCATGAATGTCATCATATCTGTATCTGCCTAATTAAGCCTTAGTCTGAAAATCTTTCTCCTAAATCATATAGAGATTTTACCAAAAGATTACGCTTTTCCTGCTCATTAATGTACATACTTGGGGGGATTTATTTCAGAGAGTATCAAATAAAGTTGTTCAAGTCAAAAAGTCATTTTTATTCTCCTTTTTCTCAGTGTGAGTTGAAGCAATAAACCAGCTTTAAAAGATGCCGATATACAAGGAAACAAGATATTGTTTTTTTTTCTGAATCATTATTGAGCCAATGGGAGCAAATTCCTGCTGAAATTTCTTTATGACAAACAATAAAGACTTATTTATCAATATAAAAAATTGTTCTAATGTTCTTTCTTAACTGCTTCAAACTCACTGTTATACAATGGTAATCCAATAAACATTTTGGGAGGATTCTCATAGAATCTAACCTATGCACTAAACTCTCCAGTACAAAAAAAAACCTATTCTTCATGCTTCTCAACTGTCCAGCTTTTCACTGCATATTTTTTATCCATTCCTCATAAAATTTGGGGTTTTCCAGTAAATCACTCAGGCTTGAAATCATTAAATAATGACATACATTTGAGTTTCAAATTCATATCTTTCAGAAAATGCATGTTAACACAACTCCTGTTATCCTGGCAACCTTTCAAGTTTAAAAGAGCAATATTTAAAACATGTCCCTATTTTTTGGTCCTTTATACCACCATTATTTCAGATTCTTGTACTAAGAGGTTGAGAGATATGCTATTCTTGATCATTTCATATGCTTTTGACTATAAAATGTAAAACCTTTATTATGTTGATTTTTTAACTGTTTTATAACTACTTATGGATCCAGCTTCAACATCAAAATCCACTTGAAGTTTTAACAACACAGTTCTGGCATTAGTATCAAAATACTGCTCTATTACTTGAAATCTGTCTGAATGTAATCAAATTGCTACATCTCTTGACCTATTGTCAGATGAGTTAATGACTGCTAACGTATATTTATTGTCTAGTATATTTAAATTATTATAGGCCAGATTAATTTCTTACAAAAAAGTTACGTCGACATTTATATACTTCAAATGTTTTAACAGATTCCCCGTTTGTTGGATTATTGATACCATTTACATTTACTGAATGTAACTTAAGTAACTTCATTATTCACTGAAAATATATATGTAAACATACATACATGAAAAAGTCCCATAATAATGCCAACCAGGTGGTACCCCCCACCAAAAAAAAAAAAAAGTCCACTGCAGAAACTCTAGCTCTTGGAGCATATCGTACAATGGCCTTTCCCAACAATTACCCATGGCCAAAAATTAACCATATGAAATGTTGGGCCTCACTAGAATGAGATCCAAAACATGGGGACTAAATGGCTGCAAAATGGACTTACGTATATTAAGTTCAAGAGGGCCATTTTTCTGAATATTCCTTTTTCTCTGAAATATAGCAATCTTAAAATTAGTACATAGAAGTCTGGGGGTATGGGGGTTTGCCCCCGCCTGCAAAAAAAGAACTTTAAAGGAGAAGAATGGTGTTTAAGATTCATTGTTCTGTTGCATTTTCAATCTTTTTTTCCAGCATGTTGGCACTCAGCATTTTGAGTGCCAACATTTCAATAGGGAGCCATGGCAGTACCTGAGTTGCAAGCAGTTCCTTCTGAAATTTTCAGAAACAAATCTTTATAATTAATCTGGAGAATCATAGGAAAAGGAAATCTAGAAACATTTTTTTTTTGCCAAAACACTTTTCTTATGTCTACAAATGACCTCCTTCCTTGAAGAATATCTGGGGGCAAATCCTGATAGAATGTAATGAGAAATAGGTTAAAATAAAATCATTTTACCTGTCTGGATGATAAAATAATTTGCAGTCAGACAAAGATCTGAACTGGATTAACAATGCCTGACTGTACCCAGCTCTTGAAGGACCAAGAGAACTGTTTCTATGGTCAATAACTCTTTAACCCTGGTTTACCTGTCCAACATTTGAAAAATTGCTTTCATAGATTTAACAAGGGGCTTGGAAGCATCTAAATGCTGCAGCACTCCAATAACTTTGATATTAGATAACTGTGTTCTTAGTTCTATAACAATGAGCATACTGTCTCCATTCTGTTAGCTCTAGTTGCTTCTTAATGACCTCTAATGTCTGAATTATAGTTTGTTCAGTTCAACTTTACTTATAAGAAACATAGGCATATCACTGGAAGCAAGAATCACACTGCATCAGGGTTTACTTGTGTGTGAGAGCATTCTGGCAAGGTTCTTAAGCCTGTAAATAAAGCCACAGTTATGCAAGATATCACTGCTGTGGCCTTAAGCAATATTGGAAAATTCTCTGTGACAGTATGATTGATCCACTGCTCAAGTTGTCTTTGGTTTTACATTGTGAATTTGCTTTGCCATTCTTAACTTCTCAGAATCTACACAACCAAACATATTAGTAGAATCAACCTAAGTGTTACTGTTTAAAAATGAATGTGCGTGTCAAACATTTGTGCTGGCATCTCAGCAGCTTTTGACCCAAAGGTGTCACCCAGTGGCCAAAAATATGTTGACAATATGGACACAGCACTCTCTTCAGAACCAGTATTTTCTGACAAGATCATTTCTGTATTTATGCCTATTTTAAATTCTACATTCTGGCATTAATTCTGAGTATCTCAACAGTCTACCTTACACATCTGTTTCACTGCATCATACACATTTTCAGATTTCACTGTTCATAGGCTAATGACCACCAGAATCTTTATAAGCCTAGTGTTGCAACCCAACCAAGTTTTGTCCCATAGTTCCTTGGATGCCTATATGGTAGGGTATGTTAGTAAGAAGGTAACTAAGGGTTATGTGGGAGGGGATGTTAGCTGGGAATTAATTTACTTACTTGCTGCCAACCTCTGTCCATCAAAGACACTGGGGCCAGACCGGGAGTGAATCTGCAATTTCCCATCTAGTGATCAAGGCTTCATTTGAATAGGGTCAGGAATGAACTCTGTTTCATGTAGATGGGAGCTTATTTCATAGCGTGGGGATCCTTTGAGACGCATATCAGTCTCTTCTATGTTCTATTTATGTCACAGGTAAAGTGCATGTCCTTGGGTCTAGTATTTCTGTTGCTGTTTGTTTTATGGATGTGCAAGATAACCATTATATGCCAGGCACAGATTGCCTCTTAGTAACCTTTAGGAGACTGAATACAAAGATACGGCCTTAAGGTGAACTGTGTAGGACAGGGTATTCATACCCTGGATTCTCCTGGTGAGGATTTTTAGAAGGCATTCCTACGGTTGCAAGTACCTGGTTGGTACATACCAAAGGGGGAATTGTACTCAATGAGTCTGATAAAGGCTGAGTAGAATGGTACTATAACATCCTTGTACCTGGATGCTATACCCTTGCTTATAAGTTGGGTGACAGAGAATGGTTTTCTTACTATCTTGGCTACGTGTTGGTCAAAGGCCAGATTAATGTGTATATATGTTTATAAAAATGTTTACATTTTTATTCCATTTTATTTCACTTTAATGTACTGCTATTTGGCATAGTGTCCCTTGATGTTGTATATGCTAGCCCTTTTTATATGCCAGCCCTTTAATGTTTAATTTGTTTAATTTGTTAATTAAGGAAGATACTGCTAGCCAATGATTTTGGAGCAATATGTATTTAATAAGGACCATCTGGAAATGGTGGTAGATTCTGAAGAAGTCTCCGGAGGGAGATGAAAGCGCTCAATCTATGTTCTGTTTTTACTACATTTATTTTGTGTACTTTTTTTAGTGTATTAAAACACTTTTTTACCTTTTATCGGATTCCTGGGATTAATTTAGGACCATTCCAGTCCTTGAACACTGTGACAGACTTTATTGTGCCGGAACTGCGCATTGTGTGGGTGTTTTGTGGACATTTCATTTTTTGGTTACCAGTTGAGATTTTTTGCTGCTGTTTCCGGATACGAGGAGTCTTGTTCGATGGAGAACAGTACTATGCTTAACAAACTACTTAGGGTTATTCAGACCCATTCCCAGGCCAATATGGTACTGTCTGGATCTGCTAATGAAATTCCTTGTGCACAGAGCAGACCAAGAGGGGCAGCAGTTACACCAATGACGTCAGATGCTCAGAGTGAGCAAGCTGGGGGTGAATTACATCCAGAAAACCGGCATGCGAGACCTAATGGTGGTCAAGGACATATTAATCAACAACAAAAAAAGTTATAGTGGACATCAAGTAACTGAATCTTATAAGGACATTGATTTTCATATGTGGTTGAATCAATCGCTTAGATTCAACACCAAGGAAAAGAAGAATGAACAAGCGGTTAACTTGACATACAAGGAAAAGTGTAAGACTTTTAAATCATTGCTTCTTAAATACAAATCTTTGGCAGTAGAAAAGTGGTACTTTGAGAAATGTTTAAAAGATAAGATAGTACCAAAAGGACTTAGACTTAATAAATTTCCAAACAATGTATATGACGACAAAATGTTTTTAAAGCAGTATGTGATATTTTTAATGACTGTGGGCTGGCATTATTAAAACTGATGATGAAACGCAATGTTGAGGTCATGGAACAAACTAAAAAATAAATTGATGGACTGTACAACGAAATTAATACAGATTTATTGTTTTCAATAGATGAATATAAAAATATTTATTTTAGAGTTTTGCATGACGTTGACTATGCCATTAATATGAACACTAATAGGAAGCTTAGGAAACTGGAGAGAGATTTGAACGAGTATGAAAGGGGTTTTGCTTATTGTAATGATACCAAAAATAAAAGTTATACAATGGGCAGAACTTCCAATACCTATTATAACATCAGGAACAATAGAAATAATAATAGAAAGAATATGTATAGGGACAATTACGAGTCTAGTCAAGCTGGCTTGAACAGACAGGGGAAGCAAGGTTTTTACGAATATAGCTCCTATGGACATAACCAACAGTTTTTTAATGGTAGTGATGGAGAAAATAATGAAAGAGTAGGTATCCCTTTAGAAATGGGGGAACCCAGGAGGTCAGAGAGGTTAAGGAATCGGGCCCAACAATCCTCCTATGCACAAGTTACGATGAACAATACCCAACATTTGGGGAGGACATGCAGATAAGGGAAGATGCCAATCAAAGTATTACTGTAGACATTAAAGAAATAGATTTAATGGTTGAGTTAGACCAACAACACGATATTATTAGTTCATTTAATAATTTTAACATTTTTAACTACACTGATATATCCATTAATGAAACTTATTTTAACTTATTTACAAAAAGTTTTACCTTTGTTCCTATTAATAAACCTAGAATTGATAATATTTTATTGGATACAAAAATTTTTACACGTAAATTTAATTTTATACATATGTACAAGGATAAGGAGTTGCAGGACAGGGACAATGTTCTTGTTAGATCCAGTACCTACAACCCTCCACTTCAGTTTGAAATTTTGAATTTTGAGAGATGTGTTACTAATAGAATACATAATGAATACAAAAAAGAGAGTGAGATAGCTAAAAACTTGACTGAGGCTGAAATACATTTGTTAAATGAACTAAGTGGGAATGAAAAAATTTGTGTGATGAAACCAGACAAGGGTGGAGGGGTGGTTCTTATGGACAGATGGGACTATACTAAAAGAATGAAAGATATTTTGGACAATGAAAACTATTATGGATTAGTGACTAGAAATGAAATTAACATATCCTATAAGAAGACAGATTTAATTCTGGAAGACAATGTATTACAAGGATTGATTGACATTGAATTATATAAATTTCTTAGAGTCCCTAAGCCTGTTATACCTGCTATTTTTAGTATACCGAAGGTACATAAATCACTTCATAATCCACCCATGAGGCCTATAGTTTCATCGCAAGGGTCTAAGACACAACCCCTGCCTATTTATGTTGACACGAAGTTGAAAAAGTTTTACAGTAAATATGAACATATCTTAGTTGATTCATGGGACTTCTTATATAAAATTGGTAAGAGTATTTACATAGATGATATAACATTTATTACGATTGATGTAAGGGATTTGTTCTCAGTGATTCATCAGAGTGAAGGTTTGGAATGGTTTGAAGAAATGTTGATTGAAATGAATTTTTTAACAGGGGATGAATTTAAAGTTGTTTTAGAGTGTATTGATTTAGATTTAAAATATAACTATGTTTACTTTCAGGGTGATTGTTATCACCAAAAAGAAGGAATTGCCATGGGATCTTCATGTGCCCCCATATACGCAAACATCATTATGTTATTTTGGGAACGTAAATATTTTTTAGGTCAGAATATAGTCAGTATATAGCAAAATATTTTCGTTTTTTGGACGATATATTGGTTTTATGGACAGGGCCTTTTGACTCCATAAAGGGATTTATTTATTATATTAATCAAACAACTACATTTCTACAATCTACACATCAAGTGGGAAGAGATGAAATTCACTTCCTTGACGTAAAATTAAATAAAGACTATCAAAAGAAATGTTATAGGTCAAGTGTCTACAGGAAGGAACATTTTTCTAATGCATATTTACATTTTGATAGTGACCACCCCTACCAATTAAAGAAAAATATTAAGAAAGGACAAATGATTATGATGGCTAGGATGATTTCTGATGAGAGTGATTTTGTGAATGAAGTTAACAAAGTAGAGAGAATGTTCCTTGAGAGAGGATATCCAATGGAACTTATTAATTCTATAAAATAATATGTCCTTATAGGTAGGGGTAACATTTATACCCCCCTTTTAACTAGTGGGGGCAGTGTAGAATCCAGTCCTGTAGTAATTTTTCCAAAGAACACCCACAATGAACAGGAGGGTGGTAATACTGGTAATTCAAGCACAATACCATACCTGACCTTAACATACTATGGGGGTATGAGATGGTTAAAAAAATGTACTAATGATACCTGGGATTTGTTCAGAAATGTATCTACTAGAACAAATGTGTTCCAAGGCAATATAAAATATAGTTTTAGAAGAAACAAGAATATTAAAAATTTGATTGAAAGAGAAAAGACTAATATAGAAGGGACTAATAAGAAATGTGGTACTTTTAGATGTGGTAGATGTGCGCAGTGTTCTTATATAGCTGGATTAAAGGAAGTGAGAATACCTAGCCTAGATTTGACACTTAGGGCTAGAAGGTACAATAGTTGCTACTCAAAAGGGGTAGTTTACCTGGTATTTTGTCAAGCATGTTGGAGCTACTATATAGGGAAAACTGAGCGCCATCTCAGATCTAGAATTTATGAACATATTAGGGATATAAACAAGCACAATGAGAACAATGCTCTATATAGGCATGCTTTGACTTGTAATATGGCTGACTACAAATTTTGGATTATAGAGGAGGTCGCACACCCAGATAGGGGTGGTGACTGGGAGACCCTTTTAGAGTATAGGGAAATGATTTGGCAGTTAAGGCTCGATGCATGTTGTGGTAAGGGCCTTAATGACCACATTTCTATTACTCCAGCATTAAAATTGTTAGCTGCAGATCCAAAGATTAAAAACAAAGTGAAAACAAGATGATAGTACTATAATGTATGCCCTTCTTTTAATCAAGAATTTTTAAATTAGGTATTTTTAGATTTTTAGTATTCTATATTCTAATTTTACATATTAAATGTATTATATATATATATATTTATTATATTATATTTTACAATAAAATATTTATGTATTTATTCAATGTATTATACTTATGTATTCCCATTTATTTATCTATTTCTTCAACCACTCTGAATTGGACTGAATTTTTGTATAATAAGATATTTTAAAATATATATATTTATATTTACATTTTACAATACATTTTTTACAGTGTAAACTACATATCTTGAGTAGATCTTGGGTTAGTTTCTATTTTTATTCCATTTTATTTCACTTTAATGTACTGCTATTTGGCATAGTGTCCCTTGATGTTGTATATGCTAGCCCTTTTTATATGCCAGCCCTTTAATGTTTAATTTGTTTCATTTGTTAATTAAGGAAGATACTGCTAGCCAATGATTTTGGAGCAATATGTATTTAATAAGGACCATCTGGAAATGGTGGTAGATTCTGAAGAAGTCTCCGGAGGGAGACGAAAGCGCTCAATCTATGTTCTGTTTTTACTACATTTATTTTGTGTGCTTTTTTTAGTGTATTAAAACACTTTTTTACCTTTTATCGGATTCCTGGGATTAATTTAGGACCATTCCGGTCCTTGAACACTGAGACAGCCTTTATTGTGCCGGAACTGCGCATTGTGTGGGTGTTTTGTGGACATTTCATTTTTTGGTTATATGTTTACAAATCCTTAACTATTGGGTCAACTGTTAGGTGTGTTTTATTGATGGAGTAATTAGCTTGAGTGGATGATTTTCCAAAGTGCACTATAATGCTTTTCTTCACTCTAGGTTTTAATCCATGGCTTTGGCACCAGTCATTTGTTTGTGTTAGAACCTCTTGTAGGATGTTGGTGTCATGGGAAGAATCTATGATAGCACTCAATTTACAGTCATCCATGAACCTAGGGAGCCAGGGGTCTTTGACATTAGCCTTGACTTCTGAGAAGTAGGTGCCAAACAGGAATGGATTCAACAAGGAGCTGCTAGTGACCTGTCTTCTGGTGGAGGTGGTCTTTCTGATCCTGACTTCTTGGATCCTATCTGTGAACCTGCAAGCAATCTAATGAGTTATGCAGGTATTTATACCTATTTCTGAGATTCTGTCAATAATTCCTCAGAGGAGTATTGCATTAAATGGCTTGGTGAGGTCCAGGTAGGACATATGCACTATTTTCCCCTCACCCAAAGTCTTGGTGACCCTCTGGAAGAAGTCTACCAGGCAGAGTAGGCAAGAACTTCCCTTAACCGAGCCAAATTGTGATGGGTCCAGTCTGTAGTTTGCCAGTTTCCTTGCTGATCATTTCCATGATAGTTCACTCCATGGCACTGCATATTAGACTTGTCAGACTGATGGGTCTGTAGATCCTGGAATCAGCTGAGGGTCCACTCTTATGAAGAGGGATGACTGCTGTGGTCCTTCATTCACCTGGCATGTAACCTTTTTTTAACACCTGTACTAAATTATCACTTAATACACAGGCAAACATACATTAATATAAAAGAAAGCAAACAATATTAACATATTTCCAGTTACATACGTTATTCATCACATATGTTCTTTATTATAACTATCATCAATCCAACATTACATAAATGGTACAATTTCCGCCTTCCATTAAACCTCTCTCCTCCCCTAAACAGTATTTTGCATGTATTGTTCCCAACATTTCAAGTTATTTCTATGTAACTTGCTTCTTTAATTTTCTAAAGATGCCTCTTCAATTTCTTTTAGTTCTCTTACAATATTCAGTACTTCAAGTGCAGCTGGTTTACACTCCGAATTCCATTTTCAAGTAATTGCTTTTTTGGCAGCCACCAGAATTAAACTTAACAAGGCTTTTTTTATGTTTAGGCAATTCAGATTATGTGTCCCAGCTCAAAATAATCATTTTCTTAATTGCACCCATTTGCTCACCTAGTATTTCTGACAGAGTACTCTGGAGGGATTTTTTAAAATCTGCCAACTCATTACACTCCCAAAAATATATGTTTACCAGTTTTTTCCACATCATATCCAACATTTGCCATCTACCTGAGGAAAAATTCTTTGAAGTCTGCTTGGAGTATAAAATACCTATGCAAACACTTCTAAGGAAAAACCCAAGACCTTCTGGTCTTTGTTGCATACATGGGAGCCATATATACATCCTCCCATTGTTCCCTTGTAAATTACTTATCCAATCTCTCATTCCAGTTTTTTCTAACCACTTCTGATTGATTCGTATTGTTATGTAATATCTTTTATGCCCATCTAATTATCCCTTTTTAACAGCAGTTTCTATTCTAGATTCAACTAAAAAGTTTGTCATAGCAGATCTTTCACTTAAGATTCCCCTGTCCCTTTCTCTTTGCCTATACTCTGATATCAATCCCTGGTAGGGAAGGCTCTACAGCCTACAGTCCAAATGCCTTCTTGGCCTCATCCCATTCTATTACCTTTCCCACTCTAGTTATTTGTTCCCAGTGCCTTGGCTCCTTTGCCAGTTTTCTCCAGTAAATTTCAGCCCACTCTTGCCTATTCACTGTACCCCTACTTGAGTCATCCCTATTGGCAAAATCTCCTTTCCACATTCTTGTGTTGGCTTAGATCTTAGAAGACTTTCTGCTATTTTATGAATACAATATTCTGTATGGGCATTATTCTCCTTAAGGATCTTCATTCAAAATCCCCCTATTTCCTTATTTCTTGAAATTTCCCCTTGTTTCATCATCATTATTTTCCATGTTAAATTATAACCTTTTATTTGTATTGTGTATAAGAGCCTTAATTGTGTAGTTCTAAAACATAATACAAGAAGCAGAACTCCACACGCACAGTAGGGTGCAATGACCAAATAAAAAAAAAACAATAATCAAAGCCAAAAATCGCCTGCACACAGCAAGGTTGTGGTTGGAAGCATCAGTTCCATTTATTCTTTAATATAGCACCACCTCCAACTCATATAGGACCAGAATCAGGGATGTTCAAGCAACAAGGTAGATAAATCCAAATGGACTATCCGGTAAAGCAGGCACATGAGACATACTAAATGTTGAAAAATACCACTTTTTTACAAAAACAATAAAAAGATGAGCGCTTTCATTTCCATAATTTAGAAACTTCATCAAATAAAAATATCAAGTTTTCTCAGTTTATAACAAAGTTAAAACCTATGTCATCACAGCTGATCAGACACACTCCCAGCAAAGCCAATCAAAACACATGAACAGAAAAAAAAAAACACTTTTGATCGTAGTATTACCATCAAGTGAAACCACTCCTAATAAAACTTTTAAATTGAATTAGTAAAAAAATAATAAATAATAAAATGAACATTACTTTTCCACTGCCTTTAATTTTAAAATACTTGAAATGGAAACCTGTTCATTCAGGCTGGGCCAGTGAGTTGCATTCAATCGCATTTGCCACAGCAACTCGAGCTTTTCCAAGATTAATGTCCATGCCCCTCCACTTTCATTCATCACTAGACTTGCAAGTACAACAAATGTAAAACAATGTCTCTGACATGATCCACAGGGTGAATTTCCTATCTCCCATCCAATCGTCAAGGTTCCTTTTGAAGAGGGCCAAGGAGGCACTCTGCTTGACATGTATGGGCAGTCTATTCCAGAGTATGGGGAGTCTCTGGGTCAGGAACATATCCCTCCAGCATGTTTTGTTCATTGTGATGACAAGGTTTAGATCCCTGGAGTGTGTGGCTCTGAGGGATTGGGATTTCTTTAAGTGGAGCATGTCCAACAGCTCAGGGTTTGACATGGCCTTGTATGTTAAGCAGAGATCGCCTCTGAGTAGACGATATGCCACAGAGTATAGCTGGAGTTTTTTTAGATGGTCAGCATAGGGCATCTGCTTTAGGCCTGTGATTCTTTTAGTGAGATATTTCTGTGGCCTTTCCAGTGGTTGCACATGTCTTGTGAGGTATACCAAAGTATTGGGATATACTTTTGTCAGCTAATACATTAAGAGAGATTATACCATCTAAATGCTTATTTTCCTATCATAGAGGTAAAACACTGGGTAATATATTTAATCATTACAAAAAAAAATGTGGTGCTGCGGTAGCGTTGTCACCTCACAGATAGACTTTGCCCTGTTCGATTCTCAGGTACAGCGTCTTCTGTGTAGAGACAAGCATGAATGGGGGTACCTTCGTTGAAGGTTGTGCGTCAGGGCTGGCAACTCGGCACATAAAAATCTACTGCCAATCATTAGTGGTCCGGAGTTCCACTGTGGCAACCCCTAACCGGGAAAAGCCGAAACAACAACAACAAAAATAAACTCTATTTGAGTGAGGAACGACAAACTACTATTGGGGGTGAAATTCTTAAATGTTGTCAACCATGTCGACATTGTTCCAATTGTAAATTTGTAGGTAAAACTAAACAATTTACCACTAAAAATATTCCAAAAGTTTTTGACATCTATATTTTTGGGAATTGTAGTTCTGAGTGAATCATATATCTTGTTACATGCACTTGTTCTGCATTCTACATTGGACAGACATCATGCCCTTTCAGGATCCGCATTACAGAACATATGAGTGATATTAGAAATAGACGTATGTCAAATGACCTATTTAAATACATGTTGAAACATTCTAATGGAAAATTTACATTTATTGTTATAGATAAAATTTCATATAACAGTGGTAACAAATCTGGATAGGATGGGATTTTGAATACAAAAGAGAAAGCTTGGATTGTCAGAGTAGGTGGATTGTTTCCACCTGGTTTAAATGAGTATTTGTAAGCAGCCAATCGGAATTGGGTATGCATGATTTAAATGTGCACTGTTATGATGCTAGTTTATAACACTGATGAAGGCATTTATGCAGAAACTGGTCTTTTCTATATAAGTTAGAGTTGATCATATATTAAAAAATAAAAGGAATATATGCTTACAACCATGACTTTGCTGTGTGTGGTGATTTTTGGCTTTTATTATTAGCTCTAAAACATCCTTTCAGATCAGGTAATCCTAAACCACCTTGTTTTATTGGAAGGATCAACTTATCCCACGTAACTCTTACCCTCTTCCCTCCTAGATAAATTCCTTCAACTCTTTATCATTGTTCACAGCATCTCCTCTTGTAGATAAAAATATGCCTGATCTGTATGTAAAATTAAACGTACTAAAAACATTTTTACTGCTTGTATCTTAATATCTATATCCATTAACAAGAGCTTCCAGTTTCTCAGTTTGTTGTATTATCTTTTTAGGGTATTCCCACATATTCTTAGCTTCCTTAACAAAAGCCTTTTTAATCTATACTCCTAAATACGTCATCTTATCGTCTCCCATAAATATGGATATTGCTGAACCAATTTGTGTGTGGTTGAAAAATTATATGGAAAATGATATGGTGCTTACTGTGATGGATTTGAAGTCTTCTTAAGACACTCAGTCTTGCTGGCTGGATTCTGCTGAAATCAAAGTCTGGTTATATTTGCAGTCACAGTCTATTGCATACAGAAACTTGCAGAATATACATTGATGACAGAATATACTTTGCAGCATCAACTTAGAGCAGTAACAAATAACTTTTTATAATAAACCAAACGGACTAACGTTGCAGCTTAAAGTACTGTTCCACTTTACTTCTCATATAGTACAGATGATGTGAGAGATATAACATTTACCTCGAGACAAATGTGTCTCTACCAATACCCCTAACATAACTGGATTCATACAGATCTTTATATACAATTTTAGTCATGCACATACATACACATTTCCTCTTGGTATTCTATTTTGGAGAATTGCTCATCATGTAGAAACAATACTAATTGTTGCAGATGCCGACACAAATGCTGACTTAATAATATTATTTTTAAGCTTCCTTGTTTAACAATGTCTTGTCACATTTTTGCTGAATTTATAAGAGGCCAGCTTTTCTGACAGTATGAACATCCTGTTTTTTCTCTTTAGTATTCTATTTGTATCTTTGTATCTTGTGCCAAATGCAGAAAAACATGTTTTAAGGAAACAGATTGTAACAGTGTCATAAACATGTCCTGTTGTTTAAGGAAACATATTGTGTCCATTATTTTTAAATGCAGAAAAACATGTCAGTGTTCTTTAAAAGCAGATTTTGAATTTTTGCTCTTGCATACATCCTGCTTGTAAGGAAAAAATGTCCATTCAACAGATTCCTTATTTTCCAAGCCACAGTCATTTAGTATGGATGCTGATCACATATTACTAAACTCTGTTTCTGCATTTAAGCAAGCTTTATTTTATACCTTATTTATGTTACATATTTGTAACAAAATGACTTTCAACCTTAAAACCCTGTTGAGCAAAATCTTACAATTCCTTCTTTTTTTTTAATGTACTCAAAACACTTTATACTGATATGTATTTTTGATCACATTATATAGAAAACACATTAAGAAACAAAACCTTTAGTCTTCTTTTGATACAAATCAAAATGCAATTTTACATCGTTAATACAATGATATTAAGTATTACTACCAAAACTGAATATATTTAAAACTTTTTCTTTTGCAGACCATTCTGTGAAAATATTTGATCAATTATGAGCTGTGTCTGCTTTAGTTTAACTTGATTAATTTATTCTTTTGCAATTACAGAATTTAATTTATGACTTAGAACTGTTCCATTACCTCTTTGCAACTATTGAATTAACTATAACAGACAAGAACCATGTGTTACTGCAAGCATTTATACACTGCTGAAAATATACAGTTTCAATGTCATTTTAACCATCACATTGTGTTTACATCTCTGAACTGCCTATTAACACCTTGGTAAAATACTGAACTGGGCTTAGATAATAAATATTTGAAAGCAATTATTTTAGTATATTTACACTAAAGAATGTTATGTACATATTAGTCCATTAGCTGTATGAGTACAACATTTTAATATAATTTTCCTCTAACTGGGGTAAAACCAGTGATATTACAACTTGACAAATTACTTTTGAACTTATTACACTGTATCCTGTACAGTATGAATTTACACAGACTGTTTGCTATTCATGCATTTCAATCTAGTAGGTACCCTGGACCCATTTTTTTCTTTAAATATGTTTTTTCACACATTCATTACTAAACATTAATTTCATTTGTACTGAATTCTTCTGCATTTGTACATACAAAGGCTATCATTTGTATTGAATTCTTCTGTATTTGTACATACAAAGACTATAAAGTACATTTAGTCTAATCTTACAAATTTAATAACATTAATGTTAAGCAAAATCTTGGAATCTTGGAAAATGTTTATGTCTCTTTAGAAATATCTAGTGGAACTGGCACCAAAGGCATATGTCCTGTTATTTTAAACTACATACTCAATAATTAAAAATATTCCTGCTTTTTTATACCAACATTGTTTTACCAAAAACATATTAAAAATAGTGACCAATCTTGTTCAATGTTCTACATATCTTTACTTTCTCTTGTATAGCTGTAATAAAGCAATTTAAGCCATCTCTTGTTTTTTAAACCATCTCTTGTATAGCTTTACAGTTTAACAGGTTGTAAATACAATTCAATACTAAACAATACAACAATAACCATTATGATAACTATTAACAACTTGTAAAATAACCAGTTTACCAGTATTTCTAATATACTAATACCTGTTTTTCCCTCCCCCTAAAATAGTATTGTCAAGAAGGAATGAGATATTTCTTCCTGTAGCTTTATTTTAGACCCTTGTGCAGTACTGCTTATTCAGTCAGTGTAAAACTGAGAAAGTGCCCCTCCCCCTGTAGTATACTACAGTATTGTTTATTTGCTTTAGAATGTACACCAGCCAACTACTTTGGCCACACATCTGCTCTACTAGGCTACCAAACTGTAGACCCCTGTCTGATTTGATAATTTTTATAAAGCTTTTGCTCTTTATTACCACTAGTAGGCATGTACACCCTTCTGCACAATTGATTTGAACTGTATGTATACTATAGCCCATTTGCTGGCTGTACTTGATGCAACTGAGTTTTTTTTCTCTTTTAACATTTACTTGCAAACAAATTATCAGTGACATCTATGCACAATTGTGACATTTTATTATACTCTATAAACTATAGTTAATTATTTTGGCATTTTCCTTTAATTTGATTGTGATTTGCATAACTATGCATTTATACTACATTACAATTAGCTTACATGGATTTCAGTATTTTTTTATTTATTTATCTATTTAACTGTCCTGCCATTAATTTTACAAAAACTGTTTGACTAATACCATCTGTGATTTTCTTTTTAAAATTCAGAACTTTAACTGTTTGGTGTTACTATACAATTATAAAAAAAATATAAAAATATATAAAAAACAATAGATAGATAATAGATATTAGCTTAACTAACACGTTTATATTTACATTATTTATATTTGCTGTTGTCTGCCTTTTGCTTTTGTGCATTGTAAACAAATGTACTCTAGATGAAAAGAACATACATACATGTCTGTCTTGTATCTGTATATCTTTATACAAGCATGTCAGTCTTGTGACTTGAAATCTTTACTCTTAATTATTTTCATTTGATTTTTATGCACTAGAACAGTTTCATGTAACTATTTTTATTTAATTTTTATACACTAAAACTGTTATGTACCTCTTGACTATGCTATTAGCTTAGCAGTTATATATTGTACTACTGATAAATGTCTTGCTTTAACTGAATGAAAGTAAAACATTTGAGAATGATTTGTCCAGACATCAGATCCTACCATCCTACCATGTATGTTTAACCATTTTCAAAACATAAACATATTATAAAATATATTTCTTTTGCACAGATTATCTGTGTATGCAGGAAGTTCTCAGTCTCTGTCAGTTCAGCTAATTTATTTCCTTTATCCTGCAACTGCTGTTGAATAGTTTCCTGTAATGTTGCATGGTCTTTCTGATATTTTTCAGTAACCTGTTCTGCTGAATCTAAAACTCCTATGCACTTCTGAAAAAATGTATATATAACTTGTCTAAGCTTCCTGAACTCATTGTGTCTGTCTTTTAGAAGTTTATTACATTCTTTTGTAACAAAATGTACTAGAGGTTCTATCAGTAACTGATTTGACTCACATGTGGTGATAGGACATAATTGTTCAACATCTGAATAGAATGGAAACACTTTACTCTTAGTTAATTCTTTATTATGAACAGATCTGTCTTCACAGTCTATTGTTTTAGCAATAAGATGCAAAACTTTTTTGGCATAATACACAAAATGCAGCTTTTGTTGAAGCACACAATAAACATTTGTCATATTCCACATGGTTTTCTTTGAGATACCAGTCAAATATTGTAATACATTTGCATAATGCCTTACTATCAACTTGCCTTAATAAGGTTTTAAATTTACTAATGTGCTGTGTATACCAACATTGCAATTTACTAAAGCTTGGTTTACTCCTGCATGAATTATAAATAATATCCACACTGTCTAATAACATCCAAACTGACTAATAATATACAAACTGTCTAATAGCATCCACACTAAAAATGTGACACAGAAAAACGTCTTACCAGTTAGCAAGAAAACAGGTGATCAGGCTGTTGTCGCTGATGGCTAGAAATTTTTCAGAGTCACTTGAGAAGCTGGTGAAGTACAACAGGCAGCGAACTGCTGTACAAGTGGATATCCACCTTTTCTTGGAGAATATATGGCACTGCGACTTTCTTGAACTAGTCTCACTCCAGATTTAGACATCAAAAAACTTTACTACTGCAAGCTGCATAAACTGGAATACTTCTGTTTAGGATTTACACATACGTACAAATGTTAGTTACTGCAATTTGACTGAAGTGACCCTCTGCAGGGCTTACCATCACTCCCCCTGTGTTTGAATGCAGATTTTAGGTTCAAATGCAGGCTAGCCTGCCATTGAAAAATTATATGGAAAATTATATGGTGCTTACTATGATGGATTTGAAGTCTTCTTAAGACACTCAGTCTTGCTGGCTGGATTCTGCTGAAATCAAAGTCTGGTTATATTTGCATTCACAGTCTACTGCATACAGAAACTTGCAGAATATACACTGATGAGAGAATATACTTTGCAGCATCAACTTAGAGCACTAACAAATAACTTTTTCTAATAAACCAAACAGACTAACGTTGCAGCTTAAAGTACTGTTCCACTTTACTTCTCATATAGTACAGATGATGTGAGAGATATAACATTTACCTCGAGACAAATGTGTCTCTACCAATACCCCTAACATAACTGGATTCATACAGATCTTTATATACAATTTTAGTCATGCACATACATATACATTTCCTCTTGGTATTCTATTTTGGAGAATTGCTCATCCTGTAGAAACAATACTAATTGTTACAGATGCCGACACAAATGCTGACGTAATAATATTATTTTTAAGCTTCCTTGTTTAACAATGTCTTGTCACATTTTTGCTGCATTTATAACAGGCCAGCTTTTCTGACAGTATGAACATTCTGTTTTTTGTCGTTAGTATTCTATTTGTATCTTTGTATCTTGTGCCAAATGCAGAAAAACATGTTTTTAAGGAAACAGATTGTAACAGTGTCATAAACATGTCCTGTTGTTTAAGGAAACATGTTTTGTCCATTATTTTTATATACAGAAAAACATGTCAGTGTTCTTTAAAAGCAGATTTTGCATTTTTGCTCTTGCATACATCCTGTTTGTAAGGAAAAAATGTCCATTCAGCAGATTCCTTATTTTCCAAGCCACAGTCATTTAGTATGGATGCTGATCACATATTACTAAACTCTGTTTCGGCATTTAAGCAAGCTTTGTTTTATACCTTATTTATGTTACATATTTGTAACAAAATTACTTTGAACCTTAAAACCCTGTTGAGCATAATCTTACAGTGGTTACATAATTTACTGATACAGCCTTTATTTTATCTTCATTAATGTTATATTCCCAAAAGACTTGAAACGGTCCCAAAATGTTCTACAACACTAAGATTGAATTTTCTGGATTTATAAGGTACAAAATAATATCATCTGCAAATAAAGCCAATTTTCTTGATTACCATATCAATTAGACCCTTGAATTTCTGAGTCCCTTAGTTTCTTTGCCAATGGCTCTACATGTAAAGCAAATTACAAAGGGGAAAGAGGACACCCCTGCCTGGTTCCTCTGTTCAGACACAACTTATCAGAGAGGAACCATTCCACTTTAATTATTGCCTCCAGTCCTTCACATATCCTCCTAATTAACATTATCATTGTATCAGAAAATGCAAATTCTGCCATTACCCTACTCATAAAACCCAACCTTACTCTATAGAATGCATTCTCTGCATCAAGACCCACCAACAGTGGTACTTCCTTATATTCAGCTTCCCTCTGGATCATCATTGTTCTGTTAATGTTGTCAAATGTTTGCCTACCCTCCATAAAACCACAATGATCCATAGCTATTAATTTTGGCAACACCTCTGCCATTCCTTTAACTATTATAGACTTTATGATCGTGGTTTAAAATTGAAATAGGTCAATATAAAGCTGGGTCTGGTGGGTCTTTACTGTCTTTATGTATTACAGCCACTACAGCTTTCTTCCAAGATGTTGGTGTTTCCCCTCCTTTTTAAATACTGTTAAACAAAACCTTCCAGATTTTTATCACTTTATTCCCTCTGAACTTCCAAATTTCCTCAGGAATACCATCTGTTCCATGAGATTTTCATGCAGATTGATTATATATATATATCACTGTTTTTATTTCATCTCCTCCTATCTTAACTGTTAAATGTTGAGACTCACTGCCTCTAATCCTGGCATATTTAAGTCTTCCATAAATATTTGCATTTGTGCACTTTTCGATTTTTATATTTCTCTGCTTTATACAAATTTTCATAAAATTTCCAGAATATCTCTAATACCCCTACAGGATCTCTGGTCATTTTTCTTGTTATAGCCTCCCTACATTTGGTGACAAGCCTTTCCACTTTCTGTTGTAAAAGTCTTTATGCTAAAAGTTTTTCTGCTCTGGAGTTAGTATAAAAACTAGTTGCTTAATTGCAATCTTTCTAATTTTATGTATATTATCCATACCCTCGCTTATTTCCTCTTTAGCACTCTGCAGCCATACCTCTTCTTGTTCTGTGAGATTCCCCTTATTCTGCAGTACTTTATACTTTAACCTTTGTCAGACCCTCTAAATAATTCATATTACTTCTTAACCATATCACTTCTCTTTTATTCCTACCCTGTTTTTAAACTTCACTTTAATTTTATCCCATTGACTAGCTATAACTTCTGAAGATATAGCTATCTTCCCTAATAACTCTTGAATAATTTCCATTATCCAGTCCTTAAATTCAACTCTTTTGAAAGGTAGCTGGGAAAGTGTCAGTATCACATGTTTACTTCATTACTGTGCACTTGTATCTTAGTTTTTACGAGTGTATGATCTGAAATAGTTATTGGATGTTTGTCAAAACTTTCTATTAAATGCAATGTTCCTGTGAAATATAGACATCTAACCTGTTTTGAGGATGTAGTTGAAGAGTGCCTAAAGTGGTCCTGTTAGGTCATATTTTAGGCTATTTAAGAGGCAACTCTGGATATTGTCAGGGTTGATTGAAGCAGTGTTTTTGGCCTTAGTGAGTGCCGCCAGGACCAACTCCTTGCTGATAGTTGGGGGAATATGCCAGGATGGATTTCACAGGGGTAGTGGGGAGAGGAGTGGGAGGAGACGTTAGAGAGCTAAATTTATCAGCCAGTAGATTCACTGTGTCACCCTAGTCAGTGAAGGTTGTGCCATTTATCATTTACCATCAGTTCTGCACATTGCTGAGTGTTACCTTTAAGGTTCCTGACAAATCTGAAGAAGGTTTTGTGAATGTCCTTAGTCTGAAAGGCTATGCTGACCTCATAATTGGACTTCTTGGACTTTATTAGACATCTTAGCTTCTTATTTAGTTGAATCAGACAGCTCTTGTCTCTATCAGAGTTGCTGTTTCTGATTTTGGCCATGATTTGTTTTTCTTTTGTTATATACGCTGTTAAGGATTCCACCAGGGTGGGGGTTGTTTTTAGTGTTAGACTGGGCTTACTTCTGGTAGGTATGCCAGCAATAATTCAATCATTTACATGTTTGTACAGGGTTTCTGTAAATAATTCTACATAGGTAGCTATGTTTTGGAGGTTCAGGGGAGCTGTGACTGTTGCTTAACAGGATGTAGTTTGCCTTAGAATAGTTTCTAACTTATGGATTTAGTTGGCTTTTATGGGTTGATTTAAAGGGAGGCAGCTTTGTTGTCTAATCTCACCAATGAGAACATGAGCCAAGGAGGAAGTGTGAGGATAGTAACACTCACTCATGTCGGTGAGTACTAGATCCAATATGTTTCATCCTCTGGTTGGAGTGCACACTATGTGATTCTATGGTGCTTGTGTTGATAAAGTGCAGGAAACATTGTACCTGTGAGTTAGAGGTACTGTGCATTTCTCAATCTATATAAGGGTAGCTAAAGTCTCTCATGAATGAGGTATTTGGTTGGATTGTTAGTGCCTGTAGTAGGTCTATGTAAGAGTTGTGATCTTTGTGAGTCATAAAGGGTGATGTGTAGGTGGCCAGGACATGGTAAGGAATATTGTCTATGAAGACATGGATGTGGAGGAAGTCCAGGGGGTCATCCTATTCAACCAACCTGGAGCTGTATTTGTTGCTAACACAGATCAAAACACTTTCACCTTTAACCCCTGTCTGTGCTGCTGTTGGTCTAAATGTTTGGAAGGCACTGTAGCTTTGCAATGCCAGAGTGCTTTCTGTGGCTTTAAACCAAGTCTCAATAACAACACAGATGTCTACATTCTCCAGAGTGAGGAGAGCTTCTAGGGCATGGAGTTTCTTGTTTACGCTCCTAGCATTGAGCAGTAACACCTTAAGGCTGTTTTGAGCTTTTTCAAGACGTTTCACTTCTGGAGTACCCTCAAGTAACTTACTATCATATTTCTGTAGCATAATATGCAAATTATTTTGAATATGATTGTTTTTGCTTTCACACTGCTAGCATAGAGTCTTCTTTCATTTCAATTTCCTTTATTTTTTCATTAAAATCCCTTTCTCTATTTCTGTTAAAATTAAAGATTAATGAGGAGTCATCAGAAGCATAGCCAGGGTAGGGTGAATGAGGCAGCTGCCCTAAGCACAAGGTGTTAGGGGACAGGATTAGAAGATGATCGATTGATAGTGCATTCATTTCCATGTTGGCATACAGAAATACTGCTTTTGTATTCAGAACTGAAATGAACAGCTTGCTTTAACACTTCTTTTGTGGTGTAACTTTTAGCAAACTGCTTGCTAAAACTGTTGGAGGAGAAGAAAAGAATGGAGATATTTTTCAACTTAGACTTGAAAGGCACCAGATTGGGGATTGGCGCCGGGCCCTAAATGAGCCAAATACAACTCTGGGAGTCATTACTTGTTTTGGGCAACAGCTATTAAGGATGTTTTTCAAGGATGAAGGACAGCCATTGGGAAGTGCCATGTGACTAAATAATTCAGTCACAGGGAGGAGACCATTAGTTTGAACATTTTGCAAAGGTCTGAATTTATGCCATCAGACTCTGGTGCTTTACCTAAAGGGTACTAGCTGCTGTCCTTTTTATCTTATGTAGTGAGAAGGGAGTACAATTTTTTCAACTGTTGATGGAAGCACCTGATGCAGAGAAATTTCAGATAAAAAGGTTTATATTTCTGAACTGGTATCAGTGCTATAAGGAGATGATTACAGCTTCATGTGATACTGTCTAAAGACTGAGTTAATCCCTTTGTCTATAATCAGGCATTTATTTTATGTGAGACGGAGGTGATAAGTGGTGATTCAATATTCTATCTGCCCTTACTTCAAGTAACAAACTCAGAATTTGCCAAATTTGTTTTTCAAGGCCTAGAGCTGGGCCAATGTTAAATGAAGACTGGAGTGGGTTTGAATTAGGGTGGCTAGTTTGGTTTTCAGGCATGTCCATCAGATTCCAGCCTCTTTTACTTTATTATATAGAGTTATGCCCATACTTCTCTAGGGTCACTTTGACCTCCTCTTACAGGGCTTTAAAATGACAGCCTAGCATTTCTGTACAATGCAGCTTTAGCAGTGGAATAGGAGAGCTGAAGCTCCATCCTGAAGCATTCAAACTAGTATGCTTGCTAGAGGATTAATCTGTAAATGGTTGCTAACTGCTTACTTCAGCAATGGTACTGATTCTTCTTTTTGTTAGATAAAGGTGTCTAACTCCCATCTTGTTTTAATCAAAAAGTGTGGAATGTGCCCAACAATAACTAATAAACAAAAGTATAGACACCGGACATCTAAACAGTTCCACCACAGAGCCTTTATTGATGAACAGAACTGACCAGCAAACACATAAATGCTATATACACAGTGTTCCATGTTTTCGTCTTATAAAACTTCTTCAAATGAGTGTACTGACCAACAATACTAGTTTAAATAGCTTAATTTACCCCAAACAACCAATGTAGTTTGACGTTCAATTAATGATGTTAAAAAGTCTTGATAATTGAAATCTCCCCAACTAATACAAACATGAATGCATTTGTAAATACATATTTAAATACATTTTTTTTAAAGTAATTGGTATCAAAATCAATAACTTACTTTAATACATTTAAAAACTATATACAATAGAATAAAATAAAAGATGATGAATGAAATACATATAAACTGTTAATAAATATTCATATAAATATATGGTATAAGACCACCATCTAGTGGACAATGTTAAAAACACTACTTAAGTCCATCTAAAATAATATAATAGATATGTATACTTAATTAAAACAATGAATAAAACACAATTTAGTAGAGTGTATATAAATATAAAAATTTTGATACTATTAAATGTCTCATAATTTGGCCGATCTAAGCTTCAGTACAGGCATCAAGGAAACTTTATCACTTAGATCTGGGTGCCTACTGACCTCTAACACTACCTGCCAGTAGAGCTCCCTGTACTCTAACCTAGTTTCCTAGGGGCCACCTTGTGAAGACTGGGTGAAGACAGATGAAGGCTACCAGCCTAGCCAGATAGAATTTTGGAGATAATTCTGTTATCTGTAAATATTAATGTAAACCACAGGCTTGTTGTCTTAAATGGTAAAAATAGTGTTACATGTGGGTCTGAAAAAAATGTAACAACAGTGCACTCTACTGACCAAGTAATGCATGTTGTGACCCTTTGATCTAAACACAGCTCCAGTCTGTCTAAGTAAAGGAATTTTTGCTATTGTTTCAAGGCCAGAGTTAATGGCCAGAATTTGCATGCATAAATGCCCTTCATGGCTTTGCTTCCTGACCTGGTGTGAGCTTACTAAAGAATGTAAATGTAGTTTCTGTTAGCCTGGGAACCCAAGGAAGTGTGAATAATGATGTAATATGAACCAGGAATGTGATTTTAAAAACAGAGAAAATCAGAGAGCATTAAGCATTTTTGTCTTGACCATCCAACTCATCAGCCCTCTGCCTTTGCTCTATATATAAGTTTATCTTAGACTTGTGTTTTCTCTTAGAAATAGCTAGAAACTAGAAAGATTAGACTAAGTGTTTTTCTGTGATGTCAGAACTGTACTACTCAATTATTTTAAGTATTTCACTGTAATCTCTGAATTCTTGACCAGCACTGTTTAGTAAAAAGTATTGTCTTGTGTTTTTTTATTATTTATTATTAAATATTTTAAAACCTTTCAACTGTTGCTGTTTTGTGTAGAGATAAGTTAAGCTCTAACAGTACATTGCATGTATATAGTGATCCTGTACCAAGTCACTCTAATAAGCCTTGACTGTTTAGTTATACTACCAATTGGATAATAATATTGCATAGTAATAATTGGACAACCATTTAAGGGCCTATGGGTAGCTGATAAATGTTAGCTGGGTGTTGACAGTGATTTCTACTGTATAGTCTGGATAAAAGGGGCACAGCTGGAGAACCTGTGCCAGCCTTCCCCAGGAGTATATGTGTGGTTGTATAAACTCTTCTCAAGGTGTGTATTTGTGTGTGTGTGTGTGTGTGTGTGTGTGTGTGTGTGTGTGTGTGTGTGTGTGTGTGTGTGTGTGTGTGTGTGTGTGTGTGTGTGTCAGCTACTTGGGCAGGGACACAAAGCACTGGTTGGACAGAGAGGGTGCTGGAGGTTTTAGCTTGCCCACTAGGCTGAGATCTGGACCCTATAGCTGTGCCAGTGGGGAGTCTTATTGGGGACCTGGAGAGCAAGGGAGCGACCAGCCCCAGACTGACTGTGATCTCTGTGTGCTCTTAAGGGAAATTGCACTTTACTGTGTGTATTTGTTATCCTTTCCTCCTATATGAGACACCCCTCACTGGTGTTAGTGGTGAGGATTGAGGCTCCATGATTGCTGGGCCAGGGCACGGGCATCACACAACTCTTGGATCCATAGGCACTATCTCAATTACAAAGAAACAATAATCAGCCCCTGTACATGTTTAAGTGCGTTTAAACAAAGCATTGTTTTCATTCATTCTCCTAATATCCAATGTAAGTTCATACACTCTTTGTTTAAATTTTCTTTCCATTTTTCCCACATAGAATGAATCGCATATTTTACAAAAAGTTAAATATATAACCCCTTGTGTTGCAATTGGCATATCCATTGGTACTAATACTCCTATTTCTAGATTTTAAATATGTGTCTCCAGTCCATATGTTTAAGCAGTGGGCACAACTGCCACATTTATATGTACCTTTCCTGTTATTTAAATGGCCTCCACCCCTATTATAATGTGTACCTCTCTCTCTAGCAGGTTTTTGATATTACTACCCTTACGATATATACATTTGAATGGTTTATCAAAAATAGGATTCAAGTCTGATATTTTAGCAAATTTATTCCATTCATTACTGATTGTTCTCCTCACTAATCCTGCTTCCCCGTCATAAGTAATAGTAAGTGCAGAATAATATATATCATTTACATAGTATAATCATTTTTCCCCAAAATTGGAGTAAACTTTGTTTTCCTTGCCGTTAATATGTCTGTATATATTTCTGTCAACAATTCACTGGGGTAACCTCTAGCCATAAATAATTTCATCAAAAACTCACACTCAGTTTGAAAATCATTATCATCTGAGGTTATCCTACTTGCACGGACCAATTGTCCCTTTACTACCCCTCTTTTCTGATAGGGGTGATGAGTATTTGTGTAGTGTAAGTATGAACTGAAGAAAGTCTTTTTCCTGAATATTTTAGATCTAAAGCCATTATTATCTTTTTTGTATATTAACATCCAAATAGTTCACTCTATACTATTAAATTCATAAGTAAACTTTAAGAAATTGGTGGTCCCCAATAAATAATCAAAAAATTCCTTAAACATATTCTCTGTGTTAACCCAAAAGAGACATATATCGTCTAAAAAATGTCCATAAAATCTCCAGTATTGTCTATACTCAGAATTAAATACGTAATTATTTTCCCAGTGTGAAAGATAACGTTGACATATGTGGGTGCACAATGTGCACCCATTGCCACCCCTCTAAGTTGTCTATAATACTCCCCTTCAAAAAATATAAAATTATTCTTCAAAAGCAAGTCCATTAAAATTAAAACTGTACGAAATTCATTGAAGGAGATGTCTCTAAAGTCTGCTAAAGATTCCTCAAACCACATTAAACCAATGTCGTGTGGTATACAAGTGAATAAGTCCACCACATCTAAGGTAATAAAACATAAATTGCCTGAGTATAATGTATCATTGAGCCATCTTAAGAAATCCCAGGAATCATTTAAAATGTTCACATTTCTCAAAACCAGCTTTTTCACTTTCTGGTCAATATACTTCGCTAAAGGTGCAGTAACTGACCCATCTGCTGAAACAATAGGTCTTAACAGGGGGTTGAAAGAATCCTTAGAATGCCAAAAATGAAGGGGACTCTAGGTCTCTCAACATGAAAAAAATTGTAAGTTTCCCTGTCAATGAGCCCCTCCAACAACAAGTCATTTAAACATACTGAAATTTTCCTGTAGGCAATATTTACTTCATTAAGTGAGACTCTTGTATATTTACTCTCATCACTTAATATCTCTAACATTTTGCCTTTGTATGTTATGTGGTCCATCAATACAACCCCCCCCCCCACCTTTATCAGGTTTCATAACCCTCAAATTTTTATTCTCCTTACATTCATATAAAATCTCTCTTTCCTCTTTGGTCATATTAGGTTTCACTTTAGTGTTTTTAAATACTTCTCTTTACTCATTTTCCACCACAACCTCAAAATTCTTAAGCTGAAGGTGAAATGGTGGATTAAAAGTACTTTTCTTGACCAATTTGTTATTAATACTCCTTATTTCTTGACCACAGAAAAACAATTCTAATTTTTTCTTTTTCATGTTAAATGAAGACTGGAATGGGTTTGAATTAGGATGGCTAGTTTGGTTTTCAGGCATGTGCATCAGATTCCAGCCTCTTTTACTTTAGTATATAGAATTATGCCTGTACTTCTCTAGGGCCACTTTGACATCCTGTTACAGGGCTTTAAAATGACAGCCTGGCTTTTCTGTACAATGCAGCTTTAGCAGTGGAACAGAAGAACTGAAGCTCCATCCTGAAGCATTCAAACTAGTATGCTTGCTAGAGGACTAATCTGTAAATTGTTACTAACTGCTTCTTCAGCAATGGCACTGATTTTTCTTTTTGTTAGATAAAGGGGTCTAACTCCCATCTTGTTTTACCCTTGGACCCCAAAAGATGGGGTCAATGTCACCACCTCATAATCTGTTAAGGGGCATGAAACATTTGCTAATGCTTGTATCTCAACTATCAAATTGTCTTTTAATAAAAAGTAATCCAGCCTACTATGCTCAGAAAGAAATGGTGTCGAGAAGATACAGTGTTGATCCTCAGGAAAATAATAATACCATTAACAAACTAAAATCCTTCATACATTGGTTCATCACTTCCTTCATCCTCAGGTGCCTGTCCTTAGCAGGATCTGTTCTGTTAAAATCCTTCATACATTGGTTCATCACTTCCTTCATCCTAAGGTGCCTGTCCTTAGCAGGATCTGTTCTGTTAAAATCCTTCCTACATTGGTTCATCACTTCCTTCATCCTAAGGTGCCTGTCCTTAGCAGGATCTGTGCCTGTCCTTTAACAAGATCTGTTCTAAGCACTGATTCCAGCAAGATGCTTAAAGTTACCCTCCACAATTATAGGACAGTTACTGCTAAGACATCCAGTTTGCTGAAGAAATTTGCAAAACCATAAATGCATCCCTCTTACAGCCATACATGCAGCTTACTGAACTGAGTCCATAACAATGTTAAACCTTGCCAAGACCCACCTGTATTGGCCAAAACAGTGATGCTCATTCCAGCCAAGCTCATTAATTACTAAAAGCAGTACACCCTGTTTACAGAACTTAGCTAACTATATGGGTTATGCGCACTCTACTGTTTAAGCAAGTAAATCTGGTGCCTAATACCAACGTTCTTCTCCTTAATAAAAAATAAAGTTTCTGAACAAACTAGAGAACTGTGTCCCTTTTCACAGCCAAGTAGGCTTGCAACAAATATAATCATTTACTGTTAGGTGAATTCACAGTTAAGGAGAATTGTATGAGCAGCAGTGTGGGTGAAATACATTGCAAGGAATGGAAGAAAATAAAAAGCACACCTGTTGATAAGGACAAAGAAAAAATGTGAGTGAAGACTGATTGTTTTAAAATGTTACCTCCATCAAAAAGACCTAACAATATTAAACTAATATTATATATTAACAGTAATATGGCTTTTAGAATAATTAAACCTTTACACACTAAAATGATGCATCATACCTATTAAATCATTCAGACAAGAACAGCACTGACTATGCGTACTTAACATGGTATCTGTAGTTGAAGACAGTTATAGCATGGAAAACACTATAAGAACATTTACAAAATAAAAACTTAGCAAGATCTGGCATCTGTTAGTTAGCATATTTAACATCTACAAAAGAAAAGCAACAAAGGAGTTGCAATATTCATTAAGTAATTAAAGAAATGTTCAGCTGTTATGAATGCAGGCTGTCTTAAGTGGGAATTATAAGGAGATCAGTGCTGCGACCAACACTGTAACTACACTATCTGCTGGTAAGAATCGGGGAATGATCATATTCTGATTACAGTTCTGTAAGACATAGGGCATCTACAGCAGCATAAAAAGAAAACACCATAATTAGAAAACATGGTTGCAGTCAAAATGGATGTTGTCTAGACTGCCATTTTTTTGGCCAGGTGTGAGTTATCTAGAACTTGTATTTAAAAAATCTGGTAGGAGACAAGGTGATTACTGGAGTTCTGGGAAGATAAAACAACACTGGTTCACACTTTACCTGTTTACAGCTTCCATTTACCCTGTTATTTAGAACTGCATGAGAAGCCTACTTGTCAACCTGAAACATGATTTGTCCAACCCTATACAGATGCTATTCGATATCAGCATTAAAACAGGTTTCATGCTGGATGAATGGAGGACAGCAGCAGTCTTTCTCTTGCACAAAGCTGGGGCTTCAACAGACCTAGGTAATTATAGATCCATAAGCCTAACCTGTCTTATCTGTAAGGCTATGGAAAGAATGATTATGGAATTAATAATCAAGGGGTATAAACCTACAGTAACCTACAGATTCATGACCCATTCCAGTTTGGGTTCACTGAGGACAAGTCCTACCTTATGTGGAATAGAAGATGGCTGCACAGAAGCATTATTTGCTGTGATAAATACCTATCGTCCCAGCATGTTCTGTTAATTTTCAAAAGATAATGAGATATCTTGAGTAAGTGTTTACATTACACCCATTTCCTCATTTAATTCATTTAACTTTTCATCGGAAATTTCACTTGCTATATACATCCTTCTGCTATATACTACCTTCTGTAGTATGAGTGATTGGGTAATAGCAGGGGCTAATAGGACTGCGTAGAAATTTGATCTTCTAACTCTTCCATCCTTACTAGTATATAAACCCTGTGTCTGGAAAAGGTTGTGCTTGTATTTATCAGGCTGTGGATGGTAATTCATTATTGAAACTAAGCAGAAATTCCTTAAGATTCCAAGAGCAGGATAAGTTATTTCTTAGACTTATTTCAACGCTTATAATTGTGCTGTACAGTTAATCTACTACATTTTGAACTGTTATAAAGCTTTTTTACTGTTTCACTGCATTTATGTACTGTTTTATACTGTTTTAACTGTGTTTTTCATTGCTAGATACTGTTTCATTACTCTAATCACATGTTTACTGAATTACTTAACTGTAAACTGCTTTTTCATACTGACAGTTGTATTTTCTGTTTGTGAATGCTCTATCCGTGCTTTTCTGTGCATTTTTGATTTTTTTTTTTGAGGTTTCTGTGTTCTAGTCTAGTCTGTTTGCAGTTAAAAGCATTCTCTAGAGTCTGCTTGCTCCTTGATCTGTTTAAAACTTTCATTTAGTGGCTACAGCTAGTAGCTGTAATAGTTTTAGTTTCTGCACCCCCCCTATTGTTATGCTGTTCTTATACTTGTTGGTTTTGCAGTTGCCCTCCCATACTGTATATTTGATCTGGGACACTCTTCTTAGTCTAGTGTCATTAGTTCATTCAATCTAATAGAGAGAGAACATTTGTGAAGGCCAACCCACTCAGATTTTTAACCTTGAATTAACTTCTGTTCCAGCTTTCTCCATTTCCACTTTACTGAAGAAAACAATTCTAAGCTTGTTTCCCCCCTTTCTTGTAACAAGTGTAGTCCAGATACAGATTTGCTGTATCCATGACTGTTTGTAAGCTCCTGAGCCCCCCCACTCCCCACTTAACTAGGGTTAAACTATTCCCGGCGCCATAAATTCTGCTCTTCAAATTTTCCCTTACAACTAGCCAGCTTTTTAGTTTTAGCACTCAAATCTGTTTCTTTGAGCTCTGCACTTGTTCAGAACTCATTGTAAGCACTAAATAAGTTACAAACTACTACATCACTCAACTTTCCTCACTTGTCTAGAGGAAAACAGCTTTTAGTACTTAATAAATAAGCACCTATCCAGGCATGTCTAAAGGTCAGCTCCTGGTGTTTTCTCCTGTCTACCTGATGAATCTGGGCATCTTGGGACAACGCAGCAATTGCCTCATGTGCACAGAAAACCCTCTCCTTCTACCACCTAACACTACAACCTGTGAGAGATGCACTTATATACCCAAACTGGAAGCAAAGCTCTCTTCACTGAAGACTGGACTAGACAGTCAAGAGGAGAAGGTAAACACTTGCAACACACCACACTCATCACATAGTCCTTCAAAATGTACACCACCAAAACACACACACAGAAGCACAAAACACATGCCTACACTCATGGAGGTTCTCAATAAAAATTGGCCCAAACAACTGAGACCTCCAAAGCAGAAATGCAAGCAACCTCCACCCCCCAACACAACCCAAATGACACATAGTCCACAAACTCAGTGTGCCACTCAACTCCAGCCCAAAAGGCATAACGTACCCAACATTCTAGTCATAGGTGACTCTATAGTCAGGCACACTGATGTTCCACTCACCAGGCTAAACAAGGAGAAAGTTACTGTCAGCTGCCTGTTGGGTGCCAGGATCCACCACATAATGCACACACTCAGGTCACTCCACAACAAGTACAAATATGACTCTGTTATTGTCCATGTTGGTGTGAATGACATGAGACGTACCACCCTGGACTATATGAAAAGAGACATGGAGGAGCTCTCCGATCTTGTAGCCCAGGCAGGTATGACCCTAGCCCTGAGTAGCATCCTGCCATCACCCAGAATGATACCACAGTACAAGGACAAAATGATTGACTTCAACAATTGGCTAAGCTTCTGGTGTCATTCTAAGGGAATCCAGTATCTGTCTGCCTGGGATGACATGATCGACAGACCACAATGCTTTGCCAGAGATGGCCTGCACCTGTCGCCCTTGGGATTCTGGATACTGGCAAAGGCTCTTGCCACCCCTATAGTGCCTTTTTAGGCAAGGTTCAAATGACAAATTCACCACCGTAACAGGTACAAGCAAGCAAAATCTGAGGGTAATGCTACTCAATGCTAGAAGTCTAAACCTCAAAATGCACTCACTCGAGGCACTCCTTAAAATGGAGAACATCAACATCTGTGCAGTGACAGAGACCTGGTTCAAAGCTCCAGAGAGCACCCCTGCATTACCAGGCTACAATTCATACCACACCTTTCAGCCACCTAAACCGGACTGAAACTCTAAAGGAGGAGGTGTGTCCATATTCATTAAGGATGTCCACACCTCCAAGCTAGTTGCTCAGCATAATGCATCTGAGATTATCCAAGTGCAACTAACTCTAGGCAAGACCGCAATCCAAATTGTAGCTTGCTACAGACCCCCTCCCACCATGCCCCAGGATTCTCACTCCTCTTTTCTTGATACATTGGAAAATATTAGGGTACAACCCACCACCCTAATAATGGGTGATTTCAACTACCTCACCATTAACTGGGAAAACTACCCATGAACCAACTCTTTTGCTCAACATTTTCTGGAATTCATAAATTCCAACACCTTGGATCAACTTATCCACACCCCCACCAGGAGCAGCAATATCCTAGACCTGGTCATTACCAACATGGGCGACCGATGTTCCACACTAGAGGTCAATTCCTCATTGGTCAGATCCGACCACAAGCTGATCACCCTAGACATCCACATCCCACCCCCACCCCCCATTAGGGAAACAACCATAAAATATTTCTCCAAAGCCAACTTCACACTTCTTAAGACAGAAGTGGCAAACTTCACAACACCCATGCAGATGGACAACAGAGGTACGACTGCTAAATCCTACACAAATGCACTTTATAAGCACTTGCACGAGTGCTTGGATCGTGCTATCTCTAACAGAACCGAGATACTATCCTCCAAAAAAAGGAAGCCAATCTGGTGGTCTTCTGCCATAAACAAACTCTACAACAGAAGAAAGAAACTGTTGCAAAAAAGAGAAAAATCCCATGACTGGAGGAATTCCCTGGTCAGCCTCAGTAAGAAACTGAGATCCCTCATAAAATCCTCCAATGCTAGTTATGAAAACAAAATCACCACTGATTCTAAAGACAACCACAAAGCATTCTATAGCTATGTCAAGAATCTCAATGGCAGCACTCAGATCTGCTCTGAGTTACAGCACAATGGCTCTAAATATACAGAGCCAACTGATATTGCCAACATCCTGGCAGATTGGTTCAGTGCTAACTTTACCCCCCCTCTCACCCCCTAAAGGGCCCATCTCTATACCGGAAGAATGCAAAGTTCCTGTAATCACGGCTGCACAGGTAAAAACCCCACTCTCCAAAGCCAAGAACACAGCATCCATGGGACCTGACAACATCCCAGGCTGGATTCTACATAAACTACAGAATGAACTGGCACCCCACCTAAGTACCATGTTCCATCATAGCCTCACCTCAGGCTTTGTGCCTATTGAATGGAGCTCTGCAACAGTTATCCCACTCCACAAAGGGGGAGCCTCAACAGACCCCGGAAACTACCGCCCCATTAGCCTGATGAGCCTGGTCTGCAAGGTCATGGAATGAATTATCATGGAACTCATAAACAAAGACATTGGTAATCTCCAAACTCTGGACCCCACACAGTTCGGGTTTGTAAAAGGCAGATCATGTCTCCTAAACCTGATAGATTTCTTTGAAGCAGTCACCAAAGCCATAGATGAGGGTAAGGTGGTTCACATAGCCTATCTAGATCTCACCAAGGCTTTTGACACCATCCCCCACTCTGGAATTATAGATAAACTCACTAAACTAGGTATAAATCCCTATGTCACAAGATGGGTTGCCAACTGGCTCACTGACAGAACCCACATTATGAAAGTAGCAGACTCCAAATCCGACTTCAGACCAGTGACAAGTGGAGTACCACAAGGTTCAGTCCTGGGTCCTCTCCTGTTTGATATCTACTTCTCTGAAGTACAGGCTAACACAGAAGGTCTTTGGCTAACTGTTTGTAGATGACTGCAAACTAGGAGCCATAATCGAAACTCCTAATGATGTGGACAGCCTACAAAAGGGCCTCTCTGAGACAGATGCCTAGTGTCAAAGCCATGGCCTCAAGCTCAATGCCAAAAAGTGCATTGTCATCCCCTTTGGTAAAAACTCTGTACCCATGAACAACCACATAGGTGGTAGTCTACTTAACACTGAAAGTGTGATAAGAGACCATGGGTCACAAGTGGACAATAGTCTCTCCTTTGATAATCACATCACCACAGTGGTCAGAAAATCCTTCTACGTGGCACACCTCATCACAAAAGGTTTTTCATCCAGAAAAAAAGAGGTCATTGTTCTCCTCTACTCATCACTCATTAGACCCATTATAGAGTATAACTCCCCTTTTGGTATGTACCTCACAAGACATCTACAACAACTGTAAAGGCTGCAGAAATACCTCACAAAGAGGATTACTGGCCTCAAACAGATGCCCTACGCAGACCATCTAAAAAAACTCCAGCTTTACTCCATCGCATATCGCCTACTCAGAGGCGATCTCTGCCTAACATACAAAGCTATGTCAAACCCAGAGCTGTTGGACATGCTCCACTTAAAGAAATCCCAATCCCTCCGAGCTACACACTCTAGGGACCTAAACCTTGTCACCACAATAAACAGAACATGCTGGAGGGATAGATTCCTGTCCCAGAGACTTCCCATACTCTGGAACAGACTACCTATCTATGTCAAACAGAGCTCCTCATTAGCACTCTTCAAGAAAAATTTTGATGACTGGATGGGAAATAGGAAATTCAACCCGGGGATCACTTCTGTGGCTCTGCTTGACAGTGGCACAGGAAAATAATTTTCTTGGGTGGCAAAAGCCAGGGTACCTTTTTGGCTAGGCTTATATAGGCCCTAGGGCCAATAGCCTAGTACCTACCTATGAACCTATGAACCTATCCTATAGGTTCTGATAAGGTACAGTCTGCTTCTTATAACAGTCTGCCCCTTGGATGATCATTTACTACATCACAAGCTTCTTATTCTTTTTTAAAGCATTATGTAACTCACCAAATTAACAGCCCATGCCATCAGGCCCAGCCAGCTGGTGCCCGAGGCAAAAGGATTCCACAGCACCCTCCCACACCATCCAGTTCCCCCATCCTAGTCTATCTACACCATCCAGTTCCCCCATCCTAGTCTATCTACACCATCCAGATTACTGAAAAAAGCACTTCTGTTAGAGCGGCGCCCTAGGCGACCACCTAGTTGGTGTATGCCTAAGGCCGGCTATTCTTGCCATGATTCTTCAGCTCAATGATTAAGTATCTATAGTCTCTAAAGTATCATGTTTCACTATGAACAATAAAAGATGAATAAATGTCAGGATATGTCTAGGCTCACAATAATTTCTGAACTTCTCTCTAACTGCTGTTATTTTTTCTTTCTCTTCATCAAAAAAGGACAAGTACTAAATGCCTCCAAAGCTTCTTCCCTGGCAACATAAACTATGGAATCTTTTAAGGAATCCAGCTATATATTTTGTAGAGAGAAATAAATCAAATTTCTGGATCCAAAGTTTTCAGATTTCTGCTAAAATGACTTACAGTAAGACAATTCTTGATGGTTGTCATTGGACAAGTCCACTACATTCTGAACAATTAAATTCAAAACATACATTTCCTCATATCTCCAAATACACTTTTTGCAATTCTGACATCATGTAAAATCTGGATGTGTTCTATAAACTGGACATGCGTTGTAGATTGTTTATTATCCTCCATGAGGTGTTTATTCATACTACATGCAGAATGCACATCATATGGTACAGAACTTCCTGTAGCTAGACATTAGCTATAGTGTCTGGCAGCTAGTGTAGAAAATTAAGGCTCTGAGCTGCTAACAAGCTGCTTCCTTTACTCAAGGATACATGGTTGGAAGCCTTCCATCTTTATTTGCCTTCTATATGATTCTGAGTAAGTCACTTAACCAGATGGTGCACCCAGGTCATTCCTGAAAAGAAGCACATGAGACCCATGGGCTTTCCCAGTTAACAAACAAAACATGCTATATACACCCATATACCACAGCTGAGATGAAATAGTCTGCTCTGGTTCTAAGTCAGGAGGTTTCACACAGTGACACAGAGCTGGGGAACAGAAGCTTAATAAAGAAAAAATGAATCTGCCTGGGACATTAATGAGGTTATGAGAGTCATTCCTGGCCTCTGTGTCTCTTCTTTGGTAAACACCTTTATAACAATGATATAGCATCTGATAAAGGAAATTTATAAACAAACATATTTTAAACACCTTTAGTGACATAGACAAACTCATATTTATATAAAAGTAATCAAACCATATTAACAAGTTCATATTTACAAACATTACACATCACATATATTGTTATATAGCCTATAATCTTCTAAGTAACATTACACAAATTATTCAGTTTCTGACTTCTCTTATACCTCATTACTTCTTCAAAAAATTTTCTGCATGTATTGGTCCCAAAATTTCCATTTATTCTGTGGAATTCACTCCTACCCTATTCTAAAGATCCCATTTCCTGTCCTGTTATCTCTGTTACAACATTCACTACTTCAAGTATACAGTGGATATAAAAAGTGTACACACCCCTGTTAAAATGCCAGGTTTTTGTGATAAAAAAATGAGACCACAATAAATAATTTCAAAACCGTTCCCATCTTTAATGTGACCTACAACCTGTACAATTCAATTGAAAAACAAACAAATAATTTACGGGAAAAATAAAAAACATACAATAAGCTGGTTGCATAAGTGTGCACATACTTAAACTAATACTTTGTTGAAGCACCTATTGATTTAATTACAGCATTCAGTCTTCTTGGTTAGGAGTCTATCAGCATGGTACATCTTGACTTGACAATATTTGCCCACTCTTCCTTGTAAAAGCACTCCAAATCTGTCAGATTGTGAGGGCATCTCTTGTGCACAGCCCTCTTCAAGTCACCCCACAGATTTTCTATTGGATTTAGGTCTGTGCTCTGGCTGGGACATTCCAAAACTTTAATTTTCTTCTGGTGAAGTCATTATTTTGTTGATTTGGATGTATGCTTGGGGTCATTGTCATGCTGAAAAGTGAAATTCCTTTTCATCTTCAGCTTTCTATCAGAAACCTGAAGGTTTTGGGCCAAAAGTGACTGGTGTTTGGAACTGTTCATAATTCCCTTCACCTTGACTAAAGCCCCAGTTCCAGTTGAGGAAAAGCAACCCCAAAGCATGATACTGCCACCACCATGCTTCACTGTGGGGATTGTGTTCTTTTGGTGGTGTGAAGTGTTGTTTTTGCGCCACATGTACCTTTTGGAATTGTGGCCAAAAAGTTCAACCTTGGTCTCATCAGACCATAACACATTTTCCCACATGCTTTTGGGAGACTTGATATATTGTTTTGCAAATTTTAGCCTGGCCTCGATGTTTTTCTGTGTAAGAAAAGGGTTCCATCTTGCAACCCTACCCCATAGTCCAGACGTATGGAGAATATGGGAGATTGTTGCCAAATATAGTACACAACCAGTACTTGCCAGAAATTCCTGCAGCTCCTTCAGTGTTGCTATAGATCTCTTGGCAGCTTCCCTGACCAGTTTTTGTCTCGTCTTTTCAACAGTTTTGGAGGGACATCCAGTTATTTGCTACATCACAATTGTCCCATATTTTCTCCACTTTTTGATGACTGTCTTTACTGTGTTCCATGGCATATCCAATGCTATGGACATTTTTTGTACCCTTCTCCTGACTGGCACCTTTCAACAATGAGATCCCTTTGATGCTTTGTAAGCTCTCTATGAACCATGGCTTTTGCTGTAGAAAGCAACTGAGTAAAATGTCAGGAAAATCCTACTAGGACAGCTGAACTTTATCTGTGGTTAGTCAGAGTCTCTTTAATTGATGGAAGGTATGTACCCAAGAAGGCTGAATGCTGTAATCAAAATTGAGAGGTGCTTCAACAAAGTATTAGTTTAAGGGTGTGCACACTTATGCAACCCAGCTTATTGTATGCTTTTTTATTTTTTATATTTTTTCACCTAATAGATTTGTTTGTTTTTCAATTGAATTGTAATTGATATAGAGCACATTAAAGGTGGAAAAAGTTTTGAAATGATTTATTGTGGTCTCATTTTTTTATATCACAAAAACCTAGCATTTTAACAGGGGTGTGTACACTTTTTATATCCACTGTAGCTGGTTTGAGATTTGATTTCAATCTCCTACTAACTATTTTATGACAGCCACCAGAATTAAACTTAACATGGCCTTGCTATGTCTAGGCAATTCAGATCCTGTATCCCAGCTCAAAAAAAATGATTACCTTAGTTACACTCATTTGCATGCCAAGTATTCCTGACACAGTACCTTGTATATTTTCCCAACTACTTCTTTCTTCCCCATCACACCTCCATCATTTGCCAACTACCTGAGGAAAAAATATTCGGAGTCTGCTATGGATATTAAAGTTTCTATGCATACACTTCCAGGCAAGAATCCCAAATCTGCTAGATTTTGTTGCCTATTTGGGAGACATAAATATGTTCTCCCATTGTTTCTTTGTGAACTGTATCTCTAATCTCTCTTTCCAATCTTCTGATTGATGCCTGTAGCTATAATTCAATATTTTATATGCCCAACTAATTATCCCCCTTTTATTGGCCACATCTGTTCTAGATTGAGCTAAAAAACTCAACCAGTGCAGGTCTTTCATTTAGGATTACCCTATCCATTTTTCTTTATCGATACTCTGATATCTATCCCTGCTAGGGAAGGCAATCACCAACCTGCAGCCCAAATGTCATCTTGGCCTCTTCCCATTCTATTACCTTTACTTCTCTAATTATTTGCTCCCAGTACCTTGGTTCCTTTAACATCTTCCTCCAGAAAATTATAGCTCCCTCTTGTCTGTTCTCTGTACCCTTAATTGCAGCCATCCCTACTGGATGAATCTCCTTTCTCCATTCTTGTGTTGGTTTAGTTATTTGTATGCTTTCTGCTACTTTATAATATTCTGTATGACTGTTGTTATTCTCATTAAGGATCTGCATCTAAAATACCATTTTTTCCTTATTTCTTGCATATCCACCCAAGCTTCATCATCATCGCTTTCCACTTTGAATTGTAGCTTTCTGTTTGTGTTATGTATAAGAGCATTAACTGTAGGGCTCTAGAATATCCCTTAAATCTCCTTGTTTTATTATGAGGACCAACTGTGTGTCTCTAAATTATCCCTTTAAATAAGGTAATCCTAAATATCCTTGTTCTATGGAGAGGATCAACTTATCCCAATCGACTCTTGCCCTCTTTCCCTTCGACATAAAACCTTTCAACTCTTTATTAATCACTCTCCACAGCTTCTTCTCTGGTTGATAAAATATGCCTGACCTGTGTAGAAAAATAAAGGGACGAAAAACATTTTTATGCTTGTATCTTGCTATCTATATCCATAGGCAAGAGCTTCCAGTTCCTCAGTTTTTGTATTATCTTTTAAGTTTCTTCCCACATATCATTAGTTGCCATAACCAAATCCTTTTTAATCCATACTCCTACATACTTCATTTTGTCATAACCCCATAAATATGAATATTGTTGGACTAATTCATACGTGGGTACTGAGTTTTATAGCTATAGCTTTTGTTTTATCTCCACTGATTTTCTATTGCGAAAAGAATCAGAATTATATCAAAATATTCCATAACACTGAGATATCCTTTTCTGGTTCCATCTTTACTTGAAGACCATATTCATTATATCCTTGAATTTCTGAGCCCCTTTTTTTCTAGGTCAATGGTTCAAAATATAATACAAATAATAAAGGGGAAGTAGGAGATCCCTGCCTGGTCCCCTCTGTTCAGACACACCTTATCAGAGAGGAACTCTCACACTTTGAATTTTGCCTCTGACCCCTCATACATCCTTCTAATTAACATTATTATATCAGGAAATACAAATGCTTCCATTGGCCTACTCATATAATCCAAGCTTATTCTGTAAAATGCTTTCTCTGCATCAAGACCCACCAATAACAGTGGTATTTTCTTACATTCTGCCTCACTCAAAATTACCATTGTTCTGCTAATGTTGTCAAATGCTTGCTTTCCCTCTACAAAACCACCATGGTCCACATCTATCAATTTTGCCATCACCTTTGCCATTCTTTTAGCCATTAAAGACATAAACACTTTATAATCTTGGTTTGAGTCTTTACCATCTTTAGGTATTACAGCCACCGCAGCTTTTTCCAGGACATTGGTGCCTCCCCTCCATTTAAAATACTGTTAAACAAATCCTTCCAGATCTTTATCACGTTCTTCCCTTCTAGCTTACAAACTTCCACCAGAATACCATCTATTCATTGACACTTTCCTGTAGATTGGTTATACATCACCATTTTTACTTAATCTCCACATATCTTTACTGTTAGTTGTTGAGCCTCATCTACCTCTAACCTTGGCATATTTAAGTCTTCCATAACTATTTCCATTTGTGTTTTTCTTGATTTTCTTACTTCTCTGCTTTATATAAATTTTCACAAATTTTCCAAAATATCTCTAATGCCTCTACAGGATCTTTGATTATTTTTATTGTTATTATTTTTCTTGTTATAGTCTCTCTAGGTTTGGCAGCAACCCTTTCTACTTTTATTGTGCCAAAAGTTTTTGTGCTCAGGAGTTATCATCAAAACAACAGTTGCTTAACAGCAATCTTTCTAAGCTCGTGCATATTATCCAGGTACTCCCTTACTTTCTCTTTAGCACTATACAATTGCATCTCTTGTTGTTCTGAGAGATTCCCTTTATTTTGTAATACTTTAACCTTTGTCATCTCTTCTACATAATTCTTATTACTTCTCAACTAGATCTCTTTCTTTTATTACTACTGTATTTTTAAATTCAACTTTCATTTTATCCCACTCACTATAACTTCTGGAGTACTTTGTATCTTCCCTAATAATTTCCAGATAATTTCCACTACCCAGTCCTTAAATTCCTCTCTTTTTAACAGACAGGTGGGGTCTCATCTTTACTTCATTAACCTGCATTTTTATCTTAGTAACTATTGGTACATGGCCTGAAGTAGTTATTGGATGTGTATCAAAGTTCTCAATTAAATGGACATATTCCTAAGAAATATAATTTCTGTCAAGTCTATTGTACTCTGGGGAATAATATGCACATTATATCAGAGTTCCAACTACTGGATTTACATCTTTCATACCAAATATTTTCATAAATGTATTCAAAAATCTGCCCTCTTTTGTTATATTTGCTCTTCTAGGCCCCCAGATACAGTCTCATTGCTGCAAATCAAATTCAGTCCTCACATAAAAGTAATTTCCCCCTCTGAAAGCTGAATATTTCTCCCAAAAAATGTAAGCTCCAAAATAGCAGTTTTAGGTGGAATATAAATATATACCAGTATAATCCTCATCCGTTCCCAGTAGCCACCTACTACTACAAATCTACCATTGTTATCTTTTTATCCTCTTCTATCACTGCTGGAGCTCCTCTAGTAACTAATATAAGTACTTCTCTTTTCTTTCTTCCCTGATATTCTGCAGAATATCCATTCTGAAATCCTTTTGTTCTCAAATTGACATGCTCACTTTTTTCCATGTGTGTCTCATTAGGAACTATTTGCACTCTTCATTTATTTAATATAATTAAATATTCTTTCCCTTTTGTCCATACTTGTGAGACCATTCACATTTCAAGGTAATGTGGAAAGTGTCACCATTATGGTAAGAAAAAATATTCCCACCTATTACATATGGCAGCTTTTTTAAATGTCTCTTTCTAGCTTGTGTGATACATGCACCCAATAATGTTTGGCAGGTTAACGCTATCTACAGTTTTTTCTTGTCATCAACACTGGGACCTATGTCACATTTTACAATACTTGTTTTAATCATCATCATCATCTTCTTTCAGCTGTTCTCATTAGGGGTTGCCACAGCGGATCACCTGTTACATTTCTTCCTGTCCTCTGCCTCTTGCTTTGTCACACCAACCACCTGCATGTCCTCTCTCACCACATCCATTAACCTTATCTTAGGTCTTCCTCTTTTCCTGTTACCTGGTAGCTTCATCCTTAGCATCTTTTTCCCAATATACTCAGCATCCCTCCTCAGCACATGTCCAAACCAATGTAATCTTGCCTCTCTGGCTTTGTCTCCAAACCTTCCAACCTGGGCTGACCCTCTAATATACTTATTCCTAATCCTGTCCACCCTCATCACACCCAGTGCAAATCTTAACATCTTTAACTCTGCCACATCCAGCTCAAACTCCTGCCTTTTTGTCAATGCCACTGTCTCTAACCCATATAACATAGCTGGTCTCACTACCCTCTTGTAGACCTTTCCTTTCACTCTTACAGGTACTCATCTGTCACAAATCACTCTTGACACTCTTCTCCACCCACTCCATCCTGCCTGTACTCTCTTCTTCACCTCTCTTCCACACTCACCGTTACTCTGAACTATTGACCCCAAGTATTTAAACTCATCCACCTTCGCCACCTCTACTCCTTGCATCCTCACCATTCCTCTATCCTCCCTCTCATTCACACACATATATTCTGTCTTAGTCCTGCTGACCTTCATTCCTCTTCTCTCTAGAGCATATCTCCATCTCTCCAGGGTCTCCTCCACCTGTTCCCTGCTCTCACTACAGATCACAATGACATCTGCAAACATCACGGTCCACGGGGACTCCTGTCTGATCTCGTCTGTCAACCTGTCCATCACCATTGCAAATAAGAAAGGGCTCAGAGCTGATCCTTGATGTAACCCCACCTCCACCTTAAACACATCCATCACTCCCACCACAGACCTCACCACTATCACACTACCATCGTACATATCCTGTACCACTCTTACATACTTCTCTGATACTCCTGACTTCCTCATACAATACCACAACTCCTCTCTAGGCACCCTATCATATGCTTTCTCTAAGTCTACAAAAACACAATGCAACTCCTTCTGACATTCTCTATACTTCTCCATCAACACTCTCAGAGCAAACATTGCATCTGTAGTGCTCTTTCCCGGCATGAAACCATACTGTTGATCACTAATCATCACATCCCTTCTTAACCTAACTTCCACTACTCTTTCCCATAACTTCATGCTGTGACTGAACAATTTAATCCCTCTGTAGTTACTGCAGCTCTGCACATCACCCTTATTCTTAAAAATTGGTAGCAGAACACTTTTTCTCCATTCCATTCCTCAGGCATCCTCTCACTTTCCAAGATTTCATTAAACAATCTACCCCCAAAAAACACACCCACAGAACACCCCCATAATCTAACATAATGCAAATGCATATAACTGTGTACATCTTCAAATAATAAAGTTTAACCCCCTAATTGGAATATCTGTGCTAAATAGACAGCTGCTAACACAAGTCCTAATTAACCTGAAACTGGGGTTATCCATGTTAAAATGCATGTTATTGCCTGTGCTTCCACTTACTCTAATTGGTGCCTGTTCCTTTTCTATCTTTATCCTCCCCCAATAAATGAACATCTTGGTCTGTGAGAAGGACAATCATCAAAGAACGAGGAAAGCCCTAAATGGAGTAACCAAAACATGGGTAGCATTTTTTTCCTTCAACTTTCTCAAAAAGGTTAGTCTCTAAAGTCCCCAGAGTTTAAAGCCACTCTTTGGATTTAACATTAGTAATCTTCCAACTGGAATCTTCTTGGGATGTCATTTTAGGAGTTCTATACATTACTATGGTCTCCTAATACAGGAGAATGACTTGTTGATGTAAAACATCACAGCTGTACTATCAGTGTAGAGTAAAATATATCCTCCATTGAAAAGGGTGAAAAATGTCTGAACAGATCTCATAGTTGACATGAACGCTGGAATGTTATAATCAAGAGCATAATTTGATTCCATCTACACTCCCAGATTGGAAACATCCCCACATTGGGATGCCTATACAAGCCAAGATGCAATATGATATATGATTAATTGATTGATCTTTCTACCTATTTAATTCCTTTTTTAACATGAAGAAGCCTTATGCTAACGTGCCCAAATAACTCAAGTGCCACTTCTACAGGACTGTTGGTAACCACTGACTAGGTTCTTATATGGACCTTGGCTAGAAGAACTATTACAAGCAAGGATGCCATGAAACCTAGGATCCTGAAAAGTACATGTGTTTGGACTATTGAGAAGTATTCAACCTGCAATAAGTGAAGGATAACAGAGGAACTCCTGCTAAGTGAGAAGAATATCTGACCATGGGCTTATTCTATAATCAAATAAAAAAATTAGATATTCCGATATGGATTTAGGAAGAAATAGGAATCTCTGATCTTGATTTGTAACTGCCAAAGCAGGTCTACCATCTGAGGAAGTCCGAAAAATGGATTCCCCAGATGGGACAGAGTAAACAAAGTCATCCAAGTATGAAAGATTCACATTCCCCTCTCTTTGACGGATGACACTAAGGTGCATAAGCATTTCAGAAAGACCAAACGCTTAGAAGACAATCCAAATGACAATATCTGAAAGAACATTTTCTGTTTACCTTAGAGCTGAATCATTTTTCGTGGTTGAATGAACAAGGGAATGAAGGTATAAATCATGCATACCCAGGAGGAAAAATTAAATCTTCTGAGAGATAGTATAAGCAATTACATTGTCAATACTCTAAATGTCTTGCAGACCAGGAACTGATTTATGTTCTTATGTCCAAGATGGTTCTTAAATTCCTTAATCTCTGAAGGAAAGTAAATCCAGTAAGAAATATTTGCATTAGTGGCCTCTGGCACATTCTCCATAGCTGCCTTCTGCAGTATAACAACTTACACCTACAGAGAGGTGATCTGCTTTCCCAATGAACAGAATATGTAAGGTGGTTGGGAGGGGTGAAGTGGAAATAACTCCAAAGTACATCACTGATCCAGAAGCAGGACTTTCAAAAAGAGTAACCCTTTCTGTGATCACATCTGACCATAGCATAAGGGAAAAAAGCCTAAGTACCTGGCATAAAGTTGCCAGAAAAAATTTGAACATCAGGCAAATTGTTAAGGTGACCTGACTTCTGCCATAAGTCAAAGTTTCCAGTAATTTACAGTTGGCTTTGCCATTCACCAGAGTCTACAAACAAAATTTTCTTTAAGATTTGTAAGGAATATCTAGCTAATCATATACCTCAATGGGTTGTGGTTCACGAGGTTGAAGCAGAATCAACTTTACACCTATAGTGCTCTTGCATCTTGGATTCTCTAGCCACCAAAGGATAATTTAAGAACTTAGGAACATGTTAACACTTCCCAGACAAAGGAGAAACCAATAATGAAAGAGAGGCATTTGTGGATTATCCTGCACAATAGAACAGATAGCAACTTGGGTACTTCCTAAGTGCAGTTTATTGTTACTTTAAGAACATGAAGTTTGGTAGAATAACTGCCCCTTCCCAAGCTGGGTCAAGGAAGTCCATGCACTAAAAATGCCTATGTCAAGACTTAGTGTCATCAAAGGTTGTGAAACTCAAGATATCACCATGTCGGGGTTTCCCCGGTGTTATGCATACAGGTAGAGGTGTTTACTACAAACATGTAAAATAATAGATTTCCAGAATTTCAGGTGAGTTATGGCATGCAACTGCAAAATCATTACCTAGTATTATTAATCTACCAGGAAAACTGTGGAGTTATAGATGAACTGTCTGCAAGCACAAACAATCAGGAAATTCCTGACCTATGAAATGTAAGTGTAGCCACTAAAATTAGCACTTAAAGGAGAAGCGACAAGCAGTTCAGTGAAAATAAATGCAATCTGAAACACTGAAGGGAGCACAAGATGAAACACTCCTAGTAGAATCAACCACTTCAGTATATAGCAAAACAATGAAAGTATTCATTTAATGGTAACAAGGGCACTTTTCCCTAAACTTAAAATCAGTTAAATGAGAATATGGAAGTTTTTTTCACATCTGGGAGGGAAGTTGAGATAGGACAAGTATAAATTATATGGATGCACGATTAAACACAGGCTCTAACCTGCATTTTCACCATGAATAAACCTAACCTTAGAATGGGTAAAGACTATGGGTGTAGCTGTCTATCTGGGGCATCTGTCAATATATTTAGGGGTTAACTTTCCTTTTGGGAAAGTGTATACATTGCTGTGTGCGATTATTTTGAGTTAAATGGGTTTGTTAAAAATTAAAATGTACATAATTTTTGTTTTGTTTGTTTTTTTGTGTTGTTAGTGAAATAAAAAGTCTGGGAAAACGTGATATAGGTCCAAACATAAAGAAGAAGCTGCAGATGCATATAAGATCAGCCTCCTGCCAAACATTATTGTGTGCATGCAAGTTGCAAGATGGAAATATATATTCAAAACTGTGATGCACAATATTTGAAAGTAATATTATGTTATCAGAATGACTGTTAATCATATAATGGAATGTGATTGACACTATATATATATATATATATATATATATATATATATATAGTGTCATCCACATTTCATTATATGAAATGTGAATGACACTATATATATATATATATATATATATATATATATATATATATACACACACACACACACACACACACACACACATACACAAGAAGCAAAGAGCATTGAATTATATTAAGAAGTGTAGGCTACTAACATCTATGTTACAGCAGGCACACACAGATAAAAACAAGCATGTGAATTTGGCAAAAAGGATGTAAGGATTCAGCAGAGTATCAGGGACAAAGAGAAAGGGAAAAAAATATACTGATTGTGAAAGGGGCTCCAATCATGCTAGCGGAGGAGAAGAATGACTACAATGGCATATATGTGGTGATAAGCAGTTATTGGCAGGGAAGGAGGATTACAGTGGCATATATTTATTACTCCACCTAAATCTACTATTAAAGAGCTTAAGAGAAATATGGGAGCATTTTTATTAGGTTGCTGAACACTGATACACTACTTAATTTCAGCCCTCCCAGTATGAAAAAAGAAACTGATAGATAAGGGCTAGTAATTCTGCCTGTTTTAGTAAAATTCAATTACTGGCTAGTAAGTACACTGCCTGGATGCCAGCAAAGAAGAAACTTAGACAGCCTGAAGGAAAATCAATTAGAAAAAAATTTAAGTCAAATGTACTCAGATCCGATTAAAATAAATGAAACATAGAAGGAGTATATCAACTCAAAATGTTGGAAATAATGGAAAAAGCTTTAAAGAGCTATATAGATGATAAAACTGATAAAACTGAAAAAGAGGTCAAAATAAAGAAAAGGCTGGGTAAGTATGAGACTGCTCAAGAAAAGCTGTTTCAAAAAATAGTAGAGTTAGAGGACATAGCACATAGAGAACACCTGTGATTTTCTGATTTACCAGGGAAACTGGAAGGAACAGACTATATTAATTTTATGAAATCTCAAATAAATAATTGGACTGGTATTCCACAGCAGCATTTGTTAACTGAAAGGGCACATCATGTGTATGTTCCAAACCTGCCCATGAGAAAACAGCCAAGACCTGTATTTATTAGTAAAGATACAATCATACAAGCAGAAAGAGTTGATGCTGAGAAAACTGTGGCAGAAGGGCAAAGTATTAAAATTTGGAGATAGTAGAGTATTTGTAGGAAATTATTATTCACTGTACACCAAGCAAAAGAGAAGCAAATTTAGCAATCAGGGAATGTCGACAGACAGGTGTGAGAGTTAATCTGTTATATCCAGCTGGCATCAGAAGATTTTTTTCCGGAGGATCAAAGTCGTTTTTTGATGCACAACAGGTTAAGGTGGAAATAAAAAAGTTTGTCCAACAAAAAGAGAGCCATAAAACAGAAGAGGACTCTACTTCTCATTCCTCTGATAATAAAGCTCATAGACAGACTTTGCCAGTGAAACCTTTTCCAATGTTCCAAAGGAAAATTCTTGAAAGACAGAAAAAAGCACAGGAGTTGACTAGCAGGATGAAGAGTACCTTGGACTTGAACCAGAGTCTGAGGTTGGGAGATGGAAATGAACAGGAAGAAGACCAGCATCACTGACATTAGTGAATAAATGTGATACTATAAACTATCAATCACATTTATGAAGTATGGCTTTACAAGAAAAAGTGGCTGAGAAAGACTGGATTTTTATTCACTTTGTTAAACCTGTTGGGTGACTGATAGGCATATACACTACTTCATGTCTTTAATGCTCAAAAGGATACTAAAAATGGAAAAAAGGAGAAAAAAAAGAAAAGTTAATTGTAAGTAAAACAAATTTTGTTCTTATAGTATTTTGATGCAGTATTTCATGATATAAGTTGCATGTTATATAGTAAAGCATTTTTAGTGATTGTTGTATGTGACAAATATACTAAAGTAGCCTGGAACATTTTTCTTTTTCAGTTTTAAGAAATGTAGGCATTACAGTGTAAAAAGAGAAGAAAGGTTGGACAAAGCATGTTTAAGTCAATATGTTGTAATCTTGGCCTGTGAGGGCAGTGGATGGGGTGTAAAAGTGCACTGATTATAATATATGTAGAATTTAAATGTTTTCTTTTGCATATGTGAATGGCTGGATTAATGCCCTTGGCTTAATCTAATGACAAGCTTTTTAAGTAAGATTTTAAAAAAGAGAGCCCACAATGTAATGAATAGTTTTCTTTAAACAAATAAATTATCAGTCCCAGTTGAGCAGTCTGCAGCTGAGTGCAGCTGTACATTTTGTTCTTATGTTTCCATGGAAGCAAGTGTACTAAAGGTAAAGGCAATAAATTAAGTGGTCTGGACATTGTTTGCTGACAGAAACATAAAATTAAAAAGTACAAGGACAAGCAGCTCAGTAAAAAAATAAAGTTTGAAATTATTGGAAGTAAGACAGTGTATAATTTATATCTGTATTATTTAGTTGTATTTCTAGACAGCCAGTGCAATTTTTGTTAAGGCTGAGAGATAATGTTTTCAGAAAGCATACAAGTTGTTTTTCACATCTGGGAGGGGAATAAAGATAGGAAAAGAACAGATGGCAATTAGTGTAAGTAGGAGCACAGGCTGTAACATATGCCATAGTATGGCCCAACTGTAATTTTAGGGTAATCAATGTCAGTGGGAGTAGCTGTCATTTTGGGCAATTCTTCTTAATGGGAGGATTAAACTTTATTATTTGAAGATGTACATGGTTTTGCATGTTTGTTTTAAGTTAATATAATCTGAGGGTATTCTGGGGTGTGTTTTTTTTGAGGGCTTTCATTAAAACAAAAAGTCTTATAAAATGCGACAAAAATTCAATTTGTGAGGACAATATACAACTTTATAAAGGATCAACCCACCAAACAGTAGTGGGTGCATATAACACAAAAGCTGGAAACACACATTTAAAAAAAGTGCCATATATAATATGTGAGAATAGCAACTTCTTATCAAAATGCCTACACTATCCATTTTATTTTGGAATGTGAATTGTCTTTTAGGTATAGACAAAAAAGATAAAAGTGTTGTGTTATCATACCTGGCATTAGGCACCCACGAAACCCATGGTTGCGGTGAGTCCCTGATTACCTCCCAGCAAATGAGGGCCCCCATCCAGCAGCTGCGAGTTTCTCTGTCCCCTCTGCTCGTTGCTCAGCAAAGCATCTTGTGGATGTCCACATGGCTGAGTAACATCACCGCGTGATCGCAAACTGTTTTCCTCCTTTTTTTTTTTTTTTATGTGCCTGTAAGCTGCTCTCAATCAGGTCCACTTCAGTGAAGCAAAGGATCTGACTGGCTGCAGCAGCCAGGAAAAAAAGTATTTTTGTTTTTGACGTGTAATAATGTCCAACCTGTCACTCGATAAGGAGGTTGGAAATTTTACAAATTTTGAACTGGTAAATAAAAGGTTTAAGGAAGTAGGAAAGCAGGATTTACAGTAGTTTCATAATGTTAATAAACTTGAAGTTGAAAAAATCAGAAAGGCTGTTCTACAACTGATCACAGGATTATAAAATCATAGGAATGGCAAGGTAAGTGAATTGTGAGACCACTTGTAGTACCTTCTCAGGATAAATATCAGGGGAGATATATGGGAAGCAAACAAAACTACTGTATGATTCAGAGTAAGGAAGAAAGAATAGAAGGCAAAGTTTCAACATGTGGAAGAGAAACAAACTGACTATGACATATGGCACTAGAAGGTGAGAATAGAGTAGTACAAAAGGATGATCAGAGAATGTGGACTTCTGGACTAAATGGCAGAGTTGGGAATTTGGCTTCTGACAGAACAGACTGTGTGGGACTGGACAATGGTCATCTTGAAGGATGGGGTAAGACTAGGACTGATCTGTGGATGGAGACATGGAGGATAGTCAAAACATATTAGAATGGATATGCTTGAAGAGGTGTTAAGAGGAAGTTCAGGAACAGGGAGCAGATTCTTCTTGACAGATTGGAGGTGAGAAGAGGAGTACAGACAGCTTGTATTGAGGAATGGAAACCTCCAGCAGTATAAATGAGACCAAGTGCTAAGATGTTTGCTGGTTGAAGACTTTTTGTTTTGTAACACTTTAATGAACAGAATTTAAAAAATCACTGTCGCACTCATTTATTCTTTTTTTTTTTCAAGGAAGCTCATCAGCTCATGTAGCACACCATTCTGCCTGCCTACCACCCTTTGGTAAAGAATTGTTTCTATGTCTCTTCTGAATCCTCTCCCTAACCTAAAAATGTGTCTCATCACTAAATTGTTAATGCAAGATCCCTTTTGTCTGAATTATGTTTGCATCACTGAGTGACCACTGCATCCCAGGCTCATCTTTTATCTTGGTCAGAAAATCCACATCCATCTCATTCACGCTGCTACTGCAATTATCACCTTCCTGTTCTTGAAACATTTCTGTTAATTTGTGTTTAACTGTCTCCAAAAATCTCACTTCCTTGTTCCTTTATTTACATTTGGGTATTGTTGCCAGAACAGTACACCATATCCTCCATGAATGGTGGGATAGTGGTTTGCTCCTGTAAGGGAGGATTTTTTTTCTTCTTCGTCTTTAAGACTAAATTCTATATTGCTTTTGTCCATTTCCTAGAATGGACAAAGTTTCATCCTCTGCTGATAAGCCATTTTAAAACTACCCAAGGGCACTAAGAATACAGGTGCTCCAGCTTTAAATCCTTTCACTGGTCAGATTATCAGTATTCTTAAAATAAACCAAATCTACCACTATGCTATATATTACCAAGTGTACTTCCACAAAAAAGGTTCTCAAATGTTGAGTATTACTTGTAAAACATTATCATGAATCTCACAGATGATATAAAACAGAAAACATCAAGCATTTCCACTTATGCAACAAAATGTTTTCCTCTGCATTGCGTCCTAAACTATGCCGATGCTATACTGGAAATTATTTTGAAAATATACATAAAAGTATTTATATGCTAGACATCCACTGTTACTGTGAGCAGATACTCCTACTTTTTTTTTCATGTGTGCTTTTCTGTGTGCGATGCATGTCAAATTAGTTGTCTTAAAAGTATGTTTGTTGTAATGAAATAATAAAGTAAGATAGTTATAGATGCATTACTAGTGAAAGCTCCAGCCCCCAGCAACAGATGGGACCCACCCTACCTTAGCACAGCAGTGTAACAGCTACCTGTAGCAGGAAAATATTCTGGTACAAGCAACAGAAGTGTTCCTAAATGTATTTGTGTAATATTTGATCACAAAACTACCAGAAACTAGGTCTACTTTATTGTAACAAAACATTTCTAACTCTAAATGCTAGACTCTCCCTTGGACATGCTCTCCTCCTTCTCTCCCTTCTTTATGCTTCCCCTGTGTTCACCAGCATTCAAACAGCAACCTTAAACAAACTCCAACAAACTTACCACAAGATAGCCAGATTCATCACAAACTCTACTTACAATACACATCACTGCCTAGCCCTTTCATCCCTCCACTGGCTTGAATTCCCCAATTTATTGTTGCTATCACAACTTCAAAGGCTACACTTCATTCTCTACAAACCTTCATCTTGCCCCACTCTCTCTTCCTTCATCTCTATCTACACACCTTCTCGCACTATCCGTGCTTCCAATCAGCAACTACTACACACCTAACAACCTAAAAAAGCAGTAGGCAAACTCTTATATAAACACTCCATCACCCAAACTTGGAACAAACTTCCTAGAGACATATGTTCCACCATTCACCCATCTCACTTTAAAGAAAAACTCAAACATCATCTTCTTAATACCAAAATCTGTCCTTGTCAAGCCTCAACCTAACTTCTTCCGCTTGGGAACCATGTCTCTAACCACACTCTCAACAATATATTCCCTCTATCAGCAGATAATTCTCTACTTTAATCTCATTTTAATTGACCAAACTCTTGTTGTAAATATGTAAATAAATCTCTAGTCTATGAATGTAGGATAGATATAACTACAAGTGTGCATTTTACTATTTGAATTTCTATTATTATTGTATTACCAATTTCTTAACATACTATGAATGTATATAGTGTCATTTTTCTGTAAACTGTAAACTGTATTGTTTCTTAGAGCTTTCTCCTCGGGTCTCCACTGAAAATGGGCCACAAGCCCAGCTGGACTAACCTGGTTAACAAATCTTAATAAATAAATAAATAAAACTGACTTTTGTGCAGTCAGGAAAATTCCAGACAAACAAAAAATAATCCCATAACAAATGGAGTTACACGCAAATACATGCAATTCATGTCTCTCTCCTTTACTAGTCCAGTTTGCAATAGAAAATGGATCAAGCCACCCTTGGTCTATTCCATTACAAGGTAAATATTCACAGGCGATCTACAAACTAAATCAGCACTTCAAGTGTAGAGGCATACCTCTCAACCTCTTAGAGCAAGCAATGTGGACAAGCCATAAATAAAAGTGGGACAAAGACCCAAACATAGGGACAATTTTTAAATATTGCTCTTACAAACTTAAGTTGATAGAATAACAGGTTTTGCATTAGCATCATAACCGGCTTTAGGCACCTGCTATCGCTAGGGGCCCCCAACCACAGCAAGTTATCTTATGTTGATATTTTGTAACATCTGTCAAACTAACAAATGCTAGTACAGCAATCTTGTATACTTAATAAACCAGGTGGGTAATAGGTCTTACTTATATCTCCTTTAAAATTCAAAAATATCTCTGGTTATAGTAACAGTGTTTTATCAAGTAACAGCCTTCACAATTTTATTAAATATTTTACCACTGACATAGTGCCTATGGCTTAATTAAACCCTACTTGGTGGACATTGTCGCCACTAAAACCAACAACATAGCCAGCTTTAGGTACATGCAATACCTGTAGCTGCAAGGGGAACCCTTAGTCATCTTTGACTTTGTGGGGGCCTCCAAAAGCAGCTGATGTTTAAAAAAAATGAGGAAAAAATGTATTAATTTCCTGATTATGCTCTTTAACCTGAAAAAGGATGTGGTATGACCATTAGGATAAAGTTAATAACAAACATAAGCAAGGTAAGCACTAAAGAGATCAGCAGGCCAGAATGACTGATTTGAGTGCAAAACTTGTATTTTAAGAAGAGCTGATGCTTCCTATCTTCAGAGATGTTTTTGTTTTCAGGGAGTTTTATAAATATTGGTAGAACATCAAATACTACAACTCTTAACTTCTTTGCAGGAGAATTCAGCACAATATCAAAAATAATAGCAGAATACAGGCTGAAAATCAGGAACATATTTTAAATATCACTCTAATTCACTTGCATCTTTTGCATCAACATGCATTTTTTTTGGATAATATGAAGTATAAACATCTGATGCCTGGAATTACTGACTGTCAGTGTTCCTGAATTATTTTACTAGCAAATCAAACTTTTTTATGAAGGACAGAGCAAAATTATGAACAAAATCAGGGAAGGTCTGTGAAATCAGAGACAGTGACAGGTATACATTACTCCGCACTGAGGTAAATAAAAGTGACTTACCCCTGCTGCTGTTTGACGATTGTTAAACTGCATTCACTGACCTGGTGTGGCAGTACCAATGTTGCACAATGTATTGCTATTTGCTGAAATAAGTACAAAACTAGTATTGCTATGGCTTTTGTGTGCATTTGTAAAAAATATCAGTGATTTTATCTCTGCATATGCCTAGTAATGCAAGGATACATACGCTATTCATCTGGGTTTCAGTAAAAAGTGTACTGTAGCTAACAAGTAATCATATTTCAAGAGTAATGAATAAAATATATTACAGAACATTCAGACACTTCAATCTTCAAGGAGTCTGGTGGTCCCCACTCCCCATACTGTACAAATTGATACAGAGGGCTCCATTAATCATCCTTGACTGTATTGCTGGTTTGGGGAAAAATGAGAAAAAAATGTATTCATTTTCTGATTAAGGTCTTTACCTTGATCCTGTTACGATAAAGCTGATGATGGCCTGTGCTCTCAACCGCACTCATTCTAAAACCAGCCCTGCTCAGAAGTGCATGTACACAAAGCTGCTGTAGGTTATTGGGGGGGGGGGTTGCTTCTTTAATTTTCATTACAGACAAACCATACAGGTGTGCGTATGAGGTCATTACAGCTTTTGTTTGGACTGAGGCCAGTGTGGTCATGGTCTCTTTTACTTTTCTCACAGGCCTCAGAGATGTACAAAGAAGGTTACTAAACTTCTGCTCTGTGATAGTTCCTTTTTGGGGGGTTTAGGGAGGCAGGCTATATTCCCAGACTGGACCTCTGTATCCAGACAACAAATGGCTTGTTAGTTTGTTGTGAGCTACTGTTTTGCCATCTTTGAATATTAAGCCTTGGGCACAACTTATATCTTTCTTGAAAGAAAAAAAAATATTTTCTTACTCATGTTTTTGTTTAGGACACTATTGGATTAAAAGGTTGGGAAAATGCTCTAAAATGCATACCAAAACACCCATAACCCTATGGTTTATTGGGTCCTGACTTATCCAAGTTATTTCCTAAATAGTTATTTGTGCTGTCTTGATCAGGAAATGTATGCTGAAAGGATGCAAGGAGAACTTAAGCTGAACAGCAACAACAAATTTCATTCCTTAATCATAATTTATTTTCAAGCCATAATTGGATGGAAAGATTATGTAAAAAGAAAAAAAAGTAAAATACACTTTAGAGCCTATAGAAAGCATTTCACCTAAGTCCAGACCTATGCATAGAGTTGCTATAATGTGTTGTTATTGTAAGAAAAATGTCAGTAATTGTTTATGTCCCTATGTGAGATGGGTGAATATAGTGTGGTACATACACCTGATGTACTGTAAGAGCATTGTAGCTACAGGGAAGTCTGTACATACCACTGCTAAAAGTTTGCAGTATGAACTAAAAGACTGCTTTGGAGGGGTGGCAGTGACAGGGTGATACTTTGACTGAAGTGCCTAGGGGGCCCCCAAACTTGAGATTTGCTGGGGGCCCCCAAAATGCTAACACCAGCCATGTGCATTATGCTAAGAAATGCAGTGTGCAAATAACAATGCTACAGGATATACATTTGGAAAGAAGTAAGCATGTAAATCTGATAAAGAAGGAGTTTCAGGATGGATATTCAAAAGAATATCAGGAACAAAGGAAAAGGGGATACTCACATTAATTCCTAGAGGAGCTTCAATTGTGATATAAGAAAAGAAAAAGATAGCAGCTTGTCATCGAAAACAGCAGCATACTTTGAGAAAATAGTGCCACTGAAGCTGGAACTGGGACATGTGCGTACATGATGGACTTCTTTGAGAATGAAACTAATTTCTTTTACCAAACTGTCTCTGAGACCTAATAATGACTGCACAGGTCTTTGGACTACATAAAACTGCAAGCTGTAACTGTTTCCAGCCGAATAACATGAAAACACTACTCAGCATTCAGTTTGAATCTCTTCACATCCATAAGCAACAGGCTTCACGCAATTCACCAAATTAAGTTGCTCACCAGCTCTCACTTTATCAAATGTTTCTGCTGACATCACATTACACTTTGAACCAGTGTGTACTTTGAGCTCCGTGAGCTTACCATTAATCAGGACAGTACAAAATACTTCATTCTTTGCCAACAAATCTACTGCATTAACCTTTTCATTGACCACTGATATACCATCTACATAGAAAGTAGGGTTGCAGCTCTCTACATGATCAACTTGCTTTTTTGAATGGCCTTTCTTAATAACTGAATGAGGCTTGCTTGATTTACAAAACTTTTGAAAATTATTCCATTTTTTACACTTGTGGCATTGCTGGCCAAATGCTAAGTACTTCTCTCTTTTCAACTCATGATTGGTACAACAATGACGACAGTTTACGATAAGACTTGACTTGGGTTTTGCTGACTCAACCTTATACTGTACTGAGTATGCCCTTTTTACTGAGCTAGTCTTGGAACTTGCTAGAAAGCTACAAGGTTTCCTTGCCAGTCCTTGCAGAGGTTGCAGCTGCCATGTGCTTAGGCCTGTTTCTGCTTGCCACATGTTGCATGCTGTCTACGTAAGCTCTAGAGGCTGCTGAAATTATGCTCATCACTTGTAAGCATACTTGTGTGGCTTTCTGTGAGCTCATGGATTTGACAAATCTCTATGGCTTTACTTAACGTTAAATCACTGTCACAAAGCAAAATCTTTCTCACTGCAGCACTATTAAAACCACACACAAGCCTGCCCTTTATTAACTCATCTTTCAAGTCACCAAATCTGCACATTTTATCTTTATTTCTCAAGTCAGTGACACTCCTGATATTCTTTTGAATATCCATCCTGAAACCCCTTCTTTATCAGATTTACATGCTTACTTCTTTCCAAATGTATATCCTGTAGCATTGTTATTTGCACACTGCATTTCTTAGCATAATGTACATGGCCGTAAAAGTTTCAGCTGGCTTTTGGTCACTTGTAGAAAATAAGTGCCTCTCCAATGTAACATTTGTCTGGGGGTTACACAGTTCTGACACCAAGTCGCTCATCTGGTCAGGATAAAACAGATGAACATCAGTGGCTTCAGTTCAAGCAGCTTTATTACACATAAACACATCAAGAATGAGGCTTTGTAACTTAAACTTAAATTTATTTTATTTTTATTTTATTTATTTCATATTTGTTTACTGGGGAGTTCCAACTGGACATAGATCCATTTACAGCAGAGGCCCAGGGAGAAAAGCTCCACTGTGAATCATTCAAACACACAATAGTAGACATTTGTATAATAAAATACAGAAAACAAATCATGGTTAACAAACAGGAATAGAAGCATTCAAAAAGTTTGTACAAATCAGGATTCATACAAATATTAAATGATACTTCAGTAATAAGACTGGATAGAGGTAAAATTAGGTAGCATGGCTACTCAGATTAAATCATACCAGCTAGGTTAGGTGCCATTTATCAATCCAGCTAGGCAGGTGAAATGCAGGAGCATAGCCAGATATTAGTTATGTGATTTTTGAGTGAGACTTTAAATTGGCTGATAGTGGAGATGGTTGTCAGTGAAGGTAGAAGGCTGTTCCAGGCTTTACTATGGTATGTGAGAATAAGGCTTTCCCTGCAGCATTGCTGGCTGTGGAAATGCAGAGTAAAGATTTTTAATTTGAGCAAAGAGGACAATTTGCAGTATAGGGAGACAGGAGATGGCTAAGAGCAGGGGTTTTCTCAGGGTGTTTTAGAATATTATAAGTAGTGATGAGCTGATGATAAAGAAGTTGGGGGAGTTCAGGCCACTTTAGGTTCCTTAGGGCCTGGCAATGGTGAGTTCCGAAACTGGAGTTATTGGCAAACTTAGCAATTTTATTATAGCAAGACTCAAATCTTGCAAGGTCATTTTTTCTGGTACAGATAAGAATGGGGGCTGCATATAGAATGGTGGATAACAGGTGTGTTTGTGCAAAGGTGACTCATGCCTGGTCAGTGAGAAACGTTTTTTTGTCTGTATAAAATTCTCATTTTTCTATGGACCTTTTGATGGTTTGTGAGATATGGATATCAGTGTAGGTTGTTGTTGATCTCAACCCCAAGTAGTTTGGAATGAGGAAAAGTAGAGATAATGGTACCGTTTTTAGAAATTATGGTGAAAGGAAGAGGTGCTTTAGCTTTAGTGGGTGGAAATAGGAGCAACTTAGTTTTGTTGGGGTTTAGAATAAGTTGAAGGTTGTTAATCCAAGATTCTACAGAGTTAAAAGATTATTGAGTCATCTGTTGCAAGGTTGTTAGTGAGGGGGCTGAGCAGACCAGTGTAGAATCATGTGCATACTGTATGAGTATTGCATGATGGGTGGAGGTATGAAGATCATTTGTGAGTAAGGAGAAGAGGAGTGGTCCTAATACAGAGCATTGAGATACTCCAATGATTGTTGGAAGTTGGGGGGATAGTTCACATTCCCATAGAACAGACTGGTGCCTGTTTCAGAGATAGTGTGTGAACCAGGCAATAGCTGAGGGTGAAAAATAGAAGGTAGTCAAGGTGTCAAGTAGTTTGGCATAGGACACCATGTCAAATGCCTAGGAAAGATCTAAGAAGACTGCGGAGACATAGTTATGGTTATTTCTGTGTTCATTAACATAGTTAGTGAATGAGAGAAGGGTTGTAGTAGTGTTATGAAAAGGTTGAAAGCTATGCTGTGAAAAGGAGAGGAGGTTGTGCGTAAGCATAAATTTCATGATTTGTGAATGTACACATCTCTCAAGCAGTTTAGACAGGGGGGGGAAGGATGATGGCAATGGGGAGGTACTTAGAGAGTTCATATGAGTTGTCACCTTTGTGCAGTGCTATAATATGGGACACTTTCCAGAGGACTGGGATGTAGGATTCTTGTAGAGAATGATTGATATGAATAGAGATTGGATAGGCTAGTGCATCTGCAGCTATATTTATGAACTCTGCAGGTAGACCATCAGCAGCCAGGCTAGTGGGTTTTAGTTTCATGAGTAGTTTTTTAATTGTGGAGCTAGGGACAGGAGAGCAGGTAAAGGGAGGGATGTTAACTGGTGATTTTTTGGGGATATGATCGGTGTTATTTTGGTGTAACTTGGTGGATAGTGCAAGAATGGACTCAATAAAATGTTCATTAACTAGAGAGGCTATGCTGGCTGTATTATTGGTGGAAGTGGGAGCTGGGGTGGTTGTTTTGCTGGGTTTTAATAGGGAATTAATTGATTGCCAAAACTTTTTAGGGTCTATTGGGTTTTTAGTTTGGTTTTTGTGTTAGAAATGCTCCTTATCTAGTTTGATTTGTTTTTTGTCCTGGTTCCTTAGTTGAAGATAGTCCTGTCTGGTGAGGTTAGATCCATTTCTCTTCCAAACTTTTCAGGCTTTATCTCTGGATTTAAGTAAGGATCTTTTGTCTCTATTTAGCCATGGTGTGGAGTTTGCCCTGATTTAAGGATATTGATGAAGGTGTTGTTGAAGTACTCAACTGCCTGATCCAGATCTAGGGTTCTCAATGTACCCCAGTTTCATCTTTTTAAGATGGAATTAAAGTCAACTGAGTTGAAACTGTGAAGATTCCTAATTTGTCTGAAGACAATGGGATTAGCTAGGTTGGTCCGTTTGCATATAAGGAAGGTAGGTTTGTGGTCACTAAGAACATCGGGAAGGCATCCCACTTGGTAATTGTGCTTGGGGCCATTAACAAGTGTCCAATCTAGAATAGATTGTCTCTTAGTTTTTTTTTTGTTTTGTTTTGTTTTTTGGTCAATTTCTAGTTGGTTCTTGTATGAGTTGAGTAAATTCTAGCAGATTAATATGGACTGAGTTTATCAGAATTATAGGCAAGCCAGTCAGTATTAAGGTCACCTAGGAGGATGGTTTCCTGAGGAAATTTTCTGATTTTGCAATATTTCTTCTATGACAGTGGAGTTGTTTCCTGGGGGATTATAGCAACAGATGATATTGATTTTTTTAGAATTTTTTAGGTTTAGTACTGCACTGATGGATTCTACGTTCAGAAAATTAGGGAAGGATGGTTGCAGTGGTTGGACATTAAGATTGTTTTTTGAGAGTATAGCAATACCACCTCCTTTTCTGTTTACCCTGTCAAGTCTTAAGATATTATAGCCTGGTGGAGTTATCTCTTCACTGTGGATAGTTGGTTTTAACCAGGTTTCAGTTATGGTAATAATGTCTGGGGAGTACAGGGATATACTTGCATGAAGGTCAGTTAGTTTTTTAGCTATATTCCTAATGTTGATATTAAGGAAGAGCAGGTCTGATGGTTGCTTATGTGTAAGTATGGTGTTAGTAGGTCCTGGGTTAGGGTGCATGTCACCAGCGTTTAGTGATTTCTTTGTAATCATTAGTATATGCTTTAATTTGTGTGTTATGTCCAAATTATATTTATAGATTTTTGTTGTGTCTATGTTAGGTGTAAGCTTAAGTTGTATGTGTTGTGTTGTCTTGACATTGAATAATGAGAGACTTATAGAGAGGTTATAGTGTTTTTGAGTATGTGGATTATGTGTTATGTGGAATTTGAGATTGAGAGGAAGTGAGTTTGTTTGTGGGGAGGTGATGTAAGCTAGAGTGGTAAGGAAGAGGAGGACACAAGTATGTATTAATGTCATTGTTATGTAAGGCAGGTGATCTAATGTAATGTAACTTTGTTGTGGATTAGGGGAGGGGTTTGCGTGGTTTAGTAAAAGAGTAAACAAATAAACTTATAAACAGACTGACTACCACACTCATACATGTTAACACCCTGGCTGTTCTCTCAAAATGTCACTGCTGCCTGCATGTGCTCACTATTTATATGCACGTGTGTACATCTCAAAATGCTTTTTAAAGGTACATACACACACTCTAATTTATAGATGGCACCAGCCATACTCAACTGAAGGTAATAGCCAACCTGATAGCTGACAGATTTAAAACAAACTTCACCCCCCCGCCCCCTCCAGGCATCCCCCAAAGTATACCTGCCACCATTTCCCAGCCTATTATCTCAAAAGATCAGGTCGTTTTGGCACTCTCCAAGGCAAAAACATGGCATCAATGGGACCTTTTAAATAACTTAAAACATGACCTAGCAGACTCACTTGGATCCCTGTTTAACCAGAACCTGCAAACTGGCTATGTTCTGATAGAATGGAGGACAGCAACAGTAATCCCTCTGCACAAAGGGGGACCATCAACTGACTCTGCGAATTATACTCCCATAAGCTTGACTAGCCTCATCTGCAAGGCCATGAAAAGAATCATTATGGACCTTATTAACAAGGACATAGGTAATCTACTCTGGACCCAACCCAATCGGATTCATTAAGGGTAGATGATGACTGTCAAACATGGTTGACTCTTCGAGAAAGTCACCAAGGCCCTGGAAAAGGGAAAGACAGTGCTTACCACCTATCTTGACCTAGCCAAGCCATTTGACACAATCCCCTACTCAGGTATTATAGAGAAACTCTCCCAGTTGTGACTTAACCCCTACGTTACCAGATGGGTAGCCAACTGTCTCACAAACAGGACACATACTGTCAAAGTGGGTGACTTCACCTCTGGCAAAAGACCAGTCATCAGTGGGGTACCACAGGGTTCTGTGCTGGACCCCTTATCATTCGTAATTTATTTCTCAGAAGTCCAGGCAAACTTGGGACAGCCTGTGGCTGACCAATTTCACTGACAATTGCAAATTGTGAGCAATCATTGAGTCCCCAGTGATGTTAATATACTGAAGACAGGGTTAATACAGACAAATTATTGGTGCCAAAGCCACAGACTAAATCAAAATGCAAAAAAATGCACTATTATTCCCTTTGGGAAAGCTGACATTCTGCTAATTACATTATAGACAGCCCCCCCCCCCCAAGAATAGACCCAGTGGTACATGATCTGGGTATTCAGGTTGATAAGAATAAACCAGGCAAGAGCATAGCTGTGGCTACAAGTCTTTATTCCACATCACATTCTGGTACCTCAGTACCATCAGCCTTCAAAGGAATAACCTCATTTCATTCAGTAGCCATTTTATATCCCTTTAATTACAGTGCTAATTAATTAAATACATTCAATTCATTTTAATAATGGCTTCAACTTCCCAAACCTTAAAGGTGCCTCACAGGTATATGAAAAACATCACTCACATATTATGAACTTATTCCACATTTTCCACAACATAGTTATAACTTTTTTTATATATTTAAATTTATTACTATGATGACTTGTTAAATGTTATCATTTCATTTTTTCAGATTAAATGTCCTATACTAATAGTGCCTACCAATATTTATGTTTCATTTAAATTTCATCCTATTAAAAATTACTATGTATGCTACTACATTTTTTCTACATAATTTCTTTAAATTAATTTATAAGGTGCCTACTATCAAACTATTATTTCACTTTTATTTATACATAAACCTTACAAATCCCAATTTACTTCCAAATTCATATATATGATATATAGTGCCTAAATTAAAAATAATTTTAGTTTCTAATCTTACCAATCTGCTTTTAAATTCTTTACTTCCCATGTCTGCCACCCCCCAAAAGGATGTGCCAATACACTAAAGAAAAAACTATCAACATCTCCCCCATGTGTTGTCCAAAAATACTCAGCAATCGGACTTTCCATCCTTCTATTGCTTATATCACCTAAATGTTCCAATATTCTCAATTTCACCTTTTCTTTTTGTTTGCCCCACATACCATTTCTTGGGTGTACATCCACATCCAAAGATGTAGACCACACCACATGAATTACATCTGAATTCCCTCTTTATCCAAAACTTTTTACCATTTCTTACCCAACCATCTACATTTTTTATCTTACTACATACTTTACAAGACCCACATGGGAAAGCACCATTTCTGCCCCCATTTTTGTCCTCATTATATGATTTTAATAATGCTTTTAAATTCCTAAAGCAACCATAAGAAAAACTAACTTTTTCTGGGAACAACTTTCCTACTATTTCATCCCTTCTAATAACAGGCCACGAATTTTCCACCAATTTTCTTACTTTAAACGTCAGTGGAGAAAATTTTGTCACAAAAAATATGGGATCCACTTCCATTACCCCTTCTTTATTTTCTTTTATGTGACTGACATGCCTTCTGGAAAAACTAACCTCCTCATTCCAATTCTTGTTTTCCCTTAGCTTATTCAAGGTCACCTGTATAATGTTCCCACCATATCCCCTTTACTTTGTCAAATTCACTCCCGAGTACATTCTTATCAGATGTATTAGCTGAAATTCTCCTGAATTCTACATAAGGCAGATATCTTATTAAATGTGGGGGATGTGCACTACTAGCTTCCAAGAAATTTTCTGCTGCTGTTTGCTTGTGAAAGGGTGTATATTGCAAACTTCCCTCTGTATCAATGTAAAATTCAACATCCAAAAATTGCATGCTCTTCCTATTTATTCTATAAGTAAACTCTAATCCAAAAGTATTTTGATTTAATGTGTCCATAAAGCACACAAGCTCATGCATTTCCCCTTTATACACAATATCAGATCATCTAAAAAAAGTTTAAATAAAACAATTTTGTTTTTCATAAATTGTGTTGGATATATAAACCAATTTTCAAAATAGGACATAAATAATATTGCATATGAGGGGGCAAAAGCTGCCCCCATTGCTGTCCCTTCCAACTGCAAAAACATTTTACCTTCATACTGGCTACTGAATGAAATGAGATTATTCCTTTGAAGGCTGATGGAACCGAGGTACCAGAATGTGATGTGGAATAAAGAATTGTAGCCTCAGCTGTGCTCTTGCCTGGTTTATTCTTATTGAGGAGAATTCCTGTGATGTTGTGTTTCATAGTTCCTGTTGGGGACTGTGGTTGTTTTTTCCAGTATTCAGGTAGACAGTAATCTGAACTGTGACCACCACGTACCCAGACAATAAGGAAATCCTTCCATGTGGCACATCTCTTAAGTACAGTCATTACATCTAGATCTAAGGATGTTATAATTCCATTATACCTGGCCCTTATCAGACCAGTAATTGTGTACAATGCTCCCTTTTGAATATACCTCACCAGACACCTGCAACAATTGGAGAGACCACAGAGGTTTCTCACCAAGAAATTACAGGGTACGCAAGACAAGTCTTATGCAAAAAGACTGAAAGCCCTGCCACTGTATTCTGTCTTCTACAGGTTGCTAAGGGGTGACCTGTGCCTGGTTTACAGGGCTGTCTCTGACGCGTCCCCAATGGAAATGCTTCACATTCGTAAATCATACTGAAGGAGGGTCACCTGCTCCAGGGTCTTAACCTAGCCTTTGACATGAACAGGTAGGTCATGCTGGAGAGATAGATACATCTCTGAGAGACTGCCACTTCCCTGGAACAATCTTCCAATTCACATGAAACAGAGCCCCTTCCTGACCCTCTTCAAATGCAACCAAGATCAATGGATGGGTGACTGCAAATTTACTCCTGGGATGGTGCCCATGTTTCTCCTGGGCAGATTAAGTCGGTATTGACAGCCATAGACTCTTACCTCTGTGAACTTCACTCATCTAACCACAGACAATTGGGGTACCTTGGGAAAAATATGGCTAGGCTTGTAAGGCTCTAGAGCTGTTAGTCTAGTAACTTCATATGAACCTATTTGTGGTAGTAAGGACCTATCAGCAAGGGAGGAAGATTGCGTTAGCATATATTTATATTCCACCTAAAACTGTGGAGCTCAAGAAGCCTTTGGGAGAAATAATCAGCTTTCAACAGGGAATATTACTTATAGGTAGGGAATGGAATGTGATTTGCAACAGTACGGTTGTATCCAGGGGAACTAGAAGGGAAAATATAACAAAAGAGGGTATATTTCTAAAGGCATTTATGAAAATATTTATTTTATTTTTTGTTTGATTACTGGGTTCGTCTGACTGGGCAATCAGGCACCCGTTTTCAGCAGAGGGACGGGGAGAAAAGCTCCACATACATGACAATCTTAAAAAAATACAAAAGCTCCACATACGTGATAAAAATACAAAAGTCAGAGATGAGTACAAATTAATAGAGCAAACAATATTTGGTAAAGAAGACGTGAATTCAGTAGTAGGAACTCAGAGATAATCTGCATATTATTCCCTAAAGTACAATAACTGGGTTAGACTAGTCAGAAAGTACAGTTGTGTAAGTTGAGTGCACTATAACAGTGGATGTTTGAATGATCTTTGCTCCAGTAGGCTTAGATATATGAGTTAATACCTGCCAATGATATAACAGCTGGCTAGCCTCTAAAGATTTAGGGCACCTTCCACATGATCAAACTGTCAGGCAGCTGCAGGTGAGCTGAGCTCTTTAAAAGACAAGTTTGGGTGCAAAGCCCTTTAGATGTTTCCTGCCAGCTGAGAGAGTGAGGCAGAGCCCTGAAAGAACAATACTAGGAACAACAAAAAATAAATGTCCACACCCTGACATAAACAACACATAAAAATATATATAAATAAATAAAATAAAGGAGATGGAGGGAGTGGTTACTGCAGCAGTGATAATTTGCACATCTATTGTTCAGTTAAGTTCAACTTGCACAACTGTACTATGCTCATCATATTGATCCTTACTGCAGTAGCCTTAGCTATATGAGTAGATTACCTTAGTTAACTACATTTGGGAGGTGAAAGAAGAAAAATCCAAGAGCCCCAAGACATTGGTCCTAGCAAAGCTTACTCTGGACCAAGATAAGGAATCATGCTTACATTCCTTTGTAAAAATATGTACAGATGACCAAGTAGCAGTTTCTAGAATACTTCTAGAATCCAACCCTTTCCAAAAATCCACAGATGGAGCCAAGGCACTGGTAGAGTGGGCTTTGACCCTTTCTGGAATAGTTTTGTTATGGTGAGTATAACAAAAGGTACTAGCCGTAGACAAACATTTGGAAATAGTCTGCTGACACAGGTTGTCCCTTTGTCTTACAGTCACAAGAAATGAACAATTGATATGAAGATCAGAAAGATTTAGTTTTGCCAAAATAGTACCTGGGCTGTACTTGGACTTCCAAGGCATGGAGCATCCTACCTCCTGCATTTTTAGGATAAAAAAAAGAAATTGGGGAAATGGATATCTTGGCTTAAAGTAAAGATGGATACCACTTTAGGCATAAAAGAAAAATTAGTTATCAAAGAAACACAATCCCTGTGGAAAATGAGATAGGGTTGACTCACCATAAGAGCTTTCAGCTCAGATACTCTTCGTGCAGAGGTCAAAACAATCAGCAACATTGTTTTTCATGTTAAGAACCTCAATTCAGCCAGATTAATTAGCTCAAATAGAGCAAGTGTCAGCTTTTCTAACACAAAATTACGATCTCAAAGAGTGGCCACCAGTTTTCTTGGAGGTATTTATACAAACCGCCTTTCAAGAACATTTTGTTATTTAAAGGGGATGATCCATGGGCAGACATGATGAAATAGCTGATAAATTAACCTTGATAGAAGAATAAGAAAGACCATAAAACAGTATCGCGCACAAATATTGTAAAGCCAGAGAACAGCTAGCCATGAAATGGTGCTGGTTATGTTGTTGGCACCAATTAGAAAATCTTTTCCATCTGCTAATAAATGTTTTTCTAGTAGTAGGCTTTTTTGCCTTCTAGTAGAAGGATCAACTTATCCCACTTGATTCTTGCCCTCTTACCCTCCCAGATAAAATCCTTCAACTCTATTAACTGCTGTCCACAACTTCCCCTCTGGTTGATAAAAATATGCCTGACCTATATATAAAAACTAAAAGGCTAAAAACATTTTCACTTATTGTATCTTGCTATCCATTTCCATAAAACAGAGCTTCAAGTTTCTTTGTTTTGTATTATATTTTGCTTGTCTCTTCCTACATATCCTTAGCTTCCATAACAGAATCCTTTTAACCCATACTCCTAAGTACCTCATCTTATGTCCCCATAAATGTGGGTATTGCTGAACGGATTTGTGAATGGATGCATAGTTTAGCTCATTAGCCTTTGTTTTATCTTCATTAATTTTACATCCCAAAAGACTAAAAACTGTCTCAGAATATTTCACAACACTGAAATATCCTTTTCTGGTTTTAGCAAATACAAAATAATATCATCTACAAATAAAGCCAACTTTCCTGGATTACCATACCAATTATAGGCTTGAATTTCTGTCCCTTATTCTCTTTGCCAACTGTTCCAAATATAATACAAATAAAGAGGAAAGATGACACCCCCGCCTGGTTCTACTGTGCAAACAGAACTTATCAGAGAGGAACCCCCATCTTTAATTTGTACTTCTGATCCCTCATATATCCTCCTAATTAACCTTATTTTTTTCAGGGAATGTAAATGCTTCCATTGCCCTACTCACAAAATCCCAGCTTACTCGCCAAATGCTTTGTCTGCATCAAGACCCACCAACAACACTGGTATTTTCTTCCATTTTGCTTCCCACTAGATCATCATTCTTCTATTAATGTCAAATGTTTGCCTCCTCTCTACAAAAGCAAAGTGATCCATATCTATCCATTTTGGCATCACCTTTGCCATTCCTTTAGCTATTATAGACAAAAAAATACTTTGTAATCATAGTTTAGAATTGAAATGTGTATATATGAAGCTGAATCTGATGGGTCTTTACCATATTTAGGTATCACAGCCACCACAGCTTTCTTCCATAATGTGGATGTGTCAAAGGGAAATACTGCCAGCCCAGCTATCTGGAATTTTGTGAATAATTCCATGTCATTTGTGAATATTGATATGATTTATACAGAAGTGTGTGCAAAGTACTGAGCTAAAATGTAACCACAGCATGCCCTATTGGAATAGAACAGGAATGTACCTGAACTATTGTGACTGTTTAGATGTATATGTTTAACAGAAACTGGAACACAGGAGGTTAACTTGAAAAAAAAAATCAGAGAAAATAGTCGAAATTAAATTGCTTCATAACCATGTAATAAAAAATATGTTATCTCTCGGTTTCAGTGCAGTAGCAGACATAATGTCTAGAGATAGAAGTTTATTATATTGTCTTGAAAGAAAAGTAATTAGTAGGTTTAAGATGTAGAAGTGTTTTGTTGTTTTATGACTTCCAGGATCTGCAAACATCTGAGAGATGTGTTTTTTTCCACAGGGAGATGCTAAAATTCTGTTAGTTTCTGACAAAGGGGGTTTAGCGTGGGAACTGAAGTCAGGTGACAAAAAGTGATGTCATCTAAGCTAACCCAACAGTAATATTTGATATTAATTTAAGAACTCTCTCAGGGAGAGACTGGGCATTTTTGTATTTGTCTTTGACCTGCCAACATCCACTCATCACCATCTTCTGCACTTGCCTTGCTGTAAGTAAATTTTTAGGCCATATTAACTCTTTTAGATTCAGATAGGGATATAGCAAAGTATAGCTTAGATGTTTTCTTTATTTATTTGAGACTGTCCTGCAATGTTGTTTTAAATATTTCCTGTGATTTTGAACTCTGATATAACTGATTACTTACTGAGTATTGTCTTGTTCTTTTATTATTTGTTATTAAATATTTTTAAACCTTTTAATTGTGGCTGGTCTGTTTAGAGATATTAAAGCTCTTAGAGTACTTGCATATCTATTTGGTGACACTGTCAAGTCTGCATTCATTAGAAACAATGAAAGTCTTATAATAATGGAAATATATCAAGGGCATCCATGGATGTGAAAATTTAAGTTATTATGAAAGACTAAAATACCTGAACTTGTACAATGTCTTTTACAGATATCTAAGAGGATATCTTATTCAGCTATAGAGGGCATTTAGAGACAACTACCTCTGGGAATGTTTGGGGTTATCACAAAGTACTAGAGAATCATCAGACAACCTATGAAGAAGATTATGTCGTAATGAGAAGTGTACTAATTGGTTCTCTGACAGAGTAGCTGATGCATGGAACAGACTACCAAATTACATTAAAGCAAGTACTAGTTTAGATCTTTTTAAGAACAGCCTGTGCACTTATTATGGAAACAAGTATTTTGGTATATTGGCAAGCTAGAAGGGCATTAATGCCCATGCTTGAAATATTTGTATGTATGTATTGGAATAAATACCAAAAATACCAAAAAAACATTATAGGCAGCAGTATACAAACGCCAATCTTCAAATGTCAACATATTGTAAAAATACCTTTCTTGTCATTCCAATGAGGAATGGTTTGTAACAAACAAGACTGTTGGTAGAGCTCAACTGGAGAACCCATTGCTACCTGCACATTTGGATTGTTGCTGTTATCTGAACTAACATGTTCTGACATATGTCTCTATAAATCTGCATTGGCAACTATATATTCCTGTTGCTGTTTCTGCAATTATCCTATCTTAATGTGTAATTCTGCATCCTTTGCCATGGTATTCAAAAGTTTCTGTTGTGCATCCTGTAACTCGTGTGTAAGAGCTTCTGTGTCAGTGTCCTCATCCATATTTTCCTGTGTATCCGTATCAGAATTTATAGCAACATCAGCCCTAGTCAATAAATCTAAAACATCTTGCATATACTTCCTAACCTGTATGTCATGTTTCTTTAACATTTACATGTGTTTTTCATTAAGCTCTGTCAACTTATAATACAGCTGATTGTCTGATAATTTCTTATCTTTGTTAAGAGCATCCCATTGTGAGAAGTAGGTTTGAAACATTTCAGCTGTCTCTACAACCTGTAAGCTTTTAGCATAATCTAAAATGACTGGAATTCTCCATAAAAGGTAGAAATGAGCATTACAATATGATTGTTGACTTCATCTGACAATGTTGACGTATCCTGCATAGTCTTTACTGACAATTGCTGTAAAGCAGTTTTATGACTTGTTAAACAAAAACAAGGATTTCTGTCTCCAGAGTTAAAACATTCAACTTGAGTTTTATACTTTGTATCTTCTTCTTCTTCTTTCGGCTTTTCTCGGTTAGGGGTCACCACAGCGGATCACCAGTCTGCTCATGATTGGCAGTGGAGTTTTATGGTGTCGAGCTGCCAGCTCGGCACCCAACCTTCGACAGAAGGCACACACACTAACACCTAGGGCCAGTTTAGAGTGTCCAATCCACCTACAACATGTCTTTGGGATGTGGGAGGAAACCGGAGCAGCTGGAGGAAACCCACACGACCACGGGGAGGACATGCAGACTCTGCACAGAAGGCACCCCAGCCAAGGATAGAACCAGAGAACCTCTTGCTGTGAGGCAGCAATGCTAACCGCTGCACCACCGTGGCCACCCAGTTTTATACTTTGTATATACTGATCAAAACAATGAATCCATTTACACATATAAACTTTCTCATTTGTATTCATACCAAAGAATGCTGCATTACATTTAACATCACTACTGACTTGTTCATACCACTTGACGTAATAATGTCCGGACTTTATCAGGAGTCTGGTTTTTAAGTCTACAGCCACAGAATGTGTGCATTTAGCACTTATGTCCTTGATGATACCCATGTTATTTCAGAAAGAGACTTAGCATTTTCAAAATGGTTAACAGATGATCAGGCTGTAGACCAAAACTGCAATCTAGAAACTCCCTTTCTGTTGAAAATGCTAGTGAATGTCTCAGAGCAGATGTAAAGATGAAATCTTGGTTTCACCCACTTGGAAGTTTCTGATACTGTTGAGCTGTTCAATAATGACTGTATGGAGGTTGGCACCAACAAAATATAAACTAGTGCTTGTCGTAGTACTTTTACAAATATTGAGGATAGTCTCTAACTTTTTCCGCTGTGTTAGCCATTTCCCTTTATTAAAACATGCCTCTATTGTTAATGCCATTTGTTACAAAAACATTCAGAAGTATAATACTTTTTGTTTCAAACACATTGTTAATCTAATCATATTTGTTTACTGCATATTTCTTTACTGTATTTGTAGATGCTGTGTTCTAAAAATATTACACTGTTACTATGATAGAAAGCGGTTTTACCAAACCTCTATTACTGTGAACTAAAAAAACAGTTATATCGTTTTTCTGTCAAATACATATTATTACTATGAGGGAAACCAGTTTTACTTTATATAATTCTATCACTCCCTAAATGAAATAGTTGGATAAAATCCATTCACTTCCTTTCTGAAATTATGGAATACACTTCAATCATGACTGAGGCAGGATATCCAGTCCAAACCCCACAACAGGGCCACTTGCTCAGTGAGATATGTCTCACCCACAGAACTCATGGCCTTCAAATGGATTTGCCATGGGGCTCCAATACCTGAGATGTGCAAGCCAGAAGCTGAGAAAGTTCTTGCCAGCACCCACATCCTCAAGGCAAGGATATTGGGCACCACAGTTAAATCTCCTCAGTCCCAGCATGCCTTCCCATTAGGTTGTTTTTGTTACAGTTTCCTTGGAGGAAACATCAAGATTTGGTATTAAATAGAAAAAAACCTTGGCAGTGAGAGTCAAGGCCTCATAACTCTTACTTTTCTAAACTCTTTTGCAGGGAAAACTCCCATCTTCTAAGTAGTGTAGTAGGTAAAACCCTGCTAAACCTCATACTTCTCAGTGTTGTGCTCTGGTCCAATTCAGAATACAATGACTACAACAGATTTTATGGGAATATGCCTACCACAAGAAAACTTGCCTGTTTTCTTAAGAATGGAAATATCCTAAAATATAATTCACCATCTGAACCTTATAAACAAAATAATGTCAGTTTCACCTATACTAAGTAACACAATAGCAATAAGAAAATTTCTCCAATGGGGTACTTATCTGAACTGACTTCCAGATTATGCTGAACAACTCAGGCCTGTAGACACTATAAAGCAAATACATACACTATGAACAACAGCAAGAAAGGTCCAAAACTACATGGGCAGCTTTATACAGGGAAAATAATGATGTCCCTAAGAAGTGGATATCTACTTACCCTGGAGGACACTGAGCTCCAATTGTTGGCCTGCTGCTGAGGTCCCAGTAGCAAAGCTTACAGTAACAGTAATCTATATGAAAAACATCAGTTGTTTTGCCTTTGAGAATCACTTCAGAATAGAGGTCAAACACTATCAAATACTTTTATCAAATAACTTATCATGAAAATAAGTTGTTAACATTAAAATAGGAAGTCTTACAATGACTCAAAGCTTCAACAGTGGAAAGCTAAATGGCTTTATAGAGGCCACCTGTCACCTTAGTAACTTTGGCAATAGGAAATAATTACCCTTTAATTGGAAGGCAGGAGTACAAGCAGGCAGTCTACATAGAAAGATGGATTCAGTAACAATGTAAAGCACTGTCTTAAAGTGGCATAGTGCATTCTATATGAACAGACAAAGGAATCATTAGAAGAGTACTCCAAGGAGAAAAAAAATGCTGGTCCACTTCTCTCTTTCTTTAGAAAAATATTGATGGCTGATGCAATTTGGCCTCCACATCCTCCTTGTACTCAATGTAATACCTTAGGTCATGTGATGATAGCTTACAATGTATTTGCTGGCATTCTGACAAAAAAAGAAACAAAACTTGGGCAACAAGCTTTGCCTAAAAAGTAAAAAAAAAGTTGTCTTTTTTAATTATTTTCTAACCATACCAACAGATTCTGAGCTGTCACTGCTTTTGAACACTAAATATAACCTACTGTAAACAAACAAACAAACAAGCGATCAAACACAAAATCTGTCCTGGCAGACAGACAGACAGCATAGCAAGAAGAGTAAGGTTATGCCCCATGTGTGGGGCTTTAGACATTTCTTAAGTATAGCAATAAGAAATGCACAGTACATACATATGTGTATGTCTGCTAAAACGGGCCACTAAAAAGACATCTTTAGGATTCCAGCCTTCAGAGCTAATTTAGAGTTAACCATGAACGCATGTACACAGTAATTTGGTATATGACCATCATGTGTCTACTGTAGTGAGGAAATAATTACATTTTGCACAACTTACAAGCAGGGAAGGATACGGCATCTAGATCCAAAAATGCCATCATTCTGTTGCACTCTGCTTTCATAAAAACAATCATTAAGCACAATGCCCCCTTCATTATGTGCCTGGCCAGGTACATGCAACAAGTGGAGCAACCTCAGAGATTCCCCATAAAAAAATACATGGTATGGAAAACAAGTTTGGTCTACTGGCTGCTGAGAGGTGACCTACGCCTGCCGTACAAAGCATCCTCTGATCCACCACTAATGGACCTGTTGCACATCTGTTAAACAAATAGCATCAGGAACACCCAGTCCAGGAACCTAAACTTTGTCTACAACATAAAAAGGATATGCTGAAGTGACAGGTATATGTCTCAGAGGCTTCCCTTTTCTGAAAGAGGCTTCCTATCCATGAGAAAATTAATTTGAATGATACCTGCTGCAGTAGCCTTAGCTATATGGGCTATATCCTGTATAGGATATAACAGTCTGCCAGCTTCCAAAGCTTCAGGGTACATTCCACACACCCAAACCATCAGTAAGCATGAGCTGAACTAACTAAAAATACAGGTTTGGACACCAAGCCCTTCAGACCTTTGATGCCAGCAGAGAAAGGGAGGCTGACCTCTGAAAGAGCAGTGACAGGAGTTAACAAAACATAAATGTACACACCCTGGCCTGAACAACACACCAAAAACAAGGGGAGGGGTGGAGGGAGCAGTTACCGCAGCAGTGATCATTCAAACATCTACTATTTTGGTAAGTTTAGTTACACAATTGTACTATGTTCATCAAATTGATCACTGCTGCAACAGTCTTAGCTATATGGGTAAATTACCCTACCTTACTACATCTGGGAGGTGGAGGGAGAGTAGTCCAGGAGCCCCTGGAGAATGGTCCTTGCAAAACCTGATCTAGACCTACAGAAGCTTACAGTGCTTTGTAAAATTATGTAAACAGGACCAACTTGCAGCTTCTAGAATACTTTTAGAATCCAAACCTTTCCAAAAAGTTGCAGATGAAGCCAAGGCCCTGGTATAGTTGACCTTGAACAGCTTTGTTGTGGTGAGTATATCAAAAGGTAATAACCTTAGACAACCATCTTGAAATAGTTTGTTTTGATGCAGGTTGCCCTTTCGTCTGACCTTCATAAGAAATGAACAACTGATCTGAAGATATGAAAGATAGAGTTCTGTCAAGATAGTGTCTGAGTTGTCTTTGGACATCTAAGGTATGGAGTAAAAGGGGGAGATGGATAGTTTGGTTTAAAGTAAACTTGTATATCACTTTAGGCACAAAAGAAGGATTAGTTCTTAAAGAAACATCATCTCTGTATAAATGAGATTGAGTTGACCGTTTTCCATGTTTAGAGCCTCAAGTCAGTCAGGTTATCTGGTTCAAATAGAACAAGTGTTAGTTTCTCTAACACAAAATTAAGATCACAGGGAAGTGCCACCAGTTGTATTGGAGGCCTTTAATGCAAACCCCCTTTCAAAAACATTTTAATGTGAGAATGCACTGAAAGAGGAGGACCCAATGGCAGACATGTTGAAATGGCCGATAAATAACCATGATGGAGGAGTAAGAAAGGCCATAGAATAGTAACTCACACAAATATTGTAAAAGTAGAGAAAAAACAGTCCTGAATGGGTGTTGGTTATGTTGTTGGCACCAACTAGAAAACCTTTCCCATTTATTATTACATGATTTTCTAGTAGCGGGCTTTCTTGCTTCCATTACCACCTGCTGCATGCCTTCAGTAAACAGCTGCATAAAGGGAATTAAGACCCTATCATCTATGCAGGCAAATGATGTTGACTGGGTTTGAGTGTATCAAACACCCCTGTTCTTGTGTGAGTTGATCCAGTCTGTGAGGAAGCTTCTGGCAATTGTCCTTGGCCATTTCCAAAAGAAGGAAAAAAGTACAGTTGTGTAAGATCTGACTATAATGGTAGATGTCCTTCTCTTCACTGTTGCAGTACTCTTTATAATAGGGGCTCCCTGCCAAGGGCAGCCCAATGTCCAGCCAGTATACCAAAGCCTTTCAGTTGCTTTAAGGTACACCGTATGTCACACATATGCTCTCTGCATATAGCCTAGGGCATAAAGGTGACATTTTAATGTAACATCCTCAGAAGTGAGAACCTTTACAGGAATGCCAGTCCAAGGAAAAGAGGTAACCAGTACATCCAGAAGAGAAAAGAACCAGGGGGAAGGAGGAAGGGAGGGAGTGAATACTGCAACAGTGAAGAGAAAGATATCTACTGTTATGGTAAGATCTTACACAACTGTACTATGTCTTTCCACTTCACTGTTCCAGTATTCTTTACAATAGAGAGAGTGCAAAAGCTCAGGAAGGAGACAGGGAGAAGGCTGGACCAGCACAGCTCTCCAGGAACCCATGGAGAATGTCCCTAGCAAAGCCAGTTCTAGCTCTGGATATCACATCAAACTTATTGTGCTTGGTAAATGTATGCACAGAAGACCAGCTAGCTACCTCCAGAATAGATCTAGTATCCAAAACATTGGGGAAAAAACACAAGAAGAAGCCATAGCCCTATTAGAATAAACCTTAACAGAAGAAGAAAGGCTCTTGCCATGAAAGGCATAACAAAAATAAATGGCTTTAGAAATCCAAGATGAAATACTTTGCTTGGAAACAGCCAAACCTAAGGATCTAGGATAAAGGAGGAAACAAAGGGCTAATCAGATTTAGCAAATGTCTTAGTTTTATCCAAATAAAATCTGATTTGTCTATGCACATCCAAAGCATGCAGTACCCTCTCACTAGCAGATTTTGGAGAAGAGAAAAAAGTGGGAAAATGAAAAGACTGATTAAGAGATAATTCATTCATCATCTTGGGCATAAAAGAAGAATTAGTACAAAGGATCATCCTATATTTATGGAAAACTTAAAAGGAGGACAAGCCATAAGTGCTTGAAGCTCAGACACCCATCTGACAGAAGTAAGGGCTAACAAAAGTACAGTCTTCCAATAACAACAGTGTAAGGAAGCTGAATCAGTAGGTTCAAAGGGAGCCTGGGTCAATTTTTATATAACAAAATTAAGATCCCAGGGAGGAAGGGCAGGCTTCCTGGGAGGCCTAATACAAAGGACACCTTTAAGAAACTGTTTAGCCTCAAATCTAGAAGCTAAAGGAGATGATAAAGGCAGACAAGCAGAAATAGCTGATAAGTGGGCCTTAACAGAAGAATAAGTCAACCCAGTATTGTTCAGTTAACACAGATAAGATAGAACCAATGGAACATCCACAGAAAGTGGATCCAGGTTACAAGAAAGACATCAAAGAGAAAACCATTTCCATTTGGATAAGTAGGATTTCTTAGTTATGGGCTTCCTGGCCTCCTGCAGGACCCTAAGCTCATCCTCATAAGTGTCTATATGGAATCAAATTCCTATCACCCACAGTGTCAGTTGAAGAGTGGACAAATGGACAAGTGAGGATGGATGAGAGATCAAATGTCTTGTGTGAGTAGATCCAGGTAAGGTGAGGTAACTTGCAATGACTGCCCTTAGCTAAATGCACAAGAAGAGGGAACCAATGCTGTCTGGTTCAAAAGGAAGCCACCAGCAAGATTTTGTGAGCATCCTGTTGTATTTTGAACAGGACTTTTGGAATGAGGGGAAAGGGAGGAAAGGCATAAAGAAACATCCCCTTCCAAGAAAAAGAGAGGGCATCCACCTTCCAGACCAGAGGATCTTGGACTCTGTCACAAAAAAAGAGGAAGTTGTCTGTTCAGAGGGATGGAAAATAGATCTACTTGAGGTGTATTGACTGGTGGATAATGTCCAGAAATGTTTACTATCAAAAGTTTGAAACTTACCTTAACGCCATTCGTAAGGTCGAGGGTAAAAGTGCAAAAGTTTAAAATTGCAAGTGAAAATCCTGTTGCCTCTGAAACATCAACACATAGCTTGAGTTCGTGGTTGTCAGCATCACTGTTTACAATTGGATCTCACTACTCTGGGGATCAGGAAAATTACCATTTTCCTCACTTCAGTGCGATCTTGGAGTTAGAATATATAATTAGCAGTGGGTGTGAGGGGGTGTAGGGGGATTTTCCCCCTGCAAAACAGTAAAAAATGTTTGTGACAATCATTTTTTTTTTTTTGTGGAAGATGAACATTTCATGAAATGCCGAATGTTGATTCTAGCTTTCCAAACATTTGACATTCTGAAGCCTCAACAAAACAGTTTCCGTCCTTTTCACTATTGCATTAAACGCTAATATGGATTTCACTGTTTTGATAGTAAACCATCCAGAAGCACATCCTAGTGAAGCATCCACTCATGGGATTGGGTAATGGACCTGCTCAGTGAGTCTGTCACAGTGTTCTGACCTGAGGGAATATAAACTGCCTGAGAGTCACATGGTGCTGGATAGCTAGTTCCCACACTAGAAGAGCTAACTGGCAAAGGAGGTAAGATCTCATCCCCCATTTCTTGTTGGCATACCACATCAATGCGGTATTGTCTGTAAACACCTTGAGAAGCCCTGGGGAGAATAGAGGGTGAAAATCTTGAGGAGCCAGCATAAGAGCTCTCATCTCCATGACATTGACGTGATCTTTCCTTTGTTGAGGCGACCAAGGACCCTGCACCTTTAGAGAGCCAAAGGATGCCCCCATCCCACATTTGAAGCATCTGTGAAGAGCTCCTGAGACGTAAGAGGGGGTTGAAAAGGGAATCCTAGATTGAGAGTCAGCTGCTGAATGCACCACTGAAATTCCAGCTTGAGGCATGGAAGAAGAGGAGCTAAGAAGTCCAGGGGATGAGAATGCTGAATAACTGACTTTAGAAACCACTGAAGTTTTCTCATGTGGAGTTTGGCAAAATGGAGGATAGGAATGGTGGAGGCCATAAAATCTAGAGCTCTCAGAAACTCCCTTGCTGTGATTAAGGACAGAGGAAGAAGGAAATGAAAGAAATAAAGAAATGAGAGTCAATGCCTTGGCAGGAGGCAGGGATGTCAGTATTGGAATAGTCTGGATCCTGCACCCCCAAAATACATGATCCTGTGAAGGAGTCAGAAAGGACTTTTGGAAATTTATAGTGAACCCCACGCTTTGCAGAATGGAAATGGCAAATTGAAGATGCTGCAGTAGAATCTCTGGATGGGATGCCTGAAGCAGGAGACCGTCTAAGTAGGGAAAGACTTGTGTCTCCCTTAGACTGCAAAAAAGCAATCACAGAAGCAAGGCATTTGTTGAATACCCTTGGGACAGTAGAAAGGCCAAAGGCAAAGCAGAGAACTGAAAATGCTAGGAAGCAACAGAGAAATGTAAAAACTTCCTGAAAAGGAGAAGAATAGGAATGTGAAGATAAGCATTCTTGAGGTCCAGAGACACTAGAAAAGCCCGAGGAAGCAGCAGATGGAATAAAGTCTGAAGGGATAACATCCAAAAGGAAGGGACCTTCAGGAAGGTGTTCAAATGAGAGAGATCTAGAACGGTTCTCCAAGTGCACTCTTTCCTGGGAACCAAAACATTCTGGAGTAAAACCCCTTCCTCCTCTGAGTAACTAGAACTTCCTGAACAGTTCCTTTAGTCAAAGGATCTTGAAGCACCCCTAGAAAGAAAGCCAATGGTTCCTGATGGGGCTGAGGAATGCCTTTGAAAGAGGGAAGCAATTTCCAGACCATGTAATACCCTAGGCGGACAATGGAAAGAACCCAGGAATACTGAGTAATCTTTAACCAAACTGGAAAAGGCAGGGAAAGATGAAAAAGAGCGGAATATGGCTGAGAAGAACAGGATAGACAGCACCTGGTTTGGCAGAAAAAGGAAATTTCTGGGTCACAGGAGTCTGGGTAGCTTTAGCAGGAAGAGCTGTCTTATCCCCCTTCTTACCCTTGGGTGGAGGGCAAGACTGCCTACGAAAAAGGTTAGCTTATTATGGCAATTTCTTTGAAACTTAGGTACAGGAAAAACAAAAACATGCTGAAGTCCCTGCAAAATCTTTCTCTTATCCTGAAAAGAGTTAAATCAGCAGCAGCCACACCAAATACATGTTTGTTATCCAGAGGAGCATGCATCAACTTAGACTAAATGACATTGACAAAAGATGAGGGTGAAGCCAGGAATATATCCACAGTACGGAACCAAAAGCAGCAGCTCTGGAAGAAGAATCTGCTGTATCATAACTGCACTTAATAGAATGGTGAGCCACTGCAGAAGAAATTTCCAACAAGGAGAGAGCAGAAGTCTTCACTTCAGAGTCAGGAAGGTCAGAAGTAACCTGACAGGCCTGAGAAAGAACAGCTAAAATATCTCTGGACATATGGGTCTGGTAACTGACAGCTCTAAAAGCCAAGGTAGCAAAGGTATAAACTTCCTTACCTAGCCTTTCCATAGTCCTACTGTCTTTATCAGAAGTAAGAAGCTTTGTAGAAGGCAGTAACTGAGATGGCTTGTCAGATGCCACAGACACCATAGAGAGGTCAGCTGAAGGACATCTATAAAGGAATTTGCAATCCTCAGGCACACTGTAAAACCCATCAGTTTTTTTGGGGGGCAGGGGTCTGGGAGTCTGGAGCCTGAGACATAGCAGAAAAGTCATCCAACAAGGCAGCCAAAACAGGAGGGACAGCAGAATGGCTGGGAGAGTCCATTTGCAGAAGCTTGTAATATCTCTTCTGCACCTCAGAAACCTATGCACAATCCCATTTAAAAAAAAAAAATCCATCATCCTGGAAATTGTGTACCCAAAAGGAAATATCCTCAAAGGGAGTGTCAGAACTAGTAGACTTCTCTTCCTCAGAACCATAGTCTAAAGGAAAAGGAATCTGGGATGAATAATTAAGGGATTCCTCATCTGAATCCACTTCTTCCTCAGAGGAATCCTGTTCCCTAGGCCTTTTAAGAGGAGTTGATGACCAAGGTGGAGCAGGAACAGAAACTCCTTGGGAGCTTTAAAAGCCAAAAGGGCATTAAACAAACCCTGAGTGAAATTCTGCCATTCACTCTGAGTGTCCTTAGGAGTAAGAGAAACATGCTTTGTTTTTTGTTTCTTTTTCAAAGGGACGTCTGCTCTTTAAAACTTAGAAGGTTCAAACGCAGGATGACATTCCACAATTGTAGTTGCAACTTCCTGTCTTTCCAAAAATCTGAGGAAAACCCATAGACCCTTAGGTAATAATCAGCTGCAGTTCCCCCTGAACATCAAAAGAAGACAGTTGCAAGGCCTCCAGGGACATGCATGACATCAGACCCATGCCAGCCTCCTAAAAGGTTGCGGCAGAGGAATCCATTGGAAGAGCCAAACAATCCTCTGAGCTTTCACTAGCCTCAGGAGAGACATCCAGCACAGGCGGTATAGAGGAAGAATCAGACTGAGACTTCTTGGCCTTCTTCTTCAGGGACGGCTGACCCTCAGAGTGGGAAGTTTCCTCCATAGTGTCTTTTGCTAAACACTTAAGAAATTGGTTCTCTAAATACAAAGCCAAAGAGGAAAGCAGACTACAGAGAGTCTTTGGGACAAAAGCCTGACAAATGGAACAGAACGTATGGTCGTGGGAAGCACTAAGACAAAATATGCACTGCTTATAATGGTCTGTATGGGAATCTGTCCCTGAGACTGGCATTTACCTTTTCTGGATGATGTGGAACCCCAGATGCAACAAACAAAAAAAAGATAAGAGCAAAAACCCCACTGGGACACTTATCTGAAAGGGCTTGTTGAACCAGCAAAGAAGTGGGCATTCAGACCGATAATCAAAAGATGGCATTTGGAATGGCAGCAAAAAAGTTCTGATGATGGCACATCTGGACATCACCTTTATGCCCTACGCTATACTTGGGGAGCATACGTGTGATGTACGGCACACCTTAAAGCAACCTAAAGGCTCTGGTATACTGGCCGAACAGCAGGATGCCCTTGGCAGAGGATCTCTATTGTAAAGAATACTGCAACAGTCAAATGGAAGAACATCCATGGCTGTCTGGGCCAGAAAGGTGTCACACAATCATTTTAATTTTTTAACACCTTTATTGAATTATTACTTAAGACACAGGCAAAATAGATGTTATATACCTACCATATCGTTTCATGTGATTTGTCCATCTCACCTTCATTCTGTACTGATGGGGTTTGGACATGATCCTCGGTTCCAACTCGGCCGTTTACTAAAGCTCGAGGTCTTCAACCAGCTTGTGGCTTATTCCCTATCCCATGATGTTCTATTGACTTCCTCAGATCTTGTTTGCTTGTATATTAATGTTCTTATGTAACTCCCTATTATTTACAGAATTAGAAGAGGGTCAAAGCACAACAGATGCCAATCAGTAACCTCTTAATCCTCTAGAAACCCAGGCTGGGGGAAAGAGGGAGGGACGTAGGAATGAAGGCGAGATGGACAACTCACATGGAACATTATGGTATGTACATAACTTATTTATGTGAAGTTGTCCTATCTTGCCTTCATTCTGTACTGATGGGACAGTGTCCTTAGTACCATCTTTCTTGAGTGGCTCACGAGAGTATATTCTTCAGGACAGTGGACCCAAAGGAGGCCCTGTCATTAGAGGCCAAATATACTATGCAATGAGTGATAAAGGTATGAGGCTGCTGCACAAATGGCATCAATTGGCAATTTTGCGCAAATAGCAGAAGAGGTAGAGACAGCCTTAGTAGAGTGGGCTCTTATTTTTTGTGGCAGCTGTTTATTTACTGATTGATAAGTGAATGAAATGCACTCTGACAACTATTTTGATAGAGTGTTTTTTGCTATAGGCATGCCTTTTTTGTAGTCAGAAAAAGATACAAATAGTTGGTCCGTCTTTCTGAAAGCCTTTGTTCTGTGTAAATAGAAATGTAACTTTCTATGAACATCAAGTTGGTGAAGCATATATTCTGCCTTACTGCCATACCTGGGGAAAAAGACTGGTAAGTCACTGCCATACTTGGGGAAAAAGACTGGTAAGTCTATAGACTGATTCAAGTTGGACTCTGAACATACTTTGGGTAAAAAGGATGGGTTTGTTTGGAGAGTTACTCTATCATTGTGGAACACCATATATGGGGGTGTTTGATAGATAATCCGTGCAACTCTGAAACTCTTCTTGCTAAGGTGAGAGCTACTAGGAAAACAGTCTTCCACATTAAGAATTTTAAGCCACATGATCATTCAAACAGGGAAGAATTATCCAGGATAGCACAAAATTGAGATTCCATGGTGGTAGCAGTTGCTTAATGGGTGGTCTCAAAAGATTAGTACCTCTTAGAAAAGCCCTAGAAAGTCTACAGGACATAATATGTGGCAGTTCATTGGTAAAAATGAAAATTTGAGATTGCTGCTAATTGTACTTGAATAGTAGCTGCAGCTGCTCCCTCATTAAAAAGATTTGTCAAGAACTCAAGGATAGAAGATACAGGTGCTGAATAAGGATCAATATGATTCTCTAGTGCCCAGATTGAAAATCTTTTCCATTTGCTGAGATATAATCTTCTCGTAGATGTGTTGTGAGAAGAAATCGGGATATGTTGAGCTGCAGGTGAAAGGTTTTGAAGCCTGGCTATATTTGGAATAGGAGCAGCCAAGCTGTCAATTTGTGGGTCTGAAAGGATGGAAGGACAGCTCCCGATGAATGGATCAGAAGATCTGGTACTGGGTCCAGAATCCAAGGCTCTTCCTGAAGATGAGGCCACAGGAAAGAGAACCAAATCTGGCAAGGAAAGTCAGGGGCTATTAGAATTAAGGTCCTTCCCAAAGAACTGGCTTTCTGAAGAACTTTGGGTATCAATGGAAAAGGGGGAAAATCATAGAGGAGACCCGGGGGCCAATTGTGTACAAGTGCATCCCTTGGGGATTCCCCCAGAGGGGGGAATTAGGGCAAAGTAGCTGCTGCATTTTGTGTTCATGGACATGGCAAAAAGGTCACAGCAGGGCTGGCCCCATTTTTGAAAAATCATTTCTGCTACTTCTTGTTTTGGGACCACTCATGAGGCATTAGAATTGCAATACTGACTTTGTCTATCACATTGGATTTTTCTCAGGATGTGCATAGCTATCAGAAAGCATTGGGAGGAAGTTGCCCACTGCCATACTTTCAAGGCCTCTCAACAAAGGGAGTAAGATTTGGTTCCTCCTTGTTTGTTTATATACCAAACAACTGACATATTGTCTGTTTGGATTGCAATTGTTCCTAATGGAAGAGAGTTTTGGAATGCCTGCAGCACTAGAAACACTGCTCTCATCTCTAGGACATTGATATGTAAATGGGTCTCATGATCATGCCATGTGCCTTGGGCTGTCCTTACCAGATAATGCCCCCCCCCCCTATCTGGGAGGCATCCGTGGTTACTGTGGTTAGCGAGGATGGGAGAATTAAGGGTCGACCTAAGGGCACTTGATCTGAATGTAGCCACCACAGTAAGTCTCTCCTGCAAGATTCTGTTAGCATTATCTGATGTGACATCGGTAGTTCCTGCATGGACCATTAGGTGAACAGGAGCCACTGTAAGATTCTTATGTGCGTGCAAGCTAGAGGAGTTACACTGATTGCTGCTGCCCTTGTGTCTAGTACTTTTAGAATTGCCCTTGCTTGAGTTGTGGTTTTTGACAGGAGGTCCAGAACCTGTGGTCTGAGAGTGTGAATCCTGTCTGGTGGAAGTCTTACCATCATTGTAGTGGCATCTAAATCTGTGCCTATAAAAATTATATGTTGAGATGGCAATAAGGCAGATTTTTCGTAGTTTACTGTAATCCCTAAATAAGCACAAAGCTTCAAGGTGATGTCTCTTGCTAGCATAAGTAGATGCTTGGTGGTGGCAGTTAAGAGTCAGTCATCTAGATATGGAAACACCCAGAATCCTAAACGAATCAGGTGAGCCATAACTACTGCCATACATTTGGTGAATACTCTCAGGGCTGTAGTGAGACCAAAGGGCAGAGCTCGAAATTGGTAGTGACTGGCTCCCAAATGAAAACGCAGATGACTCCTGGATGGCCTGTCCATTTTTATGTGGTAGTACGCATCCTGGAGGTTGATAGAGCACATCCAATTGTCTTTTCCCAGGAAAGGAAGTACTGACTGTGGTGTAACCATCCAGAACTTTGTCTTTTTTACAGATTTTATTAAGTCTGCTGAGATCCAGTATGGGTCTCCAGTCCCCTGTTTTCTTTGGCTCTAAAAAAAACTTTCAGTAAGTCCTGGATCCTCTCTGGTCTGTGGGGACCGGTTGGATGACTCTTTTTTTCTAGCAACTTTTGAATTTCTATGGTTGCTTGTTTCCTGTGACTGGGTGGGATGTCTGGAATCCTTTTCATTGGTGAGGCTGGCATGGAAAAGAGTATAGAGTAACGTCTGGATATGATGGTTTGTACCCACTTGTGTTTTGTTATTTTTAGCCAGGTGTCTGGGTACACAGATAAGCAACCCCTGACTGCCTCCAGAGAGGGACAGATGGGCCTCCTTTCAGGAGTGCTAGAAGGGCTTAGCAAAAAAAGTTTCTCTGTCATCCTGGTTTTGCGGACCCCCTCTGCCGCATGGCTGGTGTCTTCCATTATTACCTCCTCCTCTGCCCCTGGAGGAAGGTTCACCACATGTGTTTTGAAAGGCTCTCTGGGATTTTCAAAACCACATTTTTCCTCTCTTTTGACCCTTGGGATAGGGTCTAGAAGGTGTGGAAAAATGGACTCCAATGGCAGAGAGTCTTTCCTTCCTGTTCACACCTGGTTAGAGTTTCTTTGACTTTGGGCCCGAACAGGGACAAGCCATCAAAGGGGATGTTGATTAAGGATGACTTGAAGGGTTCCACCAAGTTGAACAAGCGCATCCAGGAATGTCTCCTAAGGGCAATTCTTTAACCTGTTGAACTACTCACTCCACCGGCTTTGTAAGAAATGAGTCTCATGGACAAGTTTACTACTGAATTAAGGGTGGAGAGTTGGGAGGACACCTTATCTGCTACCTCCATGGCTACTGAACCCTGGAGAGTGTCTTCAAGCTCCTTCAGGGATCTCACTGTAGCCTAGTAGTTCAGGGACCTGAGTGTAAAGGTCGCTGAGGAAAACATGCGCTTTCCATATCTGTCCATCGTGTGTGAATCTTTGTTCTGGGGATGGACAGACGTGGACATTTCAGACAACTCCTTTTTGGTGGCTGCTGCTGCCACAATAGCATCTATGGGGACCCCTTTTGTAAGAAAAGTTTTGTCTTCTGGGGAAATTATAAATTTATTTGGCCTCCTAGGGACAGGTTTCACTGTGTCTGGAGACTCCTATGCCTTCCAACAAACTAATTCCATACGTTTGTCGAAAGGTGGAGACACCCAAGTGGTGGAAGGTTGAACCCCAAAAGCCTTCAGGTAAACAGACTCCTCATCAGAAGGGGTAATGGGCTTCCAGCTGTCTCTCTGTTTAGAGATCTCCAGGATGTCCGCAACAAAGGAGACATCTTCAGAGGGTGACCGTGGGGACCCTTCTGAGTCCTCGAGGTCTGTGTCAGACTTGACTGACTCCTGACGGGAGTCCAAATGCTTCCTCTTGCATAATCTCTTTTGAGGGACCTCTTCAGGAGGACATTGGAAGACAAGGGTTCACCCGTAGGGGCATCCTGGGGCTCTGGGTTTCTACGCCTGTGTGGAGGCGGTAATGCCGAGATGGACACCAGTGCCTTTGTGGGAGGAATGGCTGGACCTGAAAGTGTGGCTGTCTATGAGGACAGTGCTCTCCTCATGGCTTTGAAAGCTCACTGCTCATGATCCGAGGAAACCCCTGGATCTGAAGAACCAGAAGGTCTCCCCAGCCCCAAGGGGGTTGACTCCGAAGCCGAGGTAGGAGCCGAACTCACCTGCGCCAAAGCCCCAAGAGGCAAGATCGGATCTGAAGAAAACTCAGCCCGACTTCCCTCCCTGGACCTGACCAGAGAGTGTTGGCTCCTAGACCCCTCAAACGGTGCTGAAGTAGTTGAAGCAGTAGGAGCCGAAGGTCCTGGAACAGGTCTCGGCTCCGATGGTTCTGCCACTAACAGTTCCATGCATTCCAGCTCTGAAGCACAACTTGGGTCAGAGGAGGAATTGATGTTGTAGGGATAAGTGTAGTCAGTTCTTAAGCCTTCTGGGCCAGTTCCGATAAGAGTTTTGCCTGCACCAGTGTCCTCAGGAGTCTCTGCACCACACGATCCACATTGTAGTCAGAGAGTCTTCTTGAGGATTGAGAAGAGTGAGCTGGGGATCCAGTGGTTTGAAGAAAGGGGGCTCAAAGTGGGAGAGACTGGCTCCAGTGCAGGGGACCGGCTCCTCACTTGTAAAACCAATGGCTCTGAAGCTAGTGGCGCTGAGGTAGACAGTGTCTTGGATCCCACAGAATTTGAAGTCATCTGAAATGTTTTTGCTGTCTTTTTTAATGGCTCCGACAGGGCTGAAGAAGAAGAAGACCTTTTTGAAATTTTAGGACTGTCCGATTTATGATTTTTCTTAGTAGTGCTTTGATCCTATTCCAAAGTCTCTTGAAAAGAGGATTTCACTAGCCCTCTCAAGATTAATTTGTTCTTCCTTTCCTGAAAAACTCTGGAGCTAAAGGAGTGGAAAATAGCACATGACTCCTGCAAGTGAACATTCTGTGTGGCCATCAGTAATGGACATCTTTTGGTTGCACACAGAGCATTTCTTAAAACCCGACTTCACCTCTTTAGTTTGCTTAGACTTGTTCAAACACTAACAGGCAACAAGAAAAAAAGAAAAAACAGGCCCTCTAAGCAAAAATGGGCTCAAAGCTCTCAAAGTTAAACGAGCTTGCTCAAGCAGAAAAGACAGTTTTTTTTATAACTTTTCACAACCATAATAACACACCTCTAATATGTGGAAAAGGGGTGACTACAATTAGCACACAACAGAAAAACAGCCCTCCAACTACAATGGGCTAACACTTCTTTAATCTAATGATGAAAATTCACACTCAATTAACACGCCTAATATGTGGAAAGGTTTGACTACAGATAGCACAAAACACAAAAACAGCCCTCTAATATAAAATGGGCTAACAGTTCTTCAATATACTAATAAAAATTCACACTCAATTAACATTCCTGTAAGGATAAATGTGATATGTAATATAAATCAACTGTGAATGAGTAACGAAGCAGTCGCACAACACATAGACCCACTATAAACAATTAAATCTCTTACTATCATATATATATATATATATATATATATATATATATATATATATATATATATATACAGATATATAAATAAAAAAATCTTAATACTAATAGAAAAGTTATAATACTAACTCTACAGTAGAAGAAAATGGGATAGGGAAGTATATAGGTCTAAACAAAATGCGGCCAATAAACTTGAAACAACACACACTTTAAACAAGTGGAAAAACTGCTAATATGCAAAAATGCTTTGGAAGATAAACACTTAAAAGATTAAATATAACACTGTTTTCAAAAAAAATATAACACTGTTTTCCAAAAAAAAAAAAAAAAAAGCTTGGGAAATATAGCCTAAATACATTCAAAAAATTCTAAATATTTTTCTACTTAGCCAGAGCTGGAAGAAATCACTCAATCTTGTTTCAGCAGCAAATGAGATCTGGGGAAGGCAACAAAGCATCATGGGCTAGGGAATAAGCCACAAGCTGGTTGAAGACCTCAAGCTTTAGTAAAAGTCCGAGTCAGAACCGAGGTTCGGTTCTGAACCCCATCAGTACAGAGTGAAGGCAAGATAGGAAAACTTCATATCATAAATTTATATAAAAGAAAAAAAAACATATTAACATGTTTCCAGTTACAAACATCATACATCACATTTATTACTTTGAATAACCATCATCAATCCAACATTACATAAATTGTCCAATTCCTGCCCTCCCTTAAACCTCACTCCTCCTCCAAAACATTATTCTGCATGTATTGTTCCTACAATTTTTATTTTTTCTATGTAATTTGCTTTTCTAAGGATGTCACTTCCAATTCTTTTATCTCTCTTACAACATTCAATACTTCAAATACAGTTGATTTAGACTATGATTTCTATTTTAGATTGATAGATTCATGGATACATAGATTGTTAATAGGCCAATGACCCAAGGGGTCTTTTTAAGCCTAGCCAAGTTTTTCCAAAAGAATAATCGCATTCTGTAACCAAACAGGACATTGAGGGCCATGCATTTATAATCTACCTCTGTCCATAAGGGACATGAGTGCCAGACCCGGTGTAAAGTTCCTATTCCCCTGGTCTAGGTTGTGCTTAAATTGGGTAACAGACAAACTCAGTTTCACATGAATGGAAACCTGTTCCATAAGAGAGGCAGTTTTTGGGACACAAATCTGTCTCTCTAGCATATTCTGTTTAAGTTGCAGACAGAGTTTAGGTCCTTAGACCTCGTATTTCTCATACTGTTTGACTTATGAATATGCAGGGGATTCATAAATGTGGGGTTTGCAGATACCTTGGCATGGACCACCCCTCAGAAATCTATAGGAGACTGAGTAGAGGATAAAGGCTTTAAGACGCTCTGTGTAAGGCAGGTTTGTTATGCCTTGTATTCTTTTTGTAAGGAACCTTTGAGGTCATCTTAATTGCTCTAGCTGCCTGGTCAAGTATATACAGAAGACAGCAATGTACTATATGACTGGTTTGACAAGGGCACGGTACAGTCGGATAATTACCTCTTTGGACCTAGATGCCATACCCTTACTTATATGTTGCGCAACTTAAAAGAATTTTCTCACCCCTGTGGCCACATAGTGGTCAGAGTTAAGGTTACAATCTACATGAGTACTCTGATTCCTGACCGGTGCGTCAACTCTTAGGAGTGTATTATCAAAATAGTAATCAGCCAGGATGGTTGATTTCTCAAAGGGTACAATTAGGCATTTCCTAGCATTAACTTTGCGAGCATGACTTTGGCATCATTTCTTAGTCAGAGATAGGCCTACTTGAAGGATGTTAGTGTCTGTAGAGGAGTTGATGATAACCCCCAGCTTACAATCTTGATTCTTCCCATGGCCTTACATATGATGCTTGTCAGACTTATGGGCCTGTTGTTACCCAGATCTATAACTGGATCTCCTTTGTGCAGGAGAATGATTATTGCCATTTTCCACTCCTTGGGCACAAAACCTGACTGCAGGTGCCAGTTGCAAATGATCCAAGTGGACCAGAGAGTTCATGTTTCATGCTATTTATTAAGCATCCAGGGATGTTGCCAGGGCCCATTGATGCAGTGTTTTTGGCCTTGGAATGTACATTGAAGACCTGTCCCCTATTAATGGTTGGAGGAATTGTGATATGTGTTATTTCCTTTGGACTATCATGGGGGAGTGGGGGGGGGATTTGAGCTGAACCTGTCAGTCGAAAGGTTGGCAATGGCCTCCAGTTCAGTGTAGATGATGCCATTTACAATAAGTTCTGAGCACTGCTGCTATTTCCCTTGAGGTTATGGACATAGCCATGGAGAGTTTTATGGTTACCCTTTGCCTGAGAAGCTATTTTTTTCTTCAGATTTAGCCTTTGAAGTATTAATTAACCCTCCTAGCTGCCTGTTTGGATTGGTCAGGGTTTTGGCTTTGTTCCTGGCCAAGACTTTGTTGTTGTTGTCTAACTGATTGATATTGTGATTCTACCAGGGTGGCTTGTCTTTTGAGTTTGTCTTATATTTAATATGAGTGGGTATAGCTCACTCTATATACCTAACAATATGGCTGCAGAGGAATTTTGTAAATAGCTCAACATATGGTATGGTGTTTACTGGATTTAGAGATGCTTGGAATTTAGTCATGGTGTTGATTAGCAGAGACAAGTTTGCTTTGAAATAGTTCCTCAAGGCTTTTGGTTTTGCCTGGCCCCCATCTTTAATTTTTATTTCGAGCAATATTGCCTTATGGTCAGATCTGATCAGCAAAAACATTACATTCAGTAAGGAATATCACCCCCCCCCCCCGCTTTGCGAGTAGAAGGTCAAGGATGTTCATGCCCCTGGTGTGAAAGGCATTATAACCTTGAACTGCCTGGGTATTCTCTGCTATTTTAAACCATGTCTCCATTACTACACAGATGTCTACACTCTCCAGGGAGAGGAAAGCTTGCAGGGAGTGGAGTTTCTTAAGATTTCTAGCATTAAGCAGTACCACCTTCAGGTATTCCTTTATAGGTTCAGTTAAGTCATGAAATTTATAAGTTTGGCACTGCCATAAGAAGGCACTATGTGGGTGGAAAAGGTCTTTGCCAACATCCAAAAGCCTAGAAGGGATAAGTGCAAACCATCCCTTGCAAAGCAAGGTGGTCATTGAACCATGTCCTCCCATGCCATCAAATACTGTACCCCCCTTGGACTGACACCAAAAACTAAGCTTATCAGCTCAAAAAAAGTAATGTCCTTAGTTACACCCATTTGTTCACCCAACATTTCTGACAGAGTGCTCTGTACGGAATTTTTAAAGTCTGACAACTCATTACATTCCCAAAACATATGTTCTCAGTTATCTCTCTCTTCCCCTTCACACCTCCAACATTTACCATCTACCTGAGGAAAAATTCTTTGGCATCTGCTTGGGGTATAAAATACCTAAGCAAACACTTCCAAGCAAAGAGCCATACATATATCCTCCCATTGCTTCTTTGTGAATTGCTTATTAAATCTCTGTTCCCAGTCCTTTCAAAACTCCTCTGATTGATTCCTATAGTTATTATGCAATATTTTATATGCCTTACTAATTATGCCTTTTTAACAGTGGTTTCTGTTCTAGATTCAACTTAAAACTCTACTCGATCAAGTCATTCACTTAGAATTCTCATATAACTTTCCCTTTGCCTGTACTCTGATAAGTAAGGCAATCACTAGCCTCCAGTCCAAATGCATTCTTGGCCTCTTATTATTCTTATTACCATTCCCTCTTTAGTTATTTGCTCCTAATACTTGCTTCCTTTTCCAGATTTCTTCAGTAAATTCTAGACCCTGTTGTCTATTCTCTGTCCCCCAAATTGCAATCTTCCCTACCAGCAAAATCTCCTTTATCCATTCTCACGTTGGCTTAGTTCTTAGAATACTTCAAATACTTTATGAATATAATATTCTGTATGGCTGTTGTTATTCTCCTTAAGGATCTACATCTGAAATCCCACTCTTTCATTTCTTGAATTTCCCTTCACACTTTGAATTATAGCTTTCTGCTTGTGTTATGTACATGAGACTTAACTGTGCAGCCTCTAAATTATGCCTTCAAATCAGATAATCCTACACCACCTTGTTTTATTGGAAAGATTGACTTATCCCACTTGACCCTTGTCCTCTTCAACTATCAGATAAATTCCTTCAACACTCTATTATTGTCCACAACTTCTCTGGTTGATAAAAATATGCCTGACCTGTATATTAAACTAAAGGGACTAAAAACATTTTTACTGCTTTTATCTTGCTATCCAGATCCATAAGAAATTGCTTCTAGTTTCTCAGTTTTTGTATTATCCTTTGTTTAGTCTCTTCCCACATATCATTAGCTGTAATAACAGAATCCTTTTTAATACACACTTCTAAATACTTCATTTTATCGTATCTCCATAAATATGGGTATTACTGAACCAATGCATGTGTTGGTACATAGCTTACAAATATAGCCTTTGTTTTATCTTTGTCAATTTTATATCCTGAAGACTTGAAACTGTCTCAAAATGCTTCACAACAATGAGATGACCTTTTCTGGTATTATCAGGTACAAAAAACTATCGTTTGCAAATAAAGCCAACTTGTCAATTACTGTGCCAATTATACAATTGAATTTCTAGGTCCCTTATTTTCTTTGTCAATAGCTTTAAATGTAAAGCAAATAACAAAAGGGAAAGAGGGCATCCCTCCCTGGTTCCTCTGTTCAGACACAACTTATCAGGCAGAAAACCTCCCACTTTAATTTTTAGCTCAGATCCCTCATATATTCTTCAAATTAACCTTGTTATTGCATCAGGGAATGCAAATGATTCTACTGCCCTACTCAAAAAATCCCAGCTTACTCTGTCAAATGCTTTCTCTGCATCAAGATCAACCAACAGTGGCATTTTCTTACGTTCTGCTTCTCTCTTTATCATCATTGTTCTGTTAGTGTTGTCAAATGTTTGCCTCCCCTCCACAAAACTACACTGATCCATATCTATCAATTTTGGCAACACTTTTGCCATTCTTCTAGCTATTAAAGACAAATACTTTATAATCGCAGTTTAAAATTAAAATAGGCCTTTATGAAGCTGGGTCTGATAGGTCTTTGCCATCTTTAGGTATTACAGACATCACAGCTTTTTTTCCCCAGAATGTTGGTGCTTCCTCTCCTTTTAAAATACTGTTAAAAATGTTATGTACTCACCATAACAACGCATCTGTGTTGTCCATTTTCATTTTTCCTCAACTGATAGGTCTCGGATCCAGCTCAGCCACTTTTTGTAGATTTGTGGATGCAATGTGAAAACTCCTCCCCTACCCATAATGCCCCATTAACGTAGCATCCCTCAGATCAAGCCTCCAGTAATCATGGCTGATAATACAAGGAATCTATAAGGCAGAAACAATAGAGAGAAAACTGGAGCTCAAAAAAGGAACAGTTGGCTTCCAAAGCATTGTCCCTTAGGTCTTCTCCAGAAAGAAAGGAAAGGGGGTTAGAAGGGTGGGAAGTTAAGGAAGAATGAAAATAGAAATAGAAATGCATGATTATGGTGAGCACTTAACTTTTGCACCTGATGTCATTTTCAGTCATTCCTTAACTGATGGGACAGAGCCCCCAGCTACATGAACCTTGGGTGGTCCTCATGGAAGGATATTTAAGGGTATCTTGCTTATATAAGATGATAATGGTTTGAAGCAGTCAGGAGCCAGTTGTCTAGATACAGAAACACCTGGAATCCCAGCAGTTTTAGGTGAGCTGTTACCACAGCCATGCATTTGAAAACCCTCGGGGCTGTGGTTAGGCTAAAATGCAGTGCTCTGAACTGGTAATGACTGTCTCCCAGCTGGAAGCGCAGATATCTTCTGGAGTGCCTGTTCATTTTGATGTGACAGTATGTGTCCTGAAAAATCTACTGACCACATCCAATCATCCTTTCACAGCAGGGGCAAAATAGACTGAACTGTGACCACCCAGAAAAAGAGTTATGTACTTACCATAACTTGGAAGCTATGCTATCGAGTGATATTATGCATCACAGATGGGTACTGGATCTGACCTCAGATCCAAGCCAGAAACTGAAAGGAACAATCCAGAGCTCATGCTCCTCCCCTTCCCAAGATCCCTTGCTACCCACAACCCTCAGATCGAGTTTGCTGTATATAGAAAAAAAGGGGCAATGAAAAACTGCCTATAATACTGAAAACTCCTAAAGGGAGATATCCCTCTGTATCTACGAAATCTCCAGAAGAAAGGGGAAGGAGGTTGGGAATGTGATGAATAATGACTCTGGATAGCATAGATTCCAGGTTATGGTAAGTACATAACTCTTTATTTGATGCTATCCGTGTCATTATTGATCATGGATGGGTCAGTGTCCCCAGCTACTATGAACCCTGGGAGGCCTCAGGAAAGGATATGCTGGAGCACAGAGGAATCAAAAGAAGCACTGCTCCTAGGTCCCAAAGCCAGCTTGTAATGCATAACAAAGGTGTGGGGGGTTAGACCAAGTAGCAGCAGCATAAATCTCATCTACAGAAAGTTTTGCCAAGAAGGCAGAAGATATGGCTACTGACCAAGTACAGTGAGCTTTAACTGGTGCAGAAAGATCCAGATGCTTGCTTTGGTAAATGTAGGAAATGCAGCTGGTGTTCCATTGTGAAATAGATACCTTGGAGACTGCTTGACCTTTCCTGGCCTGAGAGAAGGCAAGAGAGAGCTAATCAGCCTTCCGAAATTGTTCAGTTCTCTTAGGATAAAACGTAGCTGTCTATGGGCATCCAAACAATGCAACGTATATTCCCCTTTAAAAGAAAAATTGGGGAAGAACACAGGAAGCTGAATAGATTGGTTAAGATTAGCCTCCAAAGCTACCTTGGGAATGATGGAAGGATTGGTCCGGAGAGACAATCTATCCTTGTGGAATACCATGAAAGGGGGCTTAATGCTAAGAACCTGCAACTCAGAGAGCCTCATGGCTGAAGTAATAGCCACCAAGAAGGCCGTCTTCCAGGACAGGAAATTAAGATCACAGTAAAAAACAACTGTATACACAAAAAATAGAAATGAAACAACAGTAAAACAGTCACAGAAATGTACTAATGAATTTCCAGTTTAGTAAAATAACTTAGCACTTCAGCTTCACATACAGCCTTCAAAGAGTAACAACCATTAAAATAAGCTCCCTATTTATATACAACATTCTATTCAATTAGTTTCCAATTATCTAATTACCAACCTCCAATTACATTCCTTATTCAAGCCTAGTGGCTCCATTGTATTATATTTTAAAATGAACAATGTTTCTTTATACAACAACTTATTTTTTATTACTCTACATTCACCCAATTGCAGTTTCACCTGTTCTAAAACTGTTGCTTTTAGACAACTTGGATTTGAATTGTGACACAACTGAAAATGAGCCCCCAAAGGGCTTTCCATTTTTACATTAATAATATCCCTAATGTGTTCCTGTATACATTTTTTAAAAGATGTGTTTCTCCAACATAGTATAATCCACAGCCACATTTTAATAAATATATAACACTTTCTGTGTTACAGTTATACAGTCCATTTGATATAAAGTGTACACCATTAATATTTTCAAATCTCCTTAATACATATTTACAAGTGCAACATTTATTGCATGTGTAGGTTCCCTTATTTACCACCATTTCACTATACAATATAGCATTTGGTAGAATAAAATCTTTATGTATTAACATGTCAGCCAGGTTTCTACCCTTTTTGCAAGATATTTGGACATTAGTCAGCATTAGTTCTTTCAGATATTTCTCCCTTAATAACACTGACCAATAGTTTTTAACTTCTCTAATGATTTTCACAGTTAATATATTATAGGTTGTCGCAAAATAAACTTCTTTTCTCATTTGAGACTGCCTCTCCCTATATTTATTATATCTTCCATTAGATGTAATGCTATTGTATACATTATTGTAGTGTCTATCCAATACTTTACAGCCAGCTTTTATTACTTCATTGATGTTGGTTAAGATTAGCCTCCAAAGCTACCTTAGGAACGATGGAAGGATTGGTCTGGAGAGACACCCTATCCTTGTGGAATACCATGAAAGGGGGCTTAATGCTAAAAACCTGCAACTCAGAGAGCCTCATGGCTGAAGTAATAGCCACCAAGAAGGCTGTCTTCCAGGACAGGAATTTAAGATCACAGGTTGCTGAAGGCTTGAAGTGCTTCTGCATCAGACTGCAACACCACAGTGAGATCTCATGGAGGGGAAGGATCCTTGATAGGAGGCCTAAGGAGAAATATCCTTTTGAGGAAAGCCTTGCACAGCTTGGAAGAAAAGGTGGGACTTTCATTTAAATGGTAGTTAGACATGGCCACCAGTTGGAGTTTGATCACAGAGACACTGGCCCCTTGGTGAAAAAGAGAGGTTAAGAACAACAAAATGTCAGGAATGGGGGCTTAAAAGGAATCTAAAGTGTGTTGTTTAGCCCAAATGGAAAATCTCTTCCATTTACTAGCATATACCTTATTGGCAGATGGTTTTTGAGAGGCCAAGATAACAGTCTTAACCAGAGAGGGAGGCCTGGATTGGAAAAGGATCAGTGGAACTGTAGGAACCATGTAGTCAGACAATGAGACTGGAGATTGGGAAGAGGAAGCCCCTAAATGTGGAAAATGAGATCTGGGATGGGATCTAATATCCAGGGTGGATATTTCAGGTGAGACCAAAGGAGGGAAAACCACACCTGATGAGGCCAAAAGGGGGCAATGAGGATGAAAGTAGTCTTCAGGGGATGGGCTTTCTGTAAGACTTTGAGGATGAGGGGAGTTGGGGGGTAAACATACAGAAGCCCTGATGGTCAATCATGAACCACAGCATCCCTGGGTGACTCCCTCATTGGGGGGATCAGGGCAAACTAGTTGCTGCATTTGTGGTTGACCTGGGAAGCAAAAAGATTGCAGCAAGGGAGACCCTAGCAAGGGAGACCCTAATGGTCGAATATCCAATGTGCCACTGACAGATTCAGGGACCACTCATGAGGACTCAGGATAGATCTGCTGAGTTTGTCGGCTAACACATTAGAACTGCCAGGAATGTGCATAGCAAGATGAAAGTGCCTGGAAGACATCTCCCATTCCCACACTCTCATGGCCTCTCTGCACAGAGGATAAGACCATCTTCCCCCTCTTTGTTGATGTATCAGACCACCGTCATGTTGTCTGAATTGCTATCATACCAAGAGGGAGACACTCCTGGAAGGCTTGAATGTTAGAAGGACTGCTCTCATCTCCAGGACATTTATGTGCAATTTGGTCTCCAAGGGGGACCATGTGCCTTGAACCGTCCTTCCCTAAAAGTGCCCCTCCCACCCCAATAGAGAGGCATCTGTGGTCACTGTGGCCTTGGGTTGGGGAAGACAGAAGGGTCGGCATAGTATGAGATCCTGATCCTGAAGCCACCAAGCAAGATGACATCTGTATACCTGAGAAATCCTGATGGTCATGGACATGGGGGTGAAACTGAGCTGACCATTGTACCGCTAGGGTCCACTGCAGAACCCTCATATGATATCTGGTGAGAGGCACCAAATGGATCACCACCGTTTGCAAGATCAAGTGGACCGTGGGATGATCCAGATGCAGCAATTAATGGACCCGGTCCAGAATGATCTGAACTCTGCATAGAGGAAGTGCTGATGTCTCTGACACCGTGTCCAGAAGGACCCTGATAAACTCTAGGCTCTGACATGGAAAAAGATGGAATTTGGGCAGGTTGGCTGTAATGCCTAGATCCTGGCCATAGAGAGTTGATGCCTCATGGGGGCCATGAGGAGCCAATCGTCTAGGAAAGACCTGCAAACCTTGCAGCCGGAGATGAGTTGCCACCACTTCCATGCATTTAGTAAACACCCGGGGGGGGGGGGGCTGTGGTGAGTACAAAGGGCAGGGCTTTGAAATGATAGTGGCTGGTCCCCTAGCCGAAAGTGCATGGATCACCTGGAGCATCTGTTGATTTTGATATGACAGTATGCATCCTCAGATCTACCAAGTACATCCAGTCGTCCTTGCACAGAAGAGGCAGAATGGACTGAACAGTGACCATCCAGAACTTAGACTTCTTGACCGAAAGGTTTAGTTCACTGAGGTCCAAAATGGGATGCAGGTCCCCAGTTTTCTTGGGCACCAAAAAGAAGCGAGAGAAAGTTCTGGACCCTCATCCTGTTGGGACCTCTTGGATGGCTCTTTTTTGAAGAAGGTCTTGGACCTTGAGAAGGCCAACTCCCTCCAGCAGGGTGGAATGTCTGGGAGAAAACTTTGAACTGGAGGTGGATGAAGTAATCCCTGGAAATGATCTTGAACACCTACTGATCTGAGGTGATACTTGTCCAGGCTAGTTGGTGGAGGAAGAGTCAACCCCTGACTGCCTCCAGGCCAAGACATTCAGGCAGTTCTTCAGGAGTGCTGGGAGGACTTCTCCGAGAAGGGTTCCCAGGAGCCCTGGTTCTGTGGGTACCCTCTGCCTCTGGGGCAGTATCTGCTGTCAAATCCCCTGCTCCAGCCGAGAATTCCTGAGGAGCATTCTGGAAAGAAGACTGAGACCTGTGGAACCAAACTTTCTTACCACCCCTTTGATTTTTAGAAAACAATTGTTGGGGTGTAGAGAATTTGATCCCCAGTGTGGACAGAGTCTTTCCTTCCTGCTCATTGCGGGTCAAACTCTCTTTGATGGAAGGACCAAACAAGGTTGACCCATCGAAAGGGGTGTTAGTGAAGGATACCTTAAAGTATTCTCCAAACCTGCAAAGGCGAAGACAGCCATGCTGCCTGATTTCAATGCCTGTGCCTGCTGCTTGAGAGGGAGATCAGCCTCATTGATACATTAGCCAGGGAAGTCAGAGTGGACAGCTTTGGAGAGACCAGTCTGAGACTCTCCAGAGGCAGAAACTCAGAAAGGTAAGTGGAGAGATCTGATATCAAATCCCTTTACAGCTGGATAAAGTGTGCCATGTAGTTGGTTGCTCTCAGTCCGAATGTAGCTGAGTCAAACACGCGCTTCCCAAAATGGTCAATTGCCTAAGACTCCCTATTCATGGGGTGGATCAGGGAGCTCCTTCTAAGTAGCTGCGGCCACCACTATAGCATCAACAGGGACACCCTTGCTCCAAAAGTCCTTAACCTTGGGGAGACCTAGAAACTTGTCAGCCTTCTTGGGAACTGGTTCCACTGTGTCCAGCTTCTTCCATGCCCTGCTGGCAATGAGTTGTAAGAACTCCTCAGCAGGGGGAGACACCCAGGCAGAAGATGGGCCCATCCCGAAGGTCTTCAAAAACATGGATTCCTCTGAAGCTGGGGCGGCAGAAGACCAACTGCCTCTTTGCTTCAGGATGTTGAGGATGTCCCCAAAGGACACCTCCTCAGATGGAAGTCTGGGAGACCCATCTCCTTTCTTGAAATCCATGTCCTCAATGAGGGACTCTCTGGGGGAATCCAAGTGCCTCCTCTTGCACATCATCTTCCGAGGAGGCTCCTCTGCAGTGGGCTCTGGGGAGTCTCAGAAGAGGTAGGGAACCCAAGGGGGTTACTGCCCATCTGAATGCACTCGAGAGAAGGCTGACCCTGGAAGGATGATGAGGTCCCATCTTCCAACACGAAGAGGGGTTGGGGAGGACCTAGTGCTGAAGGAAAGTTACTTGCCCAGTCAGAGACTCTACTGTCTGGAAGGCCGATGGACGGGACAAAGCCCACCCTCCACCTCAACAGCCATATCTACCTGGGACAGAAGGGAGGACCCTGATGGAGCACTGATGTCGCCAGTAGATATTGGCCCTGAACTGTCCAGAGTGGAGGCCCCCAGAGGGAGGAAACAGTCTGAAAACTCTGAGCTTGACCTAACCCTCCAGGAACCAGTACCGACCTTGCTGAGCCGAGGCACAGCCAGTTCCGAGGCAAAGGAAACAAGCCCACCAGGGACCCTGACAGTATGGGAAGGGAAGATATGCTAGACTCCGTCGGCCTCTCACAGGGAATGCTCTTATCCTGAGGTTCCAAAACCAGATTGGTCAGACGAGGTGAGAGAAGTCCCATGGATGAAGAAGATCCCCTTGGCAACTGAGCAGGGGAAGGTAACAAGCCCAGCCCAAATTGGGCCTTGAGAATGTTCCTCATCATCCTATCCATGTCTGAGGGCAGCAAGCTCCTGCTGGATCTGGAAGTGATGGAGAAATGTCCCGATCTGGCTGAAGGCTGTGGTTTTGGGAGGGAGACCGAATTGTGTACCTCGGATCTGAGCTCCTGGACCTGCAGGGGAAAATTTCAATAATGATCTGATCTGACAAAACCGTCAGATCCAAAGGTCTGGGTGGATCCAGAGGAGCAATCAGCACTGTGGGTGGATGTGACCCACTGTCGGATTGGAACCAAAGACCTCCAAGGTTCCAAGGTCTCCGATCCAACAGAGGGAGCCAGGGTTCTCGGAGCAGAAGAGCCTGGATCCAAAGCCAAAGAGGCTGAACTCAGATTCGGGGAACTGTTATCTGAGAGCCTTGGCTTTTTGTTGGGAGAATCCCTGGAGGAAAAGGACTTCCTTTTGGGATTGGAGGGAGACTTTGAATGGGAACCTGAGACCAAAGGGCCCCCTTTAGCAAGTCCATTAAGCAGGAGCTTGTTCCTGCATTCCAGGAGATCCCTGGGGTTGAATGCTGCACAAATGTCACATTCAACTTCCAGGTAAGGCTCTCCCAGGCAATAGACACATCCCTTGTGCGAGTTGGAATGGGGCATTTTCTGACTGTACAAGGTGCATCTTTTAAAGCCAGAGGGCTTTTCAGACATCATGCTCACACTCACAAAACCACGACCACCCACACACTACACAGAAAAGAGGGAGGAAGGCATACAAAATTAGCTAAACAGACAACAGGGAAAGTTGAGAGCTACCCAAAGGACCCAGGAGGAAAGGCAGGTACCCAGGGAAAAGTTTAAAGAAAAGAGCCTAAACACTACGGGGAAGGGAGGAAACCTAACTAGGCTAAAAAGAAAGAAGAGTAGACACTCGAGAGAACAAAAACCTCAGAGAAAAAGGGGAAAAATGTTAACTTATCTTAACCGGAAACTTGAGCTGCAGGATGCATGTCCATAGAGAAATCACGGCAAACAAGAATTGAGTGCTGTGGGTAGCAAGGGATCTTGGGATGGGGAGGAGCTTGAGCTCTGGATCAGTCTTTTTAGTTGCCAGCTTGGATCCAAGGTTGGATCCAAGATCCATCCATGATCAATAATGACACTGACAGCATCAGCTCTTTGAGTATTTCATCTACTGGTTTAGTTTGCTGATACCTAAGATGGGTCTCAAGTTCCCTGTCTTTTTTGTCACTAAAAAGAATCTTGCATATACTCTGGATCCTATCTGGTCTGAGGAGACTTTTTAGATGACTCACTTTTCTAGTACCATTCTTATCACCAAGGTTGCTTCTCCCTCTGAATGGGAGGTACAACTGAGATCTTTCTCATTTTCATGGGGAATTTGGGAAAACAGTATGAAATAACCTCTGGATATAATCCTCAGCACCCAAATACTTTTTGTGATGGATGCCCAGGCTTCTGGGTGCAGAAACAAATGGCCCTGACTGCCTCCAGAGAATAGCAGCAAGGCAATCTTTCAGGAGTGCTGGTAGGGTATCAGAGATGGTATCCCTGAAACCATAGTTCTGTGGGCCACCTCTGCCATGAGGGTAGTATTTCTGTTAGAGATCTTCCCCTCTAACTCTATGGGGAACTATCTCCTTGTGAGTCTTGGAAAGGACCTTGGGACTTGTGAAACCACATCTTTCTACCATCTTGTTGATACTGGGGAGAAAGGTCTCTTGGGGTAGAAAGATTAATTCCAAAGGCAGACAAGGTCCCTCTATCTGGCTCACTTCTGAAGAGTGTTTCCTTTACCTTTGGGCTGAACAAGGATGACCCAGCAAAGGGAGCATTGATGAATGAAGACTTGAAGGACTCTGCAAAATCTCACAGATGCATCCAAGCATGTCTCCTGAATGAGACACCCCCTTCAGGGTGGGATAGGACATGTTAGAAATGGACTGAATGGTGGCCAGTTGTGAAGAAGTCTTGTTCAGGTCCTCCACAGACATGGACCTGGAAAGAGATTTAGAGAGTTGTTCTGTCAAGATCACTTTGCAACTTTGTAAAGTTCTCCAAATAATTTAGCGAGCACAGGGCAAAGGTTGCTGAAGCATAAACATGCTTTCCAAACTTGTCCAGAGCCCTGGATTCCCTGTTAGGGGGATGGACAGATAAGCTCTGCTCAGCAAACTCTTTCTTAGTGGCTGCTGCCACAACCATGCCATCTACTGGGACCCCCTTGCTCCAGTGTGCTCTGCCCTTTGGGGGCTAAAAACCTATCAGGTCACCTGGGAATAGACTCCACAGTATCATGTTCCTTCTATACATGGCTTGAAACAAGGTCTATTAGTTCATCAGCTGGGGGTGAGTCACCCAAGATGTAGGTGAGCCAGACCTGTCAATGTCAGGTGGAGATCTGGGGGACCCTTCCCCTTCATCAAAGTCAGTGTCCTTGGTAAAAGATTCCTAAGGGGAATCTAAGTGTTTCCTTTTGCATATCTTCTTCTTAGGGATGTCATCAGTGGGAAGGTCTGGTGAAGTACCAGAAGTGACAGGGGAGTCCTGAGGAAGGACTGACTGGAGGCTTCATCAGGCTGGCTGTCCTGATGGGACAGAACTGAGAGGCTCAGAACTCAAACCCGACAGTGGGATACAGATAGGATCTGAAGGGGGCAAAGATGCCCTCTTTCTAGGCAGTGAGACTTCCTCTCCACTACATCAAAGGCAGAAGGTCTAGGAGAAACAGCAGCTGGCAGCACCAGAGCCAAAGTCCCACTGCACAAATGAGCCCTGAACCCTCCCAGATCCCTATCCCGGGGAGGGAGGCAGGCCCAATCTGTCCAGTGCCAAAGCTCCTAGAGGCAAGGATGGTTCTGAGAGGCTTTCTGCTCTGAAAGGATTGGAGTCAAATGACTCAGGAACATGGTCGGAATTGAAGAATGACCAACCTTCAGATCTGATGAGGGCACTCTCAAGGATCTCAGATATGAGGGCTCAGAAACCACAAGTCAATTCAGAATAGTAGATATCAATTGAGGTTTGATGGAAGGCAGGCTTACAGGTCCAATGGGAGATGGACTTGGGATTACTCCCATCTGGATCTGCGCTCTGAGGAACTTCCTCAATATCCTATCCAACTCTGCTTTAGATAAGCTACTGGAGAACCTAAAGGAGAAGCTGGTAGTTGGTGGCCTGTAATGTCTTCTTGGATTCTCCTGCATAAAAGGTGAATGGAGCCAGGGGGACCAGATCTGAGGAGACTTGAGCTTTGAAGAGGTAGGATTTGAGGGCATTAGATCCGACTTTTTGAAATTTTTGATGGAGGCTCAGTTGTCAGAGCCAATTTTGGTTAATGGTCAAGGGATCATTTCCTGTAGTTCTTATCTTTCTGAGCTGATTTAGGCTTTCCTTTTTCAGACCACTTAGATGGGTTTGAGCCCCAGCAGCTTGGAAAAAGTAGAAGGAAGGCAGCCCTTTAAAACTAATTTATTCCTCCAGTCACTAAGCGCTCTAGATTTGAAGCCTGCACAGATAGTGCAGTCAATATCTAAATGGGCAGCACCGAAATAGTAAACACACTCCTTGTGGGCATCAGAACTGGGAATTTCATGCTCACAGGTAGTGCATTTTTTGAAACCAGTCGGCTTATCTGACATGTCTTTCAGACCAAAAGAAAGAGGAAAAGAAGGGGAAAGAAGGTTTTATCATCCTTTTTTACACACACACACATATAATAACAGAGGATGTGTCAACAATGGTACAAAGAGTACCCTCTACATTGGAGGAAAAAAGAGAGGGTAGAAAGGAATGTGTACCAAAAGGTATGCAAAAGTGTACCCTCACAACCAATGGGTAGGAAAAATACCTGATGAACACAACCTCAGAAATTCGAAGAAGGCAAGGGAGGACAGGTAAAAAAAAAATAGGAAAATAATCCAAAACAGAGAAGGTGCTCCATGTCTGGTGGCATTATGGGTAAGGAGAGGAGAGGAACTTGAGAGTCAGCTCCATGAATCTAGAAAAAGTAGTTGAACCAGATCTGAGACCTGAGACCAATCAGTTGAGGAATGAATGAAAATTACAACATCAAATCTTCCATATATTATTAAGGGGCTACTGTTATGGGAGAAGGATTACACTGGCATGTATTTACATTCCACTGAAAACTGCTATAATGGAGCTTAAGAAAATTCTGGGAGAAATAATCAGCTTTCAGCAAGGAATACTACTTATAGGTGGGGACTGGAATTTGATTTGCAACAGTGAAGATGTGTCTGGGAGGCCCAAAGGGGAAAATATAACAAAGGAGAGTAGATTTGTAAAGAAATTTATGAAAACATTTGGCATGGAAGATGTAAATTCAGTACTAGGAGTTCGGAGTGAACTTACATACTATTCACCAAGATACAAAAGCTGGTCTAGGCTAGACACAATATACATTTCACAGGAACATGTGCATTTAATTGAAGGTCTTGATATGCACCCAATAACTATTTCAGATTATGCACCAACAATAACTAAAATAAAAGCACAGAGTAATGAAATAAAATGAGACACTGGTGCTTTTCCACCTATGTTGAAAAGAGAGGAATTTAAGGAATGGGCATTGGAAATTATTCAGGAGCTAATAGAGAAGAAATTTCTTCTGAAAATATAGCTAGGAAGTAGGATACAATTAAAGTGAAATTTAAAAGTAAGGTGGAAATAACAGAAAGGGAGATATGGTTAAGAAGTAACAAGAATTACTTAGAGAGACTGACAAGTTTTAAAGTACTGCAAAAAAGGGGAATTTCACAGAACAAGAAGAGGAGCAACTGCAGAATGCTAAACAGAAAATAAGGGATTACCTCAATAACATGCATGAGTTTAAAAAGCTTGCTGTTAAGTAACTGTTTTTGATAATAACCCTAGAGCACAAAAACTTTTAGCACAATGACTCAGGCAACAGAAAACACAAAGGCTGTCACCAAGCTTAGGAAGCCTATAACAAGGAAGATAACAAGGGATCCTGTAGAAGTATGAGGAATACTTCAAAAATTCTATGCAAGTCTGTATAAAGCAGATAAATATAGAACTCGAGAAAAGGTACAAAGGGAAATGTTTATGGAAGAATTAAATAGCCCAGGCTAGAGGTAGAGGAGGCTTAATTACTAACAGGACAGTATGAGATGAGATAAAAATGGTGATGTATAACCAATCTAGAGGAAAGCCCCCAGGAATAGGTGGTATTCCTGTGGAGGTTTGGAAGCTAGGAAGGAAAAAACTGATAAAGATCTGGAAGGTTTTAGCAGCATTTTAAGAGAAGAAGTACCAATATCCTGGAAGAAAGCGGTAGTAGCTGTAATACCTAAAGAGGGTAAAGATCCATCAGATCTAGCTTCATACAGACCCATTTCAAGACTAAATCATGATTATAAACTGTTTTTGTCTATAATGTCAAAAAGGATGGCAAAAGTAATGCCAGAATTGATAAATATGGAACAATGCAGCTTTGTAGAGGGGAGGGAAACATTTGATAACATTAACAGAACAGTGATGATCCAGAGGGAATCAGAATTTAAGAAAATACTACTGCTGTTGGTAGGCCTTGATGCAAAGAAAGCATTTGACAGTGTAAGCTGGGACTTTATGAGCTGAGCAATGGAAGCATTTACATTCCCTGAAAAATTATAAGGTTGATTAGGATGCTATATGAGTGATCAGAAGCAAAAATTAAAGCAGGTGGGGTCCTCTCATAATCTCTGCTTGAGCAGAGGAACTAGGCAGGGGTGTCATGTCTCCCCATTGCTGTTTGCATTATATTTAGAACCACTGGAAAGAAAACAAGGGACTCAGAAATTCAAGGATATAGTTGGTATGGTAGTCAAGAGAAGCTGGCTCAATTTGCAGATGACATTATTTTATACCTGACAAAACCAGAAAGGGATATTACAGTGCTACGGAACATATTGAGACAATTTAAAACTTTTTCAGGATACACAATTAATGAAGCCAAAACAAAATCAATAGCGGTAAATTATGTACCCACATACAAATTGCTTTAGCAATATTCATAATTATGGGGACATGATAAAATGAAGCATTTAGGAGTATGGATTAAAAATGATACCAATGTGGCAGTTAAGGATATGTGGAAAGAGAGGAAACAAAAGAGAATACAAAAACTGAGAAAATGGAAGCTCTGTTATAGGGATATTGATAGTAAGATACAAGCAGTTAAAATGTTTGTAGTTCCTTTAGTCTTATATACAGGTCAGGCATATTATTATCAACTAGAAGAGAAGTTGTGGATAGTAATTAATAAAGAGTTGAAGGATTTCATCTGGGAGGGGAAGATGGCAAGAGTCAAGTGGGATAAGCTTGTTCTTTCAATAGAACACGGTGGATTGGGATTACCTGATTTGAAGGGGTATTTCAGAGCAACACAGTTAAGGCTCCTATACAAAGCACAAGCAGAAAACTGTAACTCAAAATGAAAGAGATGATGAAGAAACAGGGGGCAGTTCAAGTAACAGGGAGAGAGTGGGATTTTTGGTTTGGATGCAGACCTTTAAGGTAAACAACAATCACACAGAATGTTATATTCATAAAGTTGAAGAAGGTATTCCAAGAACTAAGTCAATATGAGAATGGAGAAAGCAGATTCTGCTGACAGGGGTGACTGCAATTAGGGATACAGACAACAGGCAAGAGGTGGCGAGAGTATACTGAAGCAAACTGGCAAAGGAACCAAAGTATTGGGAGCAAATAACTAGACAGGAAAAGGTAATAGAGTGGGAAGATGCTAAGAACTTATTTGGACTGCAGGTGAGAGATTGCTTCCATATCAATGATTGATATCAGAGTACAGGCAAATAGTAAGAAATAGAGGGATCCTAAATGAAAGACCAGCAGTGGTAGAGTTCTTAGTAAAATCTAGAAAAGAAGTGGCCATTAAGAAAGAAATAATTAATAGAGCATATAAAACATTGCATGATAACTATAAGAATTAATCAGAAGAGGTTAGGAAGAATTGGGAAGATAGATTGGATAAGCAATTCACAAAGAAATAATGGGGGATAAATGTATGTCTCCCAAATAAGCATCACAATTTAAAAGATTTAGGATCTTTGCCTATAAGTGTTTACATATATATTTTTATACTCCAAGTAGGTTCCAAAGAATCTTTCCTCGGGTAGACAGCAAATGTTGGAGATGTGATGGTGCAGAAGGAGGTAACTGGGAACATATTTTCTGGGAGTGTAATGAGTTGACTGACATTAAAGATTCCCTGCAGACCGCTCTGTCAGAGATGCTGGGTGAGCAAATTTGAGTGACTGGGGAGATGATTCTTTTGAGCTATGACACAGAGTTGGAATTGCCTAGACATAGTAAGGCCTTGCTGAGTCTAATTATGATGGCTGCCATAAAAAGCAATAACTAGAAAATGGAAATCAAAGTCTAAACTAAGTTTACTAGAAGTAACAAAAATAGTAATAGAGATAAAACAACTGGAACTGGGATCTTTAGAAAAGGGTAGGAGTAAATTATACAGGAAAAAATGAGAAATGTGGGACCACCCATACAGAGGAGGAACAATGTTTAAAAGAAGGCAGGATCTGAATGAGCTGAGAAAGTGATGTATAATGCTTGCAGGTACAGTAGTGTTGGCAAGGTACGTAAGGTTTGTTTGCAAGTGAGATTGTGCCACTGTGATTTATTTTCATTTATATAAATGCAAGATTGTCTGTGTCACACATAATTTAATAAAGACATTTCTTGTCAAAAAAATCAGATCTTCCAGATCTTTATTACTTTCTTCCCTCCCATCTTCCAAACTTCCACAGGAATACTATCTATTCCTGGAGATTTTCCTGCAAATTGATTATACATCACTGTATCTATTTCTTCTCCTGCTATCTTAATTGTTAATTGTTGAGCCTCATATACCTCTAACATTGGCATAAATAAATCTTTCCTAAGTATTTCCAAATTGTGCTCTTTTTTGATTTTCAAAATTCTCTGCTTTATACAAATTTCATAACATTTCTGAAATGTCTATTACTTCTAAGGATCCCTGGGTATTTTTCTTGCTATAGGCTCAGTAAGATCAGGTTTCACTCAAATGTAGTTTGTTAGACATAAATACATTATTGTCTTTGTATATGCCTAGAAATACCACATTAAATCAGGCCTACACCTTTATTTTATAGTTTACATGCAGTCTTAGTAAGTGCAGTTTCAATAGAAATTAATGTTTTAATGAAATAACCTTCAGGCCAAGTACTGATAAGGATGAGGTATGCTAACAGAGTGTACAAAACATTGGTATAGAAAAATAACTTGTTTAGATAGTATAGGAGTTGGGAACTAAGATTAAGGAGGGGTGCAGAACTTGTAGGAAATTTACAGGGTTTTAGTACTATGAAAGATACTTTCGAGACAGAAGTCAGTGTAGTTTGGAGAAGACAGCATTCATTGTAGTTCAGTTTAGTTTTCTACTGATATTCAGGAGATTAAGTGCAGTTTAGTTTGGTACTGATACTCAGGAAGTCAGTACAGAAGTTCATTTATGTTTATGAGTACAGAAATGAGGTCAAATGCCCAGCAGTCCAGAAAATACAGAAAGCAGAGCAATTTTTATTATTTTTGCCAATATGGAGAAACAGAACAATTCTGAGATCAGATTTACCACAGACAGTATAATTCGGTCTGTTTTGGTTTATCAGCTCTGTTATTTAAGACAGCAAAACATGTTTGGATCTTGAGGAAATTATGTTATCTACCTCCAGTGTATGCTGCTACTACATAACAAAACCATTATCAGATTTACAACATGTGCAGACTTTTGTTGAGAAAAATACAAAAAACCTTTGGCTCATTAAGAAGAAACAGATATTTGGCACTTGTTCAACACAACTCTGAGTAATTATTTACATTCAGTCCATTTCAATCCAATTCTTATAGGCTGCCTAAGTTTGGCAACAACCCTTTCTACGTTCTGTTGCCTGTCATTGTGCTAAAAGTTTTTGTGCTGCAGAATTATTATAAAAAACAGTGGCTTAGCAGCAATCTTTCTAAACTCATACATATCACAAAATACTGCATTATGTTCTCTTTACCACTTTGCTGTTGTGCTTCTTCTTGTTCTGGGAGATTCCCCTTATTCTGCAATACTTTAACCACTGTCAGCCCCTCTAAATAATTCTTGGTATTTCTTAACCATATCACTTTTTCTTTTACTTATACCCTATTTTAACCACCACTTTCATTTTATCCCCTAACTAGCAATAAATTCAGTCTTCCCTAGTAACTCAAATAATTTCCACTGTTCATTTCTTAAATTTCTCTCTTTTCAACTGATAGGTGGGGAAGCTCTAATGTCTCATTTTTACTTCATCACCATGCATTTTTTTCTCAGTTGGTATTGACACATTATTTGGAATAATTATTGGATGTGTGTCAAAGTTCTCAATTAAATGCACATGTTTCAGTGAAATATAATTTCTGTCTAGGCTAGCCTAGTTATTGTATCTTGGGGAATAATATCTAAATTCTCTCTCTCCAAGTTCCTACTACTGAATTCATGTCTCCCCTACCAGACATTTTCATAAATTTCTTTAATAATCTACCCTCTTTCTCTTATATTTTCCCTTCTAGGTCCCCATATACATCCTCACTGTTGCAAAACAAGTTCCAGTCCCATCTGTAAGTAATTATCCTTGCTGAAAGCTGATTATTTCTCCCAGAATGTTCTTAAGCTCCACAATAGCAGTTTTAGGTAAAATATAAATATATTCCAGTATAATCCTCCTCATCCCTTGCCAGTAACCCTTTACTACCACAAATCTACCACTATCATATTTTAACCCCCCATCACTATTGGAGCTTCTCTAGCAATTAATGTAAGTACTCCCCATTCCCTTTGTTCCTGATATGCTAAATATCCATCTTAAAATACTTTCTTTATCACATTCACATGCTCACTTCTTTCCAAAGGTAGACACCTTTGGAAAGAAGTGAGCATGTGAATGTGATAAAGTCCTGTAGCATTGCTATTTGCACTCTGAATTTTTAATATGATTCAATACTTTTAATTTCTTTGTCTATATCCATGAGGCCATTCACATTCCAAAATAATATGGATAGTGTAGTCATTATGCTACAAAGTTATTATTCCCACCTATTACATATGACAGTTTTTTAAATGTCTATTTCTAGTGTTTGTATTTACATGCACTCACTAATGTTTGGCATGTTGATCTTTTACACATAAGATTCCTGTCATCTCCATTTGAAACTATATCACGTTACAATATTTTTTGTTTTACTGAAAGCCCTCAAACAAACAAGCACATCCCCAAAACACCCCCATAGCCTATTAAACTATGTACATCTTCAAATAATGAAGTTTAACCCTCCTGATAGGAACATGTATCCCAAATCCACAGCTGCACGCACTGGCATTACTAGCCTAAAATTATTGTTATCGATGCTAAGCCATGTTACAGCCTGTGCTCCTACTTACACTAATTGCATCTGTTTCTTGACTTATCTTTATTCCCTTCCCAAATATGAAAAACATCTTGCATGCTATCAGAAAACATTAACATTTAGCCTCAAGAAAAAGTGCACTGGCTACCTTTAAATAAAACTAAATTGTACACTGTTCTAGTAAATGCACTGAAGTATTTAGCTACCAGGAAATCTGTTTTCTTATTTACTTCCAGTAATTTCAAACGTTACATTTTAGTAAGCTGCTTGTCCTTGTACCTTTTAATTTTATGTTTCCCTTAGAAAACAATGGCCAGAATTCTTGAGAGTTATTGTCTGCACCTGTGGTCAGCTTATCTCCATGGAAACATAACAGAATGTACAGCTGTCTTCAGCTGCAGATTTCTCAACTCCCACTGATCATTTATTTGCTAAAGGAAAACGTTTTATTACACACACACACACACCTTGCTATTAAATTAACCTAAGGGCATTAATGCAGACATTCTCCTATGCAAAAATAACAGAAAATATCTGAATGCCACATATATTATAATCAGTACACTTTTACACACAATCCCCCACCCAAACAGCCCAATATTTCAGTATATTAATTTTAACATGCTTTTGTCCAGCCTTTCTTTTCTTCTTACACTGTAATGTCTACATTTCTTAAAACTAAAGAAGAAAAAAATACTTGTTTATGTTAGTACCTTTATCACATACAAAAGAAACAGGGTGACTGGGCTAAAAATTGCAATGACCAATAATTGAAATGAGCCAAATAATAACGAAAACAGAGATTTATTAAAAGATGATTACGCAATTTCATCCTATTCCCTTTAGGACGTCATCAGAATAAATAATTCAAACCACTCAATCCTATTATATACTCAGTGCAATACAAGTCAGTTAATCAATAAATCATATTAAATCACTTCTTAAAGAGACCACTAATGTTAACACAAAATAGATACTTAAATACACTGTTATTTATAAATCCCCCATGCAATGAATCAACCCAAAATGCATAAAGATGCATAAAAGAATGTGCTCAAGCTGATACTGTTCATATAGATTAAAAATGAATTGAAAATAAATTAATAACATAGACAAAATAACTTCTATAATTTAGCAGCCCTTTGTTTCAAAACAGGCTGCATATAAAATCATTTAGACCAGGAAATGTGAAAGCATTAAGTCGAAACTGCCATAATAGCTCTTTATACTCTAAGACACTTTTCCAGTCTTTTCCCCTGGGATCAAGTTCTTTTATTTCTAAAATACCAACTCATCATGAGAAGCTTTTGACAGATAATGTTTATAGAGGGCACTGTTAACATTTTTTCCTTTTATACTATAGCAAAGCAATCCATTTCTTAAGTGTTCTTTCTGTTTTTCCAACACAGAAAGAACACTTCTGTTCCAGCACAGAAACAGATACTTTTTTTTACAAATTGCTAAGTATATTAAACCTTTGGTCTCAAAGTTTCCTCTCTTTAGAAGTATTTTTGTAGCAGCTGAATTTCCTAAAACAATATTATTCTTTTCTAGGATGTATTGACACTTTTTCGTCCCTAATCTCTCATTCTTTTTCTTAATGGTGTTTCTTTCAAATAAATTCTTCAAATTCCAACCAGTTTTGACAACAAATCTAGTATCTGTACCTAAAATACCTACTAAATGAGGGTTGTGTTTCAACATATTCCAATTTTTACAGATAATGCCCTTCTCTTTAGGTGTAGCATGGTTAAATTCCACTACCATCACCCTATTGAAATGTCTATCAATATCATCAGTATCAATCCCTACAGTACCTAAATTTGGGTCACAAAACCATGTACCTAATAAGAGTTTACATTTATTGCCCCATTCTGTGAGTATTTCATTTTTAATACATGAAATTAAACTCATTAGGTAACTCTTGTCAACAAACAGGTTAGAAATAAAATCCACCTCTGTTACTAGGTCTCTGTATTCAGATGTCATCCTAGCAGGTCAAATACACTGCCACTTTACAAGACTTTCTTCTGTGAAAAAGGGTGGGCACTGGTGAAGGGTAGATACAAGTTGCTAAAGGTGGATTTACAGTATACATTTGACTTAAATTTTCCACCCACAGTTTCAATCAAAGTGTCCAAGTAGTTAGCAACTTTCTTATCATAACAGTACGTAAATCATGAAAAGGTAGTTGTGCTGTTTAAGTAATTAACAAATGCAATGATGTCTTCTTCTGACCCTTCCCAAAGAATAAAGATGTCATATAGGAATCTAAGGTATAATTTGATAAAAACATGGAACTCAGAGTTGAATACAAACAACTCCCACTCTAATAGTACCAAATGTGCATATATTGGAGTGCAAGCTGCACCCATTGCACCTCCCTTAATTTGCCCAAAGGTTTCTCCTTCAAAAATTAAAAAAAAAATCTTATTTTTTGAATCACTAGCAGCCACAATAGGCCTGAAAGGTGGATTCCTGATGTTCTTATGTATTTTTGGTATTCCAAAAATAGAGGGGACCTTTGGCTTATGAACTTTCAACATTTCACATACTTTGGAAGAAATCCTTCCACCTACCCTCAGGTCTTCTAGAAACAAATCTATTCTGTGATATGCAATGTTGACTTCATTCCTAGAATTTAATGAATGCGTAGAATTGTTATGCAAAATACGAAAGAAGACACTAAAATAACCTATAGTGTCAAAAAGGACTGCACCCCCCCCCCCCACACCCTTATCAGGCTTTACAATCCTAAGACTGAAATTCTAAGTCAAAGCATTTAAAGTTCCCTTTTCTTTATAGGTCAAATCATACATTCTTTGCAAGTTTTTACTAACAGACAAGTTATAGAAATCCAACAAACAGGCTGATTCAAAAACTTGTAATGCAGGATGTAAAACAGGGTTAAAAAGTCTTTTTATATATATGCTTTCTTTTTTTATACTATTCACCCTTCCTATGCTGTCATACAAAAGAGCCAGATTTAACTTTCTGGTAAATAACTTTAGCTCCATCAATGTATCACTAATATTACATTTTTCTAATGGTACAAATTTTAGGCCTTTCTCAAATATAGAAAAATGTTCAGGTGTAATATCTACAGAACTATAGTTGTAAACGTGATAATCTCTGTATGTATACGTAATTCCATCCACATCCACTTCTATGCCTATGTCTGCATTTTACTTCCTTTCCATGGAACTTTACCCTTCCCCTTTTCCATGGTAAAATCCTGGCTGTGCTCAACAGAATCTCTTTGTCTCCCTGGACTACCTAAAGGGGGAAATTCTTCTATTTCAAACACACTTCCTTCAATAATAGAATTCAGTTTGACCTCTTACTGATGGCTCCTAACTTGTTTAGACATGAAAACATCTTATTGTTTAACATTTCTAGTGGGAGCATCTTTTCACAAAAATAAATTCCCCTGCTACCCTTATATTTAATTGGATAATATACCATATCTGTGTATTGTTTTAAATGTCTAACTAACTTTCTTTGCTTACGCTTAAACATTTCATCACATTTCTGGTTTATTTTAAAGAAATTATTGTCATAAGTATTCTTATAATGCTCAAATAAATCAGTTCTAGTTGGATTATTCACATTGTCAGCTTCAAGCAACACATGGTCTATTTTACTTTTATTGCACTTAATAATTAAATGCATAAGTTCTATTCCATGCTTATCAAACAGCTCAAGAAAATCCTTAATCATCTCATCACCATAATCTAATCCATTAGGAAATTTAAAAGTCCGCAAACCTTGAGGCACTATGCACCTTTTAATGCACTCTTCTAAATAAGCATTATCTAATTTCAAACTCTTCAGGCAAAATCACAGTGGGTAAACAAGTGGAACCAAGGAACTGTAGAAAAACAACCACTTGAAGGTGGGTCCAGTAACACAAGATACCAGGATGCTTTTTGACTTTTCATTAAAGCATTTTTACTGAGGACACCTGGTATCTTGTGTTACTGGACACAGCCTTCAAGTGGTTGTTTTTATATAATTTCAAACTCGAGTTTAAACTTGTTCTCTAAAGAAAAAATACAGCCCTTTAAAGAGTCCATGTAAACAGTCTTACTGTCTGAATTCTTGCTAAAATTCAATATACAGTAAACTCTCAGTTAACCAGCACCCATGGGGATTGGTAGATGCTGGATAACTGTAGTTTCTGGTTGCTTGAGAGTTACTATTAAAACAGGCCTGACTAATACTGTATCCTATACTATTTGTTTGGTTTGACTTGTTGGGGAGAGGGAATTTATTCCTATCTTTCTTTTTAAAACTCTAAAAATGTAAGGTATGTTTCTGCAGGGGGGGAAACAAAGTGCAACACATGAAAATTGTACTGTATTTCTTCAATTTTTTTGCTGGTTGCTTGAGAGTGCTAGCTGCTTGAGTTCCGGTTAACTGAGAGTTTACTGTATTACAAAGCAAATCTTCTTGCAAATGTGAATTTACCCAATGGCAGAAATACGTTTCTGACAATCTGAATAAAACAGGAGTGATTTGTTATTTGAGCATTATAAGAATACTTATGACAATCTTCTTATTTCAGCTTTTCTGGGTTAGGGGTCGCCACAGTGGATCACCTGTCTGCTCATGATTGACAGTAGAGTTTTTACGGTGTCGAGTTGCCAACCCAGTGCCCAACCTTCCACAGAAGACACACACACATACCTAGGGCCAATTTAGAGTGTCCAATCTACCTACAGCATGTCTTTGGGATGTGGGAGGAAAATCGGAGCACCCAGAGGAAACCCATGCGGCCACAGGGAGGACATGCATACTCCGCACAGAAGGCAAACCAGCAGAGAATCGAACCGGAAAACCTCTTGCTGTGAGGCAACAACGCTAACCACTGCACCACTGTGGTGAGCCTAAGAATACTTATGACAATATTTTCTTTAAAATATACTGGAAATGTGATTAAATTTTTGAGCGTAAGCAAAGAAAGTTAGTTAGAAATTTAAAACAATACACAGATATGGTAGCTTATTCACTTAAGTTTAAGGGTAACGAGAATTTTTTTGTGAAAAGACCCTCCCACTAGAAATGTTGAAGAAGAAGTTGTTTTCATGTCTAAACAAGTTAGAAGCCATCAGCAAGTGGGCAAACCGAATTCTATTATTGAAGGAAATGTGTTTTAAACAGAAGAATTTCCCCCTTTAGGTAGGCCAGGGAGACAAACAGATTCTGTTTAGCACAGCCAGGATTTTACAATGGAAAGGGGGTAGGAGTAAGATCCAGGGAAAGGAAAGAAAAAAAGCAAAGACATAGTCATAGATGTGCATGCGGATGGAATTACGTATACATTCAGATGTTGCCACATTTACACCTATAGTTCTGTAACTATTACACTTGAACACTTTTCTATCTTTGAGAAAGGCCTAAAATGTGTACCGTCAGGAAAATTTAATATTAATGATACTCTGAGAGAGTCTATATACCAGATGACTGGAACCAAACATTTTGTGAACACCTCATGGAGTGACTGGTATAGGTACCAAACTGCAAAGATGTAAACTGAAAATGTAACTTCAAAGGAAAGGATTGTTTGGCAACAACAATCTTTGTGGATATGGATGTTAAAATAAGCATCACTGACATCTAGAGTGTCTAAGCACATTTTGGGGTGAATAAAATGAAAAAAAAAAACAGCATGTAAAGTTCACATTTTGAACTCTGGAACTAGGAGAAAGGTGATTAGAACAGAAAAATCTACGGTACCTTCTTTGGTACTAGCAAAATCCTTAATTAGAAGCCATTTTCTCTGTTGGGAAGGAGTAAGCTCTGTTACTCCTTGTAACAACATCTGATAAGATTGGGGGAACAAGTGAGATTAGTCATTTTTGGGAGTACAGGAATCACTGACTGAAGAGGAAGAGTTGGTTATTGCATTCTGTAGCCATGCTGAATTTTCAGTAACCAAATATCTGACGTTAACTATCTCCAGAGTTGCAAACAGTGGAAAAGACTGCCTGAAGGCCTGGGTGGATGGTTAAGGTGGGAAGTAGAGGGGGGTATTGAGGTCCAAAAGTATTAAGGCATTTTTCTTACACTATGAGAATGCTTATGATCCATTCCCATTCTTTCTGAGTTCCCATGCCATTTCTTCTTTACTTGCTGTTTTGTGGATTTCTGTTAAGTTTTGAAGGGCTTCCAAAAGAAAAGCCCAGGACTGGAAGGATAATTTATTTGGTACCCTAGGGAGAGGGGATAAAATAATTGTTTGACTCCCAGCATTGATTTCCTCTTTCTTCTAACTTCTTACTTCCCTTAGCTGAGGAAAATGCAAATCTTTCTTCAGAGGGCTATTTAAAATCTGGGTCTTAACATCTTCAGGAAAATTTTGGAGTCTGACCCATGCTTTCCTGTGCATCATTGTCCCTGGGGCAGCAGTTCAGGATACATCATCCACTGCATAATATGCACATTTTATAGTGTGTTTCATAACTTGGGAGGTAGAAATTGCCCTTACATAACAATATGGTTTCAGTGTCAGAAGAAGGAAGGCTAGCAACAGATTGCTGCATGCCAACAAAAATGGAAAAGTAAATATTTTGCTGTGTGTGTGTGTCTGTCAGTGAATTAATCTACAAGCTAATGTAAAAGAGGCATACATTTTCTGTCCATATCTCTCAAAGGGCTTGTTTTTTTTTTCATTAGGACAGAGACAGATGAAGCAAAGGGTTTAGAACTAATGCCTCTATCAAAAAAGTAATAGATCAGTAATGAAGGCTTTGAAAAGAAAACTAAAATAATCTGTCACTTTATAAAGATGGTCTAATGCTCTTGGTACAAGGGACTGTGAATCAAGAGAAGCGGCAACTTTAAAAGGATACTCCAACACTCCCATAAATGGTGGAACAGCCAATGACTTTGGGGAATTCATACTAAGTCATAGTTTCTTTCTTCATCCTCATAAACTTCCCTGCCTTCCCACTTAAAGAACTCTTTCATCTTCGAGATGATGTCAAAGAGATTTCTTCATTAGGAGAATCTGATGACAGGGTGTCTTCATATTCATAAGGAATGGAAGAAGAAAGCTGTGGAGAACAATCAAGTTCATCTTCTTCAGAGGCTACCTCCTCCTCCTCCTCCTCCTATCTTTTCCATTTTCCATACTGGAAGGACTGTATTGGCTTAAAAAATCCCTGGAAAAAAGTTGCACTAGTCTTCCTGGGAACCCTTTTGACTGGAGGGTGTGGGTACGTGTATGTTGCTTAGTCTACTGAGACTTTTCTAGGGGACTGATTGTTTTAAGGGAAAGAATCAGATGTTTGAACTACCATCAATGACCTGGTGACATTTATCTTACCAGGTCTTGGTGAACTCTTCCCTCACACTCAGTAAAAATAAAGTGAGGTTCTCCACTTTCAGCTAAGGTTGCCTTAAGTCTGGTCTGACTGGATGTGCACTGTTCCTGGGCCTTAATGGTTTCCCATGGTCCTAGCCAGAGGAATCAGGTAAATCAAACTGATGTATAAGGTCTGTGAAATTACCTCAATGGAACAGTTTCTCCCAAATCACTGAAACGAGGTGGACAAATAAGTTTCATCAGAAACCTCTTTTGATATTTTCTCTTTTCTTAACTTGAGGGGGATCCACGAAAGAAGAGTTAGAAACAATTGTTGCATGCACTAAAATCTTAAGGTGTCAGGAACTGAGCGTACTTCTATTAGTTTTAGACATGAAGGACAAAAAAGCACAATACCTGATGTTATAACTTTCCCCTAAAGAGAAACCACAAGCCATGTGGGCTTCCTTGTAAATTATCTACCCTCTACTTTTACGTTTTCCATCCCTGACAGACATGCAAGTTAATACAACTTTTTATAGGGAAAAAAAGGAAGGTCCCCAATGGGATACTTATGTGCCCAAAAATCTTTATTTGAAAACTGAACACTGTTACTAAAGCTGCTAAGAAGACAATACAGCTGAGTAAGTTTCCAAACGACAATAAAGTTCTGAATTTTGTTGCCTGTAAGTCATTGTTATACCAGCATGCCTGGGTGCTGGAGAGGATGTATGGTGCTCGAGGAAGGAGCCCAAAGCATTAGCAGACTGGATGGATATCTAATATCCTTGGCAGGATATGTGTCTCTCTTTTTTAATTTCCCCATGTCTTTTGGGTTTCTAATACCAAGATGGGAACGGACCCCATTCCTAAATCAAAGTATGGTTAAAGTTCATGAAATTAGTACTGTATTAGTCTTTGATGTTAGACAGAAGTGTTCTTTGCAGCACCCACAATGTGCCTAGTATTGACTCCTCCTGCAATTCATACAGATTTACATGTGTCGGTAACATATCTCAAGTACGATCGTAATTTTTTTTTTATATGACCCATTTGCTCTTGCTACTATTGGAACTGTCTGGTTATCCTTCTTCCACATTGCCCTTGTTTCTGCCTGCAACTTTTGGTATTTTATGACTTTCTCTCTCTCTGTATGTAAGACACTATAGTCAATGGGTGTAGCGATTTCAATGATCAATGCTACTTTTGTCTTCTTTTCATGGACTGCTGCATCTGGTTTTCTCGTATCTATTTTTTGAACTGCCAGTAATGGGTGAGCCCATGTGATATAAACTTCATCATTTTCTATGATGCTTTGTGGATCATGTTTCCAATGTTTTTCAGATACTTCAATATTATAATGTTTACACAATGAAACCTTCTTACCACATTATTATGCCTTTGAGTACACAATCCTTCTGCCATTAGTAATCACAACCAGCAACAAGATGTGTGACTGTTTCCAATTCTGTTTTACAAAACCTACAATGTGAAGCTGTTAAATCTCACCGCTTATTCTCACTGATGAGTTCCGCTCCGACACGGCCGATAGCAAAGCTCAAGGTTTGCCAGTAGCTCGAGACCAAGCCCCTTATCCCACAATGCACTGCTGGAATTACCTCAGATCTAGTTTGCCACGGCAAGAGAGATCTCGGTGATCCAGCTAGCTCAGACCATTTTTGAAAAAAATAACAGCAAGTCTATTTAAAAAGTTCTCCTTTTTGTTTAAAAAAATAGTGTGTATTAGTATTAGGTATTTTCAATATATAATCTATAGTTTCAATAGTTATAGTTTAAAAGTTAGTATCTTGTTGGCTTCTTCGTTTGTGTGGGCCTTTAGCCCTATTTGCTCTTATTAATCTTTATAATAGTCCGGCTTTTTTTCTGTGGGCCTCTTTAGCCTTATTTTTGTAATCTCTAGTTACATTGTTATAGATAGTGCCCATATTGGCCTTAGTTGTTTGTGGATCCTTACAAGTGAAAGGACTTTACTGTTTTACCTTTTGCAGTTTACTCTTTGTTTTATTTAAATATGTTGGATGAGAAGGAGAAATCCCATCCTAAATCGGGATTTAAAAAATGCCCAGCTGGTGGGCAGAAAATGTCCGTCATTGACAGACACATTCAATGTGTCTACTGTCTGGGGGCTAAACACCTCCAAGACACCTGCAGCATTTGCCACTCATTTTCTTCAAGAGTCCTCTTGGAGAGAAGGAGGAAACTTATAGACAGGGGATTGCTACAGCAATCTTTTTCTGAGGTGTTGAGTAGCCATGAGGGTACTAGTACGTCTTCCAAATCCTCAAAATCCAAATCTTCAGACAAAGTGACAAAAGAGGCAAAAATTTCAGGAGGGTCATCAGTTCCACAGACATTGGAACAGAGTGTACCTTTGATTCGGAGCCAGCTCTCGGTATTGGAGCCGGTCTCTGAAGTTCCTTCTTCCCTTCTGCTCCAATCAGCACCTTCGGTGCATTCAGCTAAGTCCTCAGTCAGCCTTTCAGATTTGGACATGGACCAGCTAGTGCAGAAGCTTTTACAGGCACCAGGACTTGCCAAATTGAAGTCGGCCCTGACCAGCTCGTTGGTGCCGAAGATCATGGAGCTGGATTTGTCTACTCCTCCGAGCTGTAATGGACTCTCGGAGCCAAAGGAAACTGAACCCTTGGTTGTTGAATCCTTGGAGCCGATACCCACACCTGTGTTATCGGCTCCATCTACTCGGATGTTCTCGGCGCAGACCGAGGACTCTAGGAGCCGACGCTCTCCCATTGGTTCCAGGGAGGATAGTCAAACCGATTTGTCGGTGCCGACTCTTCCTTTCGGGGCTTTGGCTCGGATGAGCTTGGCTCCTACTTCAGGCTCAGAGCCCAGGGTTTCAGTGTGGGAGGATCGGAGGGTACTCTTGGGTCCATCCACCCCTTCTCGTCGGAGCCATGGTGTCTTCAATACTATGAGGAGAGTTTTGTCTCCAAAGACGTCAGCATTGGTTCAGCTTTCCCTCTCGCCTCAAGCTCCTGTGTCTGCTTCTATATCTACCGGTCCCTCTAAGCGTAGAGACCCAGAGCCTCAAGTACCCCCACAGGGCATTCCCTATTCTTCTGAGACCTCCCCAAATCCCCCCACTGAGGAGGTGCCCAAGAAGAGATTGTGTAAGAGGAGGCACTTAGACTCCCCACAGGAGTCCTTGACATCTGACACGGACTTAGATGAGTCAGAAGGATCCCCTCGATCCCCCTCTGAGGATAACTCCTTTGCAGAGATACTAGAGATCCTTAGTCAGAGGGGCTATTGGCAGTCCAATACCCCTACTGAGGATGAGTCCATGCTCTTGAAGGCTTTTGGGTCTCAACTTTCCACTTCTTGGGTGTCTTCACCTTATGACGAGCTCATGGAACTGATTTCTCATAAGGCGTGGGAGTCACCGGAGGCCATGGAACCTGTTCCTCGTAAACCTAATAAAATTATGTCTGCCTTAGTGGAGAAGCCATTTTTGATAAAGGGAGTGCCTGTTGATGCCATGGTGGTAGCTGTAGCCACCAAAAAGGAAGTATCTGAGACATCCACCTCTATCCATCCCCCTAACAGAGATTCTAGGGTCATGGATAGATATGGGAAGTGCATGTTTAGTTCAGCAACTTTTTCTCTGCGATCACTGAACTACTTAACCCACTTTATGAGACTACAGAGAGATCTCCTGAAAGAGTTAGGAGATACTCTCCAGGGTACGGTAGCTGCAGGGGTGGCTGACAAAGTCAACGCCCAGCTCGCTACCCTAAACTCAGTGGTAAACTCGTCCATGTGTCTCATATCCTATGCAGCTGATGGTTCAAGTAGAGCCACTAGTTCAGGCATTGCTCTTCGAAGACAAGCCTGGGTGCATCTCTGTTCCTTTGCGGAACCCTTTAAGTCTTCCTTTACTAATACCCCATTTGATGGATCATCACTGTTTGGGGCCAAAGTAAAGGAAACTTTAACCAGGTGTGAGCAGGAAGGCAAGACCTTATCTGCCGTTGGAGTCAATTTTTCGATCCCTACTTGGCCCTACCCCCAAGGGCCCTAGGGGAGGGAAAATGTGGTTCTGAAAAGCATAGGCAGCCTTTCAGGACACACGTGGAGAAACCCCCTCTAGAGGCAGAGGAGGGGGTTATAATGGAAGACGCTGCCCCCATGGCAGAGGGGGTCCACAGCAACAGGGTTACAGGGGTCAGTTCTCTGGTCAGCCCTACCAGCGCCCCTGAAAGGGGGCCCAACTGTTCGGTTCTGGAGGCAGTCGAGGGTTGCTTGTCTTTGTACCCAGAAGCCTGGCTAAACATAACATCAGATACTTGGGTACAAAGCATCATTTCCAGAGGATATTTCATTCCGTTCTCTTCCCCTCCCATTCCCGTAAAGAGAATCCCTGATGTTCCACCCAATCTCAGGGAACAAGCAATCGCAGAGGTCCATAGATTGCTAGAAAAGAGAGTCATCCAACCAGTCCCAGCAGACCAAGTTGGATTCGGAACTTACTCAAGATTCTTTTTGGTACCAAAGAAAACAGGGGACTGGAGACCTATCTTGGACCTCAGCATACTCAACCAGTTCATAAAGAAAGAAAAGTTCTGAATGGTCACGTTTCAGTCCATTCTTCCCTTCTTAGGGAAAGGCGATTGGATGTGCTCCATAGATCTCAAGGACGCGTATTATCACATAAAGATGAACAGATGCTCCAGAGATCATCTGCGCTTCCGGCTGGGAGCCAATCATTACCAGTTTTGAGCCCTGCCCTTTGGTGTCACTACAGCCCCCAGAGTGTTCACCAAATGCATGGCAATGGTCATGGCTCACCTGAGACATCTAGGATTCCAGGTGTTTCCATACCTAGATGACTGGCTCCTAACCACTGCCACCAGGCATCAATTGACTCAGGCAACACAATACACTCTGACACTCTGCCATCAATTGGGCATTACAATCAACTTCAAAAAGTCTGCCTTATCGCCATCACAGCATACTGTTTTTATAGGAGCAGAATTAGATACCTCAACTACCACTCTACGTCTCCCTGTCGAAAGAGTCTCTTTTCACCGCCAAAACGTCAGCTTACTGGTGTCAAAGAACAAAGCTTCAGCAGGAGAGGTATTGAAAGTACTAGGTTTGATGGCGGCAGCAATCCTGGCTATACCACTTGCAAGGATGCATATGCAAATTCTTCAATGGCTCCTCTTCGCTCAGTGGTCTTACCAGAAACTACTGATGCACCACATGATTCTCAACACAGATTCTTGCAGGAGAGACTTTCGGTGGTGGTTGACATCTCTCCATGTCACAATCGGAAGTCCCTTTGTTCTTCCACCCCCAGTAGCCGCTGTGACCAAGGACGCTTCCCTGATAGGGTGGGGTGGGCATTTTCAGGGAAAAACTGCCCAAGGCACATGGACAGATCAAGAATCACATCTGCACATCAGCGTTCTAGAGTTGAGAGCGGTACGTCTGGCATTGCAGTACTTTCAGGACTCTCTTCCTCTAGCAACTATTGCAATTCAGACGGACAACATGTCAGTATTTTGGTACTTGAACAAACAAGGTGGAACCAAGTCTTACCCCCTTTGTCGAGAAGCCCCCAGGGTCTGGCAATGGGCTGTGTCATCCCAGCATTTTATATTAGCAACGCACATCCCGGGGAAATCCAACGTGATAGCGGACAAGCTAAGCAGGGCAATATTGCTCCCTCACGATGGTCTCTCAAACAACAGGTTGTGGAGTTGATTTTCCGCAAATGGGGCCAGCCATGCTGCAACCTTTTTGCCAGCCACATCAATTCAAAATGCAGAAGCTACTTTGCCCTAATACCACCTTCCGGTCATCCCCCGAGAGATGCACTTCTACATGATTGGCCCCCGGGTCTCCTTTATGCATTTCCACCCTTCCCATTAATACCCAGATTTTTACAGAAAGCAAAATCGATGGGAAGGGCTGTTATACTCATAGCCCCCTACTGGCCTCGACAGATTTGGTTTCTGTTTCTCCACCATCATCTGTTGGAAGGTCCATGGATCCTGGACCCAGTTCCAGACCTTCTGACGCACCCATCAGGAGACCTTCATCCTTCACTGCAGTCCCTGAAACTGACTGCTTGGCTAATCCACTTCCCCTAATTGCCAGGCTTCATTCAATTTCAGAAGATACACGACAAATTCTCTTGTCTTCTCATAAGCCATCTACCAGGAAATTATATGGCAGTAAATGGAAAAGGTTCTCAATTTGGGCCAACATGCAGAACAGTGACCCTTTCCGAGCTCCGCTACCTTCTATTTTAGAATTTTTGACAAAAATTTTTAAGGAAGGAGCAGCAGCTGCTACAGTTCAAGTTCAGTTAGCTGCCATCTCAAATTTTCACCTTGGTTTTGGTGGCTCAAATGTTATGGGCCATAAATTATTTAAGAGTTTTCTTAAAGGCATTCTTCATATGAGACCTTTGATCAAAATTCCCTATTCTCCCTGGAATTTAAACCTTATACTGTCTCAAATTATTCTTCCTCCTTTTGAGCCAGCATCTTCTTGTGATCACAAATTTTTATCCTGTAAAACAATATTTCTTGTGGCCATTACTTCTGCCCGCAGAGTGTCAGAACTTCCAGCATTATCTATCAGACCACCTTACATAATTTTCCATGCTGATAGAGTATCTCTCAGAACAAACCCCTCATTTTTACCTAAAGTCTGTTCTGAATCAAATATCAATCAGGTCATTGAGCTGCCAGTCTTTTTTCCCAACCACTCCAGCAAATTGGAATACATGCTGCACAAACTTGATGTTCACACACAGCTCAGATTTTATCTTGACAGAACTAAGGATATTCGAAAATCAGATCAACTTTTTGTATACTTCTCAGAAGCAAGAAAAGGCAATCCAGTGGCTAAAACAACCTTATCTAAATGGTTATCTGATTGCATATCCTTTGTTTATGAAAATGCGAGCATGCCATTAACACATAAACCTAAGGCTCATTCTACCAGAGCCGTCTCTACGTCTTCTGCTTTTCAAGCTAAATTGCTGCAGCCACTTGGTCTAAGCCTCATACTTTTATCATGCATTACAAAGTGGATAAGGCTTCAAGGGACAGGTCTTCCTTTGGTTCTACGGTACTGAAGAACATACTCCCATGAGCCACCCAGGATTCAGGGTGCTAGGGATGCTACCCATCAGTGAGAATAAACAACGAGATTTAACAACTTCACACATAGAAGTTATGTACTTACCATAATGTTCCATGTGAGTTGTTTATCTCGCCTTTATTCTCACGTCCCTCCCTCCTTCCCCCTCCTGGCTGACTGTTGACTTAGAGGCTAGTACCATCCTGGTTATTCAATATTTCTTCTTCCCCTTTGGGAAGTGATCTTGGTAGAAATACATAAAAGGGTATGTATATGTTTGTTTGTGTATATATATATATATATATATATATATATATATATATATATATATGTGTGTGTGTGTAAATACTGTTACTCGCAGCAAACAAGATCTGAGGTAATTCCAGCAGTCCATTGTGGGATAAGGGGCTTGGTCTCGAGCTACTGGCAAACCTTAAGCTTTGCTACTGGCCTTGTCAGAACCGAGGATCGGCTCCAAACCCATCAGTGAGAATAAAGGCAAGATAAACAACTCACATGGAACATTATGGTAAGTACATAACTTCTATTTTGTCTGTTTCTCCCACATGTTCAATGAACTTTGTAAACCAACTTGTACATAGTCTACTAACTTGGGCTGCCGATATTAACCTTTTGTCTTTTGGTTTAAATTCACCTCTCCTTAACCATTCCTGCATTCAATCCTGATCAACATTAGGTTGTTCCAAGAGTTTTCTGTACTTGCAACTATATTTATGCATTTTCCTTATTTCTTGTCATTTCATCTGATCCTTCACCTTACATTCTTTCTTTTGTTTTTTTGGCACATTCAGTTGCTGCCTGATTTTTATCTACTTCTGGTTTGATTTTCATTCCCGCTTGACACTGATATGCTTCTACTAAACTAAGCAGGGAAGTTATCTTAGACTTATTCTCCTCATGTTTTAAAACTTTCACTACATTTGGGCCTTGTGAGATTAGCAGATATGTACTGTATGTAGTCCGACAATTGTCGATATATACATGCAATCAGTTTCAAGGAGCCCCATACCTCCTTCAGAATGGGGAACATATAGTCTTGGTATACACTGATTTTTATAAATCATTTAATGAGCAAAAAAAGTGTTTGTGTCCAGTAACATGTTTAACCTGATGAAGAAAGAGACACACTTGAAGTGATGATGCTCAAGCTTAATGTCAAGCTAGACTAGCCCAGTAATGATTTAATTAAAGTCTTCATCATCAGATGAGAACTAAGGGAAAGGTAACCTTTCCATTTGCTTAGAAGATGCTGTTTAATAGGATTAAAGAAATGCTACATAAACGGAGGAGGTCTTACAACGCTTCAAGAGGCTAGTTTTTCCTTCAGCTGCTCAGTCGAATTTGTTTAAAAGACAAATTTTCCATGTAAAGTCAGTGCTTTGATGTGATTTTGGTTTAGTGGTCTATCACCTTGTCACTTATAGATGATGTTCTTACATTTGGGTAAAATTGTTCTATATATTTGTACAGAGGAGCAGAAACAGAAACAAGAGCATCTGGCCAATGAAAATCTCCCTGTCACTGAAGATGGTAAATAATTCTTGAGAATAAAGTCAGGCAGCAGACGAAAGGGATGTTTGAACTCCCAAATCATTACATTAAGCAACTGGAATACACAGGGGATGACTCCAGTGAAGTTTTAAAGGTACAGTATGATGCCACATTGCCACATGTAAGCACATAGCTAAAGAGCAAAATACGTCTCTGTAAATAAGCAACCAAATGGTTTATAGCGAATGGAGGCTGGGTACTCTGAAAGGTAAAGCAAGGTACAATCTGATTAAGTTGAGTTCTAAAAGTTGAGGAAAAGTTTGACTGCCTTTCAGTTTGAGTAAAACAACATGATGCAATGGACAGGCTTTTAGAGACAGCTGGGTATGGAATATGCCTAAAGACTACTGTCATCAGTCTCTGGCAGAGCTTATGGATGACAAGGTGATTCTGGTGCAATTTCTGTCTTTTTATGAAAAGGAACAGATTTGTAACAGCTGCAGTAATGAGGTAAAATGATCACTACCAAACAAAAACTGGCAAATATGGATCATAATTTCTCAGAGACTACTCTCTTGCAAAGAAACAAAAGTAGCATATTTACGATAACGCAAGATCTTGGTTATCTTTATTCCATCTAGCTTGAATGATGGGTATATCTGCTACCTGGAGGATCCAACCAGTGACTTCAGCTTCTCCAGAGCTCGAGCTCCATCCCTTCTTCCATGGTAAGCCTGTAGCTCTCAGATTGCATTTGAAGAGTAAATCACACATGGAATGGAGGGAATTACAGAAAGATGTGACTTCTGGTTAGGGCTATGAGGTCTATCCAATGATGTGCAAATGTGAAAATTTGGAGGGGGAAGGCAGGTGAATTGTTGAGGTGGCTGGACTAGGGATAACCAAGATCTAGTGTTTTGATAAGTACATAACTTTTGTATTTCAGACTATCCCATCCATTCACCTCAACTGATGGAATAGACTCCACAGCTACAAAATCCCCTGGGTGGTGTCATGACAGTATACCTTTAAGAACCATAGCACCATATGAGAATCTCAACCTAGAGATCACATCTATCTTGTAATGTAAAATGAAGTTGTGCATGGCAGGCCACATAAGAGGAGCACAAATATTGTCCATGGTGGAATTTTTTTAAAAAAGGTTGTGAAAACTGCAGTGGACCCACAGAATGTAGTTTACAATTAGATGATATTAGCATGAGTTATGAAGAGTATGCAGTCAGACTGCCATCTAGACAAGATAACTTCAGACTTCTGTTTGGAAAAGGAGCAAGAAACCAAGAGCGATGTAAGTAGAATTGTAATTGCCTAGGAACATCAAGGTGTGTAGTAAGTATTCTGTTTTACTGGTATGGTTTGAAAAGAAGATGAGCAAAATAAAGGTTGATTTATGGTAAATCCAGAAGCAATATTGAATATAAAGAAGAAATACTTCTGAGGGAAGCCCTACTCTTGTGAAAAACTAAATGTGGGGGTTGTGATGAGAAAATATGCAGCTCTGATATTTCTCTTGCTGATGTGGTAGCCACTAAAAACAAGGTCTTCCAGAAAAGAAACTAAGTCAAATAAGGAGGCTGGCTCAAAGGGAGAACATGTCAAAGCCTCCAAAATAAAGTTAAGATCAAAAGGGGATGTGGGGTATTTGACTGGTGGTCTCAGAAGAAATGCACCTTTCAGGAAGACCTTACATGTTGTCTGTGAGGTTAAAGTTATTGAACTATAACCTTGGTGGAAATTTGAAATAACTACTAACTAGAACTTGATGGTACAGCAGACAAAACCTGAGCTGGTAAGAATGGCCAGAAATGTAATACTAAAGAGACCAGGAGATATAAAAGGTACACTTCCTGTTGAAGAGCTCAGATGGAAATATCTACTACTTGCTCCACTAAAGCATGTGAGCAAACATTTTTTGAGAAGTAGAAATAATGTGAATTACTGTAGGTGGGGAAGTAAGGAGCCCTGCCCATAAGTACAACTGGTGAAACCAAGCAGTCAGCTTGAGTACTGGAATGTCTGGGTGAGGCTTGCCAAAAAGTTAGGGACAGGAGATCCAGAAGCCAAGGCTGCTTCTTGAAGCGAGGCCACAGCATGAGGAACCAGATCTGCCTTGGCTAGAAGGGGGCTGCGAGGATGAGAGAGGACTTGCATAGAGATTCTTTCTGAAGGAATTCCTTCATTAATAGCAATGAGGAAAAAACATTTAGAAGGGTCCAGGAAGCCAAACATGGGCTACATCATCTCTGGGTGACTGTCCATGTGAAGGGATTAGAGCAAGAAAGCTGCCATATTTGGTGTTTGATGGGGAAGCAAAAAGATCACAGCAAGGCTCATCCATGTAGCAGAATATCATTTGCACTACTGATGGGCTGTGTGACCTCCCGTGATGATTCCAAATACACCTGCTGAGCTTGTCTGCCAGGTAGCTGGCTCACCCTGGAATGTGCATCATCAAAAAGCACTAAGAAGGCATCTGGTTAAGACCAAGTTCCTCCCAGCTTGTTGATATAACACACTATTATTTATTATTTTATTTTACATTTGTTGACTAGGAGTGTCCAGCTGAGCTATTGCCCTTTTTCAGTGGAGGCCCGGGGAGAAAAGCTCCAAAGATATATAATGCAATAAAAATAGCAATACAGATACATTTCAATAAAAATAGCAATAGAGAATTTTGGTAGTTAAAATACGTAAGCTACATACATGTATATTGTTGACAGATAAAAGAAGTACTATAAACAAAAAGGAGAATGAGTTGTATGCTTTGGTTTAAAAAGAGAGCTGTGTAAATATAAGGTTCTGCATGCAGAGTAGGAGGAACTTAAAAGGTTATATAAGAATTTCAGTGAGCAGAGTACAGAAGAAGCTTTGGAGGTTGCATAGGAAGCATAGGATGAAGTAGTTAATGGTAAGTTTGAGTAAGTTAGTTTGACTGTACTATAAAAGGTAGGTAATAATCAGGGAGGATGAGTGCCAATGGCAGGACTAGTGTTTTTTAAAGTGGTCCAAATTGATTGGGGTGAATCAGGGACCTTATTTCTAGTGGGAGTTTATTCCATGAGATAGAGGGATGGTAGCTATAATAGTTGCACCCTGTGCTGGATTTGGATTTATGGATTTTTACTAGGTCTTGGGTTGAGCTTCAGAGAAGTCTGGTAGGGGAGAGGACAGAAGATAGACTTGGGCAGAAATCAGGCTGATATAGGATGGAGTGTATGACTTGGAGTTGAGATTGTAGGAACAGGTGACGTAGTTCGGGCCAGTTCAGATATTTTAAGTAGAGACAGTGGTGAGATTTACATGTTTGTTGAGCTGCAAATCTAGCTATTTTGTGGTAGGCTGATTCTAATTTGATAATTAGGGAGGATTTCAGATTTGTGAGTATTTGGGAACAATAGGTTACGCATGGTAGAAGGAGGGCATGGATAAGAGAAATCTTAGCTACAGTAGTTAGGAATGTATTGTTCCTGTACAGTAGTCCTAGCTTTTCGTGTTTTTTTTATACAACTGTTAATGTGAAGATCAAATTTAAGTTGGTCAATGGTAATGCCAAGGAGTTTTGTACTTCTTTCAACTTCTATAGGAGTATTGTTTAGGGACCTTATGGAAAAGGAAAGTTTAATGTGGTTTGCAGATTTAGGTAGAAAGATTAGTAATTTTGTTTTCTTAGGGTTCAGGATGAGTTGATTATTAGTGAGCTATGTCTCTACTGAGTTGAAAGATGTCTCGGTATTTGTTAGGAGTTCTAAGGGGGAAATAGCAATAGCTATGACCGTAGAGTCATCTGCGTATTGGACAATGTTAGACTGAGGACAAGAGGAGTGGAGTGAGTTGGTGAAGATATTAAAGAGTAGAGGTGCAATAATGGAACCTAGGGGAACACCAGTTCTTATGGAGAGAAGGGTAGATAGTGTTGAGTCCCATCATATTGACTACAGCTTATCAGAGAGATAGCTAGAGAACCATGCAACTGTATTAGGGGAGAAGTTTAGGTCTACAAGTTTACTAAGTAACAGTGTGTGTGTGAGAAAGTGTCAAAAGCCTTAGAAAGGCGAAGGAATAGACAGGATATGTGTTTGTGATGATAGTAGAGTTGTAGTTGTACTATGCTTGGGATGGAAGCCATGCTGTGTTGGAATAAGAAGTTCTTCTTGTAAGAGATAATGCACAACTTGTGTATACATTTCTCACAGATTTTGGAGAGAGGGGAGAGGATAGCGATAGGTCTGAAATTAGATATTTCTGTGGAGTTACCTCCTTTATGAATAGGAAGAGTGTAAAACTGTTTCCAGATAGAAGGAACTTTAGACTCAGAGATAGTGTGATTGATTAGTATAGATACAGGCAAAGCAAGGGAGTATGAAGCAATCTGGAGAAAGTAAGAAGGAATTTTGTCTGCTGATACAGAGCATGGTTTGAGCTTTGAGAGTAGAGTTCCGATATAGTCAGTGGAGACAGGTTTGAGAGAGAAGGAGTTTACTGAGATAGTGGTTGAGGGGTGTATAGGGAGGTTTGAAGTGTTGTTGTTTGAGAGGTCAGGGTTAAATAGTTTGGAAATGGATATGATAAAGTAGGTATTGATGGTATTGGCAGTTTCTAAAGGTGACTTGTCAGGACATGGGTTTGGTGAAGTTGGGTTACCTGGATGCAGTATTTGGTTTATAGCATTCCAAAATTTTTTTGGATCAATGTTTTGGGGGGATTATAATAAATTTCTTTTTCGTCTTTGCTGATACGTTTCTTTTGTCTGATTTCTAAGTTCTTTATACTTTAGGTGGTTAGCTGTAAGTTTGGTTTGTACCCAGGTTTTCCATGCCCTACCTCCGGATTTCATAAGGGTACGGGTGGTTTTAATTAGCCAGGGTAAAATGCTTGAACTTTTCTCAGTGGGGCTAGAAAATTTAAAATATTTAGGAAAGTTGAGTTGAAGATATTTACTGCTTTGTTGAGTGGGAGCTGAGTAAGGAAAATTCCAGTTAATTCTGGAGAGGAGGGTTTTAGAAGTGTCTTGGTAAAAGGTTGAAAGTTTGCGGCAGGTGATAAGCCTGTGTCGTTTGGGGACGTGGGTGATGTATTGTAGCACTGCTATAGGCAAGTGGTTGCTCAGGTCATCATGTAGAGTTTCAGGGTTATGGTATTTGCTGGGGTTAGAAACAATTATCCAATCTATCAAGGAGCTTAGAGAATGAGAGTTATTAGTATGGGTTGGTTTGGAGATTAGTTGTTAAATCCATGAAGGTTTGTGTGTTCTGCAGGGTTTGGATTATTAAGGTTATACCAATTACTGATGTATTGTTTATACAGCTAGAAATCACCAAGTAGGAAAAATAGACTTGAAGGGCATGTAATTTTAGGAGGACCAACCTCATCTCCAGGATATTGATATGAAGGCTGCCCTCTTGTTAAGTTCACATCATTTGGATTGTTTTCCCCTCAAACTGCATCCCTTCCCCAGAAAAAAGACATCCATATTTACTGGGGCCTTTGGAAGGGGCAGGATGAATGGTTTCCACAGTGAAACACTGTGAGACTGAAACACCAGTCTAAATGACATGTGTAAGTGGAGGAAAGACAGATTTGTTCACTGCTTCCAGCAACTGAGATCTTTGCATGTTCAGATTCTTCTGTGACACAATTCCGTAGAATCTTGTTTGGGAAACTAAATGGCTGGCATCTATCACCAGGCCTAGTACTTACAAAACAAGTAAAGTGGGTGGAGATGGGAGAAGTTAGAGCTTTAAAATTAAGGCTATCAATCTGTCTTGTAGGAAGAGTCATAATTTGAAACATTGAGTCCAGATGGCATCCTATGAAGACTATGGTTTGGGTTAGCTCCAAGTGAGATTTTTCATTACTGACAGAGATGCCTACAGACAGATACAAGTGAAACAAATAGCAATGTGCTAAAAGACACTCTTGTTGTGGAGGTGAGGAGACAATCATGAAAGTATGGGAAAATTTGGGATCACTCTGAGCCTGGGGTAGGGCGCCAAAATAAACACGTGCCAGGTGAACATCCTGGGGGCTCTGTTGACACCAAAGTGAGATGCCCAAAACTGATAAGGGTTGGCTTCCAGACAGATGCAGAGACACCTCCTGGAAGCTTTAGCATTTTTCATGTGAAGGTAAGTCTCCTGAAGGTCTAGAGAGGCCCTCCTGTAAGCACAGAAGTATGGTTTACACCTTGAGCATCAAGAACTTTTTTTTTTATCATAATAATTTAGTCCACTTAAATCTAAAATGAGCCTGAGGTCCTTTGATTTTTTTTTTTTTTTTTGGAAACTAGAAAGAATCTGGAAAAGACACTGGACCCTTTGCGGACTGGTGAGACCTCTTGAAAAGCTCCTCTTTCGAGGAGTTGCAGAATCTCCTTTACAGCTCTTCTTCTCTGACAGGGTGAAATATCTTGGACTGACAAAGATAATATCTTTGGCATTCTTGAGAATGGAATTACATAGCCACTAGATAGTACAGTTATGTAAAATCTTACCATAAAAGTAGATGGCGTTTCCTTCACTGTTTCAGTATTCTTTACATGTGGGATTCCTTGCCTAGGGTAGCCCGATATCCATCAAGTATACCAAAGCCTTAGGTTGCTTTAAGGTACACCATACCTCATGTGTATGCTTCTCGCATAGCATAGGGAATAAAAGTGATGTCCAGATGTACCATCCTTAGAACTGACAGCCTCAGTAGGAATGCTAGTCCAAGGAAAACCAAGAGATAATCAGTACATCCAGAAGAGAAATGGACCAGGGGGAGGAGGGAGGGAGTGAATAATGCAACAGTGAAGGAAAGGACATCTACTGTTATGGTAAGATTTTACACAACTGTAGCACGTCCTTTCATATCACTGCTGCAGTATTCTTCACATCTGGGATAATGCCAAAGCTCAAGAAGAAACTTCGGAGGAGGAAGGACCTGCAAAGCCCTCTAGGAAGCCATGAAGGATGGCCCTAACAAAACCAACTCTAGCTCTGGAGATTCCATCCAATTTGTAGTGCTCATTATGCACAGAAGTCCAGGTTGCTGCTTCAAGAATGCAGTTAGTATACAAACCCTAAAAAAACACCAAAAAGAGCCACAGTTCTAGAAGAATGAGCCTTTAGAGAAGAAGGAAGGCTCTTACCATGAAAAGAATAACAAAAAGAAATAGCTTTACAGATCCAAGAAGAAATAGTTTGCTTGGATACAACTAATGTTGCAGACCTACGATGAAAAGAAACAAATAACTGATCATATTTTCTAATAGACTTACTCTTATCCAAATAAAATATGAGTTGCCTCTGCATATCTAAAGCATGCAGCACCCTCTCACTGGTAGACGGCAGAGAAGGGAAAAAAGTAGGCAAATGAATAGACTGATTAAGTGACAACTTATTAACTGCCTTAGGCATAAAAAAAGGATTAGTACGCAAAGACACCCTGTCTTTATGAAACACCAAAAAAGCAGGACAAGCCATAAGGGCTTGAAGCTCAGATACCAGTCTAGTAGAAATAAGGGCCAAGAAAAGAGCAGTGTTGCAAGGAAGCTGAAGCAGCAGACACAATAGGAGCCTGAGTCAACTTCTCCAAAACAAAATTAAGATCCCAGGGAGAAGGAACAGACTTCCTAGGAGGCCTAATATGAAAGACGCCTTTAAGGAATTGTTTAGCTTCAAATCTAGAAGTTAAAAGAGGAGATAAAGGCAGGAAAGCAGAGACAGCTGATAAGTGGGCCTTAACAGAAGAATAAGCCAACCCAGCATTCAGCAGTTCACACAAATAAGAGAGAACCAAAGGAACATCCACAAAAAGTGGATCCAGGTTACGAGAGGGACACCAAACAGAAAACCTCTTCCATTTAGATAAGTAGGATTTCCTAGTAATGGATTTCCTGGCCTCTTGCAGGACTCTAAGCATGTCAGAAAAAAATGTGTCTATGTGGAATCAAAATCCTATCACCCACAGTGTCAGTTGAAGAGTGGACAGGTGGGTAATAAATGAGAGGCCCCTTGTCTTGTGAGTAGGTCTACCCTGTGAGGTAACTTTTGATGATTGCCTTTGGCTAAATGTAGAAGAACAGGGAACCAATGATGTCTTGGTCAAAAGGGAGCCACCAACAAGAATTTGGAAGTGTCCTGTTGAATTCTTTACAGGACTTCTGGAATGAAGGGAAGGGGAGGAAAAGCAGAAAGAAACATCCCCTTCCAAGAAAAACAGAGGATGTCCACCTTCCACACCACAGCACATGGGACTCTGGCACAAAATTCAGGAATTTGTCTGTTCAGAGGTGAGGCAAACAGACCTACTTGAGGAGTAATCCACTGGTGGACAATGTCCAGAAACACATCCATGTGAAGCATCCATTCGTGGAAATGAGTTAAGGACCTGCTCAGAGTGTCTGCCACAATGTTTTGACCTGAGAGAATGTAAACTGCCTGAAAAGTCACTTGATACTAGACAGCAGGATCCTATACCAGTACTGCCAACCAGTAAAGAAGGTAAATAGAGCTTGTTTCCCCTGTTTGTTTATATACCACATCACTGTGGTATAACTTGAAAGGTCCTGGACAGAAAACAGGATGAAAAGCATGAAGAGCCAGCAGAAGAAGGGCTCTCATCTTTTTTGACATTCAGGTGCTCCTTCTGTTGAAGAGGTGCCCACATCCCCTGCACCTTTAGGGAGCCAAAAGCTGCTCCCCCATCCATCTGAAGCATCTGTAAACAGTTCCTGGGTGAAAAGGGAGCCCTGGATTTAGAGACCACTGCTTGATTTACCAGTGAAGTTCCTTCTTGAGACAAGGTAGAAGAGGAACTACAAAACTGAGAGGATGTGTATGTTGAAGGCAAACTAACTTCAGGAACCACTAAAACTTTGTCATGTGGAGTTTGACCAGAGGGAGCATAGGAATGGTGGATGCCATGAAACTCGGAGCTCTCAGAAACTCCCTGGCTGAAATGGAGGCCAGAGAAATAAGAGTTTGAAAGAAGGAAATGAGAGTTAAGGCCTTGGGAGGAGGCAGGATGCCAGCATAGGCATTGTCTGAAACCTACAACCTTCAAAAACATGATCTTGAGAAGGAGTCAGCGAAGGCTTTTTAAGTTTATTGTGAACTCTAAGCTCTGAAGAAGGGAAATGGCAAAATGAATATTCTGCAACAGGATCGATAGAGAGGATGCCTGAATCAGCAAGTCATACTTGAATTCCCCCTAAAGCCTGCAAAAAGCAATCACAGTAGCCAGGCATTTGGTGAATACCCTTGGGGCAATAGAAAGGCAAAAGGGTAAAGCTGAGAACTGAAAAAGCCAGGAAGCAACAGAGAAATGCAAAAACTTCCTGAAAAGGGATGGATCGGAAAATGGAGATAAGCCCCCTTGAGATTCAGAGACATCATACAAGCCTGAAGTAGTAAAAAAGGAAACATAGTCTGAAGGGACAACATTCGAACAGTGGGCACCTTCAGAAAAGTGTTCAGATAAGAGAGGTCTAGAATAGGCCTCCAAGTACCCTCTTTTCTGGGTACTAGAAACATCTTGGAGTAAAACCCCCTCTCCCTTTGGGACACAGGCAACTCTTGAATAGTACTCCGAGTCAAAAGGTCTTGAAGCACCTCTGGGGAAAAAAAGGAGTTGTTCCCAAGGGGGCTGAGGAATGCCCAAAAAAGGGTAAGGTATTTCCATACCATGAAATACCCCTAGAGAATAATGGACAGAACCCGAGAATCCTGAGTAATATGAAGCCAAACAGGAAGTCATACAAGCACCTGTGCAACTGTATTGACTCTGCCATATCTGATAGAACCAAAGCAAGATCTTCAAGGAAAAACAAACCTATCTGGTGGACAACTGCCACTAATGTGCTATACAATAGGAGAAAGAAATTGCCATCTAAGAGTAGGAATGAACGGTCTCAAAACTGGAAACACTCCCTCCTCAACTTAAACAAGCAAATACGACTCCTAGTGAAGTCCTCCAAAGCCAACTATGAATCTAAGTTAGCTTCCCTAAGTAAGGATAATCACAACGCATTCCTTAGTTACATGTTCTATACTCATAGCTAATGCCACTACATATATAGAACCTATGGATACAGCAAACCAGCTGGCTGACAGGTTCAACCTTCACTCCTCTGTCCCCACCACATATACTCCAAAGCATTCCTAACACCTGTCTCCCACCTAGTATCTCAGAGAAGACGGTCTTAAGTGCCCTCTCCAAGGCCAAATACACTGCCTCTGTGGTCATTAGAGCCTTGTGCAGGCTCTAAAAGAAGGAATTGTTCCCCATGGGTTACGTATCTTGAAAATGCCTGCACAAGGCTCTAATGACCCTGAATTACTGGCTGAATGGCAGTCTATAAACTTAGAGACAAGCATCAAGTATATGGAAGCTTTAATTAAGCTTTCAACACATGAAATAGATTGTCTATTTGTATTGGTGAAACAGCAGTTTGAAGAAATTATGGAACAGTTTAGTTCCGATTATACAGATAGATGTCTTAATGAACTTATAGACTCTTTAACAGTATATGAATGTAAACTATGTAAAATAAAGCAAAGGAAAATCATGAGAGACCATGGAGACTTCAGTTCAGGTAATGTTTTTAGCTTGCCACGTACTGAAAGTAATTTTTACAGAGAACCAGAAAAACAAATGTAAGGCAGTATGATTGACAGCGTGTAGACCAACAGAACATCTCAGAGTGGAGGGAAGGCATGTTGTCCTATCTAACAGCACTGAAATTCAACAGTTAAAAGCCATTAGCACCGTGAATGGAGAAACAACACCAACGACAAGAGCTGAAGAGCAGGTCATCAGGAAAAAACAATTCAAACAGTGGCACAAGTACATAGAGCTGATGGAGATACAGGGAATGTAAATACTTTAACCAACAGAGTACAAGAGACTGCTGAACCAGAGAGAAAACAACATAATGTACCAACTACTTTTAACACCAAATTGGTTTTTCCCCTTCCCATCAAGGAAACAGAAGAGAAGGGGATGAGAATGTGGTCGAGAAGTAAAAGCAGAATAAAAAGGAAACTGGAAGAAGTAACATGGACACCAACAATAAGAAAAGCCTGGGGAATCCAGAAGAAATGGTGATTTGGAACTTGACGTCCCACATACTTACAGCAGAAGAGACTTGTGTTGTAAAAAAGGACTATCCTTTATTCCAAGCCAAAAGATGGACTTTACTGAGGTAATTTTTGATTTAAAGTTTACTAGAAATTTGACTTTAAAACTGAATTACAAAAGTAATGAAAGTGTTGACAGTGTAGAAATGTTTAGAAAACCAAGCACATATGTACCAGTACTTAATGCCTTTGAAAGACTATGTATCAATGACATGCACAAGATTAATAAAAGTGAGAGAACTACTAAATTAAAGAGGTACAACTTCACAAAAAATGAATATTTGGCACTTAGAAATTTAGAAGGTAATCATAGCATAATAATAAGACCAGCAGACAAGGGAGGACCTTTAGTGATATATGATATGGAAAGATATCAGAATGACATGAAAATAATGCTATCAGATGCTCACTTTTATTCTGTCATAAATAATGTTAGAATTCAAAGTGTCATAAGACATATTAATACACTTTACACTGGACTTTTTAGAAATGGTAAGATTGACAAAAGTTTTTATGACTACCTAACAGTACAGCATCCACTACTACCTGTGAATCAAGGGTTACCTAAACTTCACAAAGACCCCATATGTCCACCACTAAGACCTATAGTGGCTGGACAAGGATGGTCATCAGAGCCAGTATATATATATATATATATATATATATATATATATATATATATATATATATATATATATATACACACACAGAGGAAAATATCCGCCCACATTTGAATAACATAGGGCATATATTAAAAGACACGAAACATTTTTTGAATGACTTGTGTGATTTTTGTGACAATTATAAGAACTGTGAAGATGTGTATTTAATAACTATGGATATTACATCATTGTTTACTATGATCCCTAACAAAGAAGGAATAAGCAACATAGAGGTGTTTTGTAAGTCTTGTAAATAATTTAATGAAGGGAACATGGAAGCTATTGCTAAGTTGTTAAAGACGGTCTTGGAAAATAACTTATTTATGTTCAATGAAATTATCTATTGGTAGAGGCATGGTGTAGCTATGGGCACTTCGTGTGTCAATAGCTACACCAATGCTGTACTAGCCATTTGGGAGGATGAGTTTATTCTAAGAGGGAGACACAGACAACATATTGTGTATTACTGTAGGTTTGTGGATGACCTTTTTTTGTTATGGGGGGGACACAGGCAGAGTTTACAAATTTTTTGACTACATTAATAACGCTACAAATTACTTAAATTTTCAGTGGATATGTCATTAGAAGTTCATTTTTTTGGATGTTAACATTAAAAAAGATGTGGAAGGGAGGATATATACAAATTTATACAAACTGTGACAGTTTTGTACACAGAACCAGTATGCACCCTCCACATATATTTAAGCGTGTAGCACATAGCCAGTTACTTAGGGCATCAAGGCTTAATGCAAGAACAGAGGACTTTAAACAAGTTGAAAAGATGAGTCAACACTTTGTAGAGAGAGGTTACCATAAGGATGAAATTAATAAAACTAGAGATATGGTGGTTGAAATGAGGGAAAATACTGCTAGACCATACTTTTCTAAAAGGAATAATATGTTAGTACATACAACACATAAAAAGAAGACAGAAAGTAAAATAAGATTTCCCCTGTATTATTCGACTGATGTGAGGCTGTATAAAAATATAACTCAGAAGCACTGGGAAATTTTGATGACAAAGAGATTGGATCCTTACTGGAACCTAGACCAAGTTTTGCACATAAGAATATGCACTCTTTAAGGCGAAGACTCTGTTATTTTAAGAATGAAAATATAAGGAAAAGGGATGGATAGACTTGGCCATGTGGGAGATGTTCCATGTATAAATATATAAGTAATAGTAAGTTTTTACATCCTGACACAGACAGGGAATATGTATTTAATATTTCAGCTACATGTGCTTCAGAACACATTATGCATACGGCCTACCTAGATTTAGCCAAGGTCTTTGACACAATCCCTCACTCAGGCATCATTGATAAACTCACCCACCTGGGTATCAGCCCATACATTGTCAGGTGGGTTGCAAACAGGCTCAATGAAAGAACTCATATGGTCAAAATAGGGGACTCCACCACCAGTGGTGTTCCACAGAGATCAGTTCTGGGACCCCTACTGTTCGGAATCTACTTCTGTAAAGTACAGGCTAAAACTAAAGGACTGTAGCTCACAAAGTTTGCTGATGACTGCAAACTGGAAGCGATCATTGAAACCCCTAGCAATGTTAACATCCAGCAATAAGGTCTTACACAGACTAATGACTTATGCCAAAGTCGTGGTCTTAAATGTAATGCAAAAAAATGCATCATCATCCCCTTTGGCAAGGGTGATGTTCCTGCAAACTGCCACATCAGTAGAAATACCCTATGCACACAGTTAGTGGTGAGAAATCTATGCACACAGGGTGACAGCAACCTTAACTTCGATCACCATTTCTCCACAGTGGTAAAAGGAGCATTTTATATTGCTCATCTCATAAGTAAGGGCATTGCCTCCAGAAAAAAAGAGGTTATAACCCCCCATACTCTTCCAACATCAGGCCAATAATAGAGTACAATGCTCCCTTTGGTATGTTCCTTTCCAAATGCCTGCAGCAATTGGAGAAAACACAAAGGTTCCTTACAAAGAAAATTCAGGGTCTTCAAGATCTGTCCTATGCGGACAGACTGAAATCATCGTCACTTTACTCTGTGTATTACAGACTGCTCGGAGACAACCTGTGCCTTGCATACAGAGCAATCTCTGACACTGCTTTAATGAACATGCTGCAGATGCGCAAGTCAAATGGCACAATCACTCACTCAAAGGACCTTAACCTGGTATGTGACATCAAAAGAACTTGCTGGAGAGACAGATTTGTCTCACAGAGGTTGCTCCAGCTTTGGAACATGCTTCCAATTCATGTTAAAGCCCCGCATTGGCCCTATTTAAGCATAATTTGGAATACTGGGTGGGTAACTGGAAATTTACCCATGGGGTTCCACCTGTGTCCCTATTGGACAGGGGAAATTGGTTCAAGCAGGCACTAAAATCAGCACCTAACACCCTTAGGAACATGGGTTGAACTTGGCTAGGCTTGTTAGGGCCCTGGAGTGATCAGCCTAGTAACCCCCTACAATCCTAAGAGAGAGAGAGAGGCTATGCGGCTGGGAAGAAATGGATAGTCAGACAGCACCTGATTTATCTGGAAAGGAAGACTTCAGAGTTCCTGAAGTCTGAGTAGCCTTAGTGGGAGGAGCCTGCTTGCCACTCTTTTTGCCCTTAGGAGGAGGGGAAGATTGCCTGTGAACAGAAGGTGTCTTCTTGGGGCAGTTTCTCTGAAACTTAGGAACAGGAGAGACAAACACATGTTTAAGTTCTGGTAAAGCCTTCCCCTTATCCTGAAGGGACTTAAAGAAATCAGCAGCAGCCTCCCCAAACAAATGTTTATTATTAAAAGGTACATCCATCAACTTAGCCTTGATATCATCAGGCAATGGCTGAAGCCAGGAATATCTCATCACTGACCCAAAAGCAGCAGCCTTAGAAGAAACATCTGCTGCATCATAACTGCACTTGATGGAATGATGAACCATCTGTCAGGAAGTCTCTAACAGGGAAAGAGAAGAAGTTTTACCTTCAGAGTCTGGAAGATCAGAAATAACCTGGCAAGTCTGACATAGGACAGCCAACACACACCTGGACATATGGGTCTGATAATTAATAGCCCGAAAAGCCAGAGTAGCCAAGGTGTAAACCTTCTTACCTTTCCATGGTTTTGCTGTTTTTATCAGAAGGCAGCAACTTGGGCAAAGGAAGCAACTGACAGGGCTTATCAGAGGCTATAGATATCACTGAGGATCAGCAGCAGGACACTTGTACAAAAAGATATAGTCCTCAGGCACCCTATAAAACTTATCAGGTTTCTTGGGAGCAGGGGGCTGAAAATCAGAATATATAGACACATATGAAAATGCATCCAACAAAGCAGCCAAAACAGGAGAAACAGCAGAAGGTTTTGGAGATTCCGTCTGCAACAACTCATAGTACCTCTTATAGATCTCAGGGACCGGAGCACAATCCCATTTAAAAAAAACTCCATCATCCTGGAGATTGTCTCCCCAAAAGAAATTTCTTCAAAGTGAATATCACGACTGATAGATTCCTCTTCCTCTGACCCATAGTCCAAAGGAGAAGGAATATGAGAAGAGTAAGCAAGGGATTTCTCATCAGAGGAATCCTGTTTCCTGGTTCTTTTAAGTGGAGTAGAAGACCAAGAAAGAGCTGGAACAGAAACTGCCTGAAGAGGTTTCAATGCCATCAAAGCATTAAACAAACCCTGAGTGAAGGCCTGTCACCGTGGATCTCTAGGAGCAGAAAAAACATGCTTATTTTTTTTTTCTTTAATGGGACGTCTGCCCTGTAAAACATAGGAGGCTCTGACCCAGGATAGCATTCAACAGTAGTAGTAATGACTTCTTCCCTGACTAAAATCTGAGGAACACGATTAAGCCCCTCAGAAATAATCAACTGTGATTCCCCTCTGAACGTCCAAAATGCACATCTGCAAAGCCTCATTGGAAGTACTTAAAGCTGGATCCTCACCGGCCTCTAACCCAGTCATGGCAGAGGAATCTGACAACAAAGCTGGCCGAACCTCTAGGCATTCACTTAAATGTCCAGCAAAGGCTGGACAGAGGAATATTCCGGCCTAGGTTTTTTTGCTGCCTTCTTTCATGACAGCTGATCCTCGGAGTGGGAAGTTCCTTCCATAGTATCTTTAGCAAAAAAGCATAAGTAACTGATTCTCCAGATACAATGCAAAGGAAGGAAGCCTACTACACAGAATTTTCAGTACAAAAGCCTGACAGATGGAACAGGACATATGGTTGTGTGAGGTGCCCAGGCAAAACAAACACTGTTCGTGGTAGTCTTTATGGGGAATCTGTCTCCCACACTGGCATTTACCGTTCTTGGATGACATAAAACCCCAGAAGCAACCACAAAACAAGAAAAAAAAAAACCCAACTGGGCACTTATCTGTAACTGCTCGGAAACCAGCAATGCAACATAGATGTTCAGACTGACGATTAAGAGATTGCGTTTGGACTGGTAGCAAAGAAGTTTTGAGGATGGTAAGTTCGGATGTCACTTTTATGCCCTATGTTACACAAGGAGCATACATGTGATGTACGGCATACCTTAAAGCAACCTAAGGCTCTGATATACTGCCCAGATGTTAGGTTGCCCTAGGCAAAGTATCCCAGATGTAAGAATACTGCAACAGTGATATGAAAGGACATATGATGTTTCTTGCACAGTTGTCTCATATGATGTCATTCATGGTACTCTTAGAATAAGAAATCTGGATAAAGCCATGAAAAAAGTGGTACAAATAGGGACAATTTTTAAATACTGCTTTTAGAAAGTTGATAGAATAACAGGTTTTGCATTAGTATGAATTTTCTGAAGGGTATGAATTCTAAAACTCAAATGTCTGCCATTATTTTCTAACTTCAGTCTTTAATGATTTTCCACTAATTTGCCAGAAAGCCACAATTTTATGAAAACTGGACTAAAAATATAAGGCAAAAATCTGGGCATTCTGTGAAAATCTGTATAGTTGGGAGGTATACTGCTGAAGAGATACTTGGCCTCTGACTGCCTCTACAGGGGAGCAGTCAAGGCAACCATTCAGGGGTGTTGAGCATGCCTCATAGAGGAGAGACCTCTGCAGCCCTAATTTTGTGGATCGTCTCTGGTTTTAGTGTAGTGCCTATTAAAGGGGACCCCTCTGCCATGGTTTCCCCTGTCTGAAAAGAAGTCAACATGGAATCATTGCGATTTTTTTTAAATGAAGGGGCTTTAGACCCTCTCTGGTTCCTGGAAAAATACCTGTGAGGGATCTCAAAGTGTATTCCCAAGGCAGATGAGTGTCTTTCCCTCTTGCTCACTCTTCTGAAGTCTTTATTTTACTGTAAGTCCAAACAGTGAGGACATATCATAAAGGGCATTAATGAAGGATGCCTTGAAGTTGTTCAGAAAATTGCATAAAGTGCAGTCAAGCATAACATCTTATGTCTATGCCTGTACTGGCTTCTCTGACTACTCCGTCTGCTGCGTTATGAATTAACCTCATGGAGAAATTGGAAATGTTGAAGCATTACAGCCACCTGTGACTCTAGTTGTTTGCAGGTTTCTGAAGTTGTAGGTCTTCAAACCAAGTGCAGTGTTAGATACATCACGTCTCGCTAAAGCCTCATCATATGTATGAGGTAGTTTAGCACTATTAATGAGATCATTCCTGAGGTGTAAACTTGCTTTCCCATGCAATCCATTCTTCTGGTCTTCTTAGAAGGATGGAACACCAAATTATCTTTAGAGAGCTCTAGCTTGGTGGCAGCCACAATAATAGAGTGCACCAGAGGGTCTTTTGCTCTACTGTGGCTTGCCTTTAAGAAATCTCAAATTTTTGACTTGTTTTCTCAGTATACACTCAATCATGTTCAGTTCCCACCATACCCTTTCAGCCACCAGATCCATCATTTGATTGGTGGGAGGGACCATCAAGGAGGGGGGGGCTGTCCTGAATTCCTCAAAAACTATCACCTCATCCAGTGAAGGGGATGGTCAGGTACCCCTCTCCCTCATCAACTTTAAGACTTCACCAAATCTAGTGTCCTCATGAGGGGATTATGGATAACTTTCCCTTTCAAAGTCAGTAACTGGGACAAGAGATTCCTTGATGAAATTTATGTGCCTCTTCTTACACAAGTGCATCTGGACTAGCTTCAAAGGAATTAACCAAAGCTCCCAAAGGAATAGGCCTTAGGTTGCTACTGAAGGGAGAGTTCAAGGCATTCAGACTGGCTCTGTCACTGGGCCTGGGCTCTGTGATGAAGGACCATAGTCACAGAGTGTACAGTGTCAATGTGTGTAGCTAGAAAATGCAGCACATTCTCTGTCTGTAGAGAATGGCAGATTATGATCCTCTTGAAGAACTGAAAGATCAATGCAGAATCCCTTGGCCCTGAGGACACCAGTCCCAGTACCAACTCTTACCTAGTAATTTTGGAATGAGATGGATCCGAGCTATGACTGCCAAAACCAACAGTCTAAACAGCTTAGAGATTGAGACCAAAGCAGTCACCTTGAATGGCAAGGACCTGAACATTAAGAATGGCATCAAACCTGTCACTGCTGAAGGAGCCAAGGACCAGAACCCAAGTTGGCACAAAGTTCCAAAACTGACAGGAATAGCATCAACTGTATCAGATGCTGAGTAATCACTACCAGTGAAATGGATGCTACTGGTGCAAAGGGGAGACACACCAGAAAAGTAGTCAGTTGCTATACATAAACACCAAAAACTCATGAAAAAAAGGAATGCGGCCCAATGGCCTTACATATTTCACAGGAAGCTGTAAGATGTCCCAGCCCCAGGTAAACCATGCACAACTTGTAGGTATCCCGGGGTGGAATTTTGTGGCCACAGTGGGCATTATCCATTCCACCAAACAAACAGGAAAGGAATTCAGCCAATACAGTGATTAACAAATACCACAAAAATCATTAATGTCTGCTACTGAGTGGGATAAAATGATAGTGGAGTTTAAAAACAGGGTAGAAATAAAAGAAAAAAGAGATCTGGTTAATAAGCAGTAAGAATTATTCTTAACAGCTGACAGAGGTTAAAGTATTACAAAATAAGGGAAATTTCATAGAGCAATAAAAGGTGCAATTGCGGAGTACCTGAATAATATGCATGAGTTTAAAAAGATTGCTATTAAACTGTTTTTTGATAACTCTAGAGCACAAAACTTTTGGCACAACAACTTAGGCAACAGAAAGTAGAAAGGGTTGCCAAACTTAAGAAAAATAATTAGAGATCCTCTAGAGGTATTAGAGACATTTTGGAAATTTTATGAAAATTTGTATAAATCAGAAAAGCAGCGAAATCAAGAAAACCCACAAATGGAAATATTTATGGAAGACATAAATAAGCCAAAGTTAGAGATAGATGAGGCTCAACAACTGTTAAGAGTGGAGTTGAGATAAAAATGATGATTTATACCCAATCAGCGGGAAAGTCTCCAGGAACCGATGGTATTCTGGTGGAAGTTTGGAAACTAGGAGGGAAGAAAGTGATAAAGATCTGGAAGGTTTTGTTTAACATTACTTTAAAAGGAGGGGAGGTACCAAGATCCTGGAAAAAAATGGTGGTAACTGTAAAACCTAAAGACAGTAAAGACCCATCTGACACAGCTTGATATAGGCCCACTGCAATTTCAAACCATGACTATAAAGTGTTTATGTCTATACTGGCTTAAAGAATGGCAAAGGTGATGCCAAAATTGATAGATATAGACCAATGTGGTTTTGTGGAGGGGAGGCAAACATTTGACAATGTTAACAAAACAATGATGATCCAGAGGGAAGCAGAATGTAAGAAAATACCACTGTTATTGGTTGGTCTTGATGCAGAAAAAGCATTCAACAGAGTAAGCAGGGACTTTAGGAGTAGGGCAATGGAAGTTTTTGCATTTCCTGATACAATAATAAGGTTAACTGGAAGGATATATGAAGGATCAGAATCAAAAATCATAGTGGAAGGTTTCCTCTCTGATAAGTTGTGCCTGAACAGAAGAAGCAGGCAGGGGTGTCCCGATTCCCCTTTATTTGCCACTATATTTAGAGCCACTGGAAGAGAAAATACAGGACTCAGAAATTCCAGGATATAACTGGTATGGTGTTCAAGAAAGTTGGTTTTATTTGCAGATGATATTATTTTCTACTTTATGGAACAGAAAAGGACATCTCTGTGTTTCGAACATTATGAGACCGTCCCATTTTTTTCAGGATATAAAATTAATGAAGATAAAACAAAGGCTATAGTTACAAACTATGTGCCCACACACATATATTGATTCAGCAATACCCATATTTATGGGGACATGATTGAATGAAGTATTTTAGGAATATGGATTAAAAAGGATTCTGTTATGGCAGCGAAGGGCATGAGGGAAGAGACTGACCAAAAGATAATACAAAAACTGATAAACTGGAAGCTCTTGCCTATGGATAGCAAGATACGAGCAGTAAAAATCTTTTTAGCCTCTTTAGTTTTATACACATTTCAGGCATATTTTTATCAACTAGAAGAGAAGTTGTGGACAGTAATTAATAAAGAGCTGAAGGATTTTATTCAGGGGGAAAGAGTCAAGTGGGATAAGTTGACCATCCCAATAGAACAAGGAGGTTTAGGATTACCTGATTTCAAGGGATATTTCAGAGCTACACAGTTATGATTCTTATACATAACACAGGCAGAGAGCTACAATTTAAAGTGGAAAGGGATAATGATGAAGTGGGGGGGTAATTGAAATAAGAAAGGAATGGGATTTTAGATGCAGATCCTTAAGGAGAATAACAACAGTCATACAGAAATCAAACACCATCATGGAAGTATCAAATACAGAAAACTATAAACTACATAAGACAAGAAGTGTCACTGTTAGAACAGTATAGAAGAGGAACAGATCAACAAAAATACTCAGAAAGATAGATATGATAAAAGCAACGCACGGTATTATAATGGATCAGGATTTATCATGCACTATTGCAAATAATAAACTAAGAATATCAGCACAGGCAAAAAAAAAATGTGTAGAAGATACACAGATAAATACAAAAGAAAAGTACAAAATAAGCAATTTATTGATTACCCAAATATGTTTTAAAGAGAATTGGGAAACAAGGTAAAAGGAATTGAAAGGCCACAAAAAAAAAAAGAAATAGATGCATTTTGGAGAAGTATTTATGAAGATCCTGTGGAACATAACAAAGATGCTAAATGGATAGAAGTAGTAAAAGAAAGAGCAAGAAGTTCAAAGGTACAGGATACGATATGGGATGAAGTAACAGCCAGAGAGAATGAAACAAAGTTAAGAAAAGCCTCTAACTGGAAAATCCCAGGCCCAGATGCAGTACCTAACTTCTGGTTAAAATTATTAACATCTCTGCACGAAGATTTAGCCATGAGTAAGAACTACATGCACACCCTGAACAAACACCAACCTGGCTAACAACAGGAAAAACAATGCTCCTACTTAAGACTGAACCTGCAAGATAACAGAAAAAAAATATAGGCCAATAGCTTGCCTTCCAACGATGTATGAATTATACACTGGAATTGAGTTTACAGTCATTTAGAAGAAAACTCAATTATGGCAATAGAACAAAAGGGCAATAAAAGAAAGTTATATGGAACAAAGGATCATTTGTTGTTAAACAAAGTCATAGTGGAGAACTGTTAAAAGGGGGAAGAATCTAAGTACGGCATGGATTGACTACAAAAAAGCATCTGACAATATCCCACATTCATGGATAAAAGAGTGCTTAAAAATGTACAAGATACACCCTGCACTGATAAACTACATCACAGCCACCATAAACAGTGACAAACCACTTTGCAGTTAAGCAATGATAAAGGACAAATTATTATTCCAGGGATAAAAATCCAAAGGGGGATATTCCAGGGTGAGACTCTGTCATGGTTTCTCTTTTGCCTTGCCCTTAACCCATTAAACTGTCTTCTTAACAGATTAGGGCATGGCCATAATTTGGCTTCCAGAAAGCAACAAGGTGTAAAGATGTCTCATCTTCTCTTTGTCAATGAGTTAAAACTGTACAGCTCATCAGATGAGGAACTGAAAGCACAATTGCAAGTAATCAAAATGTTTTCAGCTGATATAAGAATGTCATTTGGTCTTGATAAATGTGCAAAAGAAACTTTTAAAGCAGGAAAGCTGCAGCATCAAGAAAACATCAGCTGAATGTGACATAAAAGAACTTGAGTAAGAGGGAGTGAATACATATTTGGGAACTGATGAAGGATCAACAATAAAACAAGAAAAAATGTGAATAAAACTTAGTAAGGAATATTATTGAAGACGTAAATTAATCCTGAAAACAGTGTTGACATCTAAGAACAAAATTCAAGCTATAAACCAATTTGCTCTTCCTGTCCTAACGTGCAGTTTTGTAGTGATAGACTGGTCCCAAAAGGTGCTGGATAAATTAGACAGGAAAACAAGAAGGATGCTTCATGTTCATCAAATGAATTATAAAATTCAGTGCATACCAAAAGTATATATTCCCCGTTCTGAAGGAGGTAGGGGATTCCTTGAAACAGATTACATGTATAGATCTGCAATCGTGGGACTTCATACATGTCTGCTGACCTCACAAGACCCAAACATAGTGAAAGTTTTGAAACATGAGGAGAATCTAAGATGACCTTGCTTCTTAGCCTAGCAGAAGCATATCTGCATCAAGTGGGAATGGAAATCAAACCAGAAGTAGATAAAAATCAGGCAGCAACTAAATGTGCCAAAAACAAAAGAAATAATATAAGGAGAAGGATCAGATGAGAAGGCAAGAAATATGGAAAATGCATAAATATAGTTGCAGGTATAGAAAACTCCTGGAAGAATCTCATGTCGATCAGGATCGAACACAGGAATGGTTAAGAAGAGGTGAATTCAAACCAAAAGACGAAAGGTTAATATTGGTGGCTCAAGATAGTGGACTATGTACATGCTGGTTTACAAAGTCCATTGAACATGCGGGAGAAACAGAAAAGTGTAGGCTTTGTAAAACAGAACTGGAAAAAGCTGCACACCTTGTTGCTGGTTCTGATATACTAATGGAAGAAAGGACTGTATACTGAAAGGCATAATAATGTGACAAGACTGTTGCACTGAGTATTGTGCAAACATTATAACACTGTAGTAGCTGAAAAACACTGGAAACATGAGCCACAAGGCATCACAGAAAATGATTAAGTCTACAAACATGAGATCGTCCATTACCAAGAGTTCAAAAGATAGATGCGAGACAACCAGATATAGTGGTCCATGAAAAGAAGACAAAAGTAGCATTGATCATTGAAATCACTACACCCAGTGACTACAGTGTCTTATGTACAGAGAGAAACAAGGTAAAAAAAAATATAAAGATCTGCAGGCAGAAAAGACAGCAATTTGGAAGAAAGATACCCAGACAGTTCCAATAGTAGTAGAAGCAATGAGTCTTATAAAAAAGAATTTACAAAGCATTTGAAAGACATGCGTGCATAAATGGGCATGCCTTCATTGAAGATTGGGCGTTGAGCTGGCACCTCGGCATTTCGTAAAAAATCTACTGCCAATCATTAGAAGACCGGAGTTCCGCTGTGGCGACCCCTTACCGGGAAAAAGCCGAAAGACAAACAACAACATTTAGATATATTGCCAATACATGTAACTCCATACGAATTACAGGAGTAATTCCTGGCACATTTTGGGTGGTGCAAAGAGCATTTCTGGCTCTCATCAAAGACTGAAACAATACTAATTTCATGAACTTTAATTATACTTTGACTTAGGAATGGGGTCCACTCCCATCATGGTATTAGAAACCCAAAAGTTTTGGAGAAATTAAAAAAAAGCAGAAATACTATATTCATAAAATAGCAGGAGGTATACTAAGAACTAAGTCAACACGGAAATTGAGAAAGGAGATTATGCAAACAGGGATGAGTGCAGTTAGGGGTACAAAGAACATACAAGAGGGCCTGGAATTTACTGGAGAAGGCTGGCGAAGGAACCAATGTACTAGGAACAAATAATTACAGACGGAAATGTAATACAATGGGATGAGGCCAACAAAACATTCGGATTACAGGCTAGTGACTCCCTTCCCTATCAGGGACTGATAGAGTATAGACAGAAAGGGATAGAGAAGCCTAAATGAAAGATCTGCACTGGTTGAGTTTTTAATTGAATTTACAACAAAAGCTGCTGTTAAAAATGGATAATTAGTACAGTGTATAAAATACCGCACAATAACTACATGAATCAATCAGAAGAGGTCAAAAAGATTGAGAAGAGAGATTAGATAAGCAATTCACAAAGAAACAATGGGAGGACATATGTATGGCTCCCAAATACACAACAAACTCTAGAAGATTTAGGATTTTTGCCAGGAAGTGTTTACATACATACTTTTATAGAATTTTTTGTCAGGTAGAGGGCAAACATTGGAGGTGTGACAGAGATGAAAGCGGTAATTGGGAACTTACATTTTGGGAGTGTAATGAGTTGGCAGACAAAAAATTTGCTACAAAGTACTCTGTTAGGAATATTGGGTGACTAAATAAGTGTAACTAAGAAAATGATTTTTCTTGAACTTGGATATGAATTGCCTAGACAAAGAAATACCTTGTTAAGCTTAATTCTGGTTGCTGCCAAAAAAGCAATTACTAGAAAATTGAAATCAAAATGTAAACCAACTGTACTTGAAGTAGTGAATGCTGCAACAACAGATAAAAGAAAAAAAGTGGGATCTTTAGAAAAGGGTAGGAGTAAATTACATAAGAAAAATGAAATTGTGATAATACATGCAGAAAATGTTTTGGAGGAGGAATGAGGTTTAAGAGGATGTGGTAACTGAATAATTTATCAAGTGTTGCTTAGATTATTGGACAAATAATGTATGTGATGTATAATGTTTGTAAATGTAAACTCATTAATATGGTTTGATTATCTTTATATAAATGTAAGTTTGTCTGTCGCAAGTGATAATTCAATAAAGGCATTAAATTAAGAAAAAACTACAACAATAGCAACAATGGTCAAAAATGGCAACTGTCAACAAAAAAGCAAAAAACTCTAAATCTAGTTTAGAAAGACATGACAAATAAACTAGGCCTTTGAGCCTAAACGGGACAGTGGCATTTTCATATGAAGGTATTACTAAGAAGTGCCTCAATGTTTCTGCATGTTGATACAGTGACAAACATTTTTTTACAGGCATAAGAAAGGAAAAACTGATAGAAAAGACGTGAAACAGTGAAAAAGGCGATGAAACTAACAACTGAACTATGGAAAGTCACGTCTTGTCACTAAGGCAGCAAATAAAATCTAAAAGCTACAGAAGAGAACAGAGGGAGCTCAAGCTCTGGAGAAGCTGAAGTTGCTGGTTGGATCTGCCATATGGTGGGTATACCCATCAATCAAGGTGAACAGATACGATAACCTAAGCTCACAATAAAATAATGTTGGTGTTACAAACTCTGATACAAGTTATAATTCGTATTCTTAACATGATTTTCCCTGTAGCGATGCAAATGTTTACCTCTGTTCAACTTATGATGCATATACTGCATGGATTTTTTCAATCACTGAGATATGTGCAAGGAATAATGGGTAGTAGAGCTAGAAAAGCTAACTCTTAAACTGTAGAGGACTGGTAGTGAGAGATAGATGGAAATGTTAAATGTTCCTTACATGGAGCATACTGGGATGAGAAAGTTTGTTGGGCTACCTGAAGTGATTTGGAGCTTTATTAAGATTTTGCAGAGGCTACAGGATGTGTGGCTACATGGTCAGTGCTGAAACTAGTTGTATAATACACTTTGTTGACATGCAACAGCTCTTTTTAACATAGCAGGACTCAAAGGGTACTTGTTTTTATTGGTAAGAGATGCCATTGCTTTGGTGACATAAAAATTCCTGCTATTGTTAACTCTATTGAGAGCAATTGTTTTTGGTGCTTTAATGAACTTAAGTCCGTGTCATTTGCTTCTGATTTAGTTAAATGCTTTTGTCTGACTGTAAAGCAACTATGTCCATTTACAGCTTGATGACTATTCAAAGATGTTGGGAGAACATCTTTTATCCAAATGTTTTGTTGATAAAAATGTAAGTTGAAATACTGTCTATTCAAAGAATGTGTGACCACTGTAAAAAATATTCAAAGATGGTAAAATGTTCTCTCTCATTTTGTGGTAATCTGCCAAGCTATACCTATCTTACTATATTTATGATCATTACTTAATAATTACTGAGCTCTTCATAAAAATATTTTTTTAATTTATTTGCCCCCCCCCCACGGACCTCATTTGTACCATGCCGTCCCAGCCCCTAGTGCCCCATGTGCATGCTGGGTCTACTAGCCATCCTCCTACCCCTTGGACTTAATCTGATACTATTGGGGGCCGATAGTGGACCCTAATGGTGTCCTGGGGGCTCTTCTCATCTGTGCTTCCATTAAGGGGATTGTTTATGCTCTATCCATCTCCCCAACCCAAGCACATTGATTGCATCTGAAGGCAACTCCACTTTTTGGTGCCCTCCCACCCAGAACAGGCACACCCATCCTTTCAATGCTGCTTCAACAGACGTTTGAGCTGCTAATAGAACCTGGGTCATTGTTCCTCTTCTACACCAGAGAGGCTTCATAAAAAACATTTTTTTACAGCCAGTGTTTAGCTGCTAATGAGAGATGATATTTGTGAATGCCTGCAGTATTAAAACCAATATTGATCAGTGTGCATGTTAGATGGTGTAAGTCGTGTCTGTGTAAAGATGAAAAATAGGACATCTGATGACATTTTTTGAGAGACTCAAATGCTATTAATTATGAAGAAGCATTTTGTGATCATTATGTTTACTGTAAATGTGTCTTGGGCTAGTGTTTATACATTACAATACTAATGATTTGGGGACTCAAAGGGAAAACAAGGATGTAGCACTCCATGATCAACACTCTTACATTAATCATAGGTTGATACTAGGCCATCGGCCCTAGGGCCTATAGAAGCCTAGCCATAACAATTCCCTGGATATTTCTTCCCACAATATTTACTTCCCTGAACCCCTGTCTAGCAGGGTGACTGATGTGATCCCCGAGGTGAATTTCCTATCTCCCATCCAGTTGCTGCTAATAATGTTGCAATGAAAATGTGTACATATCTTCACTGGAGAAGTTAGTTTTTTCCTTATAATTATAATGATTTTCAATAGGGCAAAAAGGAGCAAATTATGGTCATCTTCAAACAGGTTAAGGTTATGATTACAGATGACAAATGGCAATGCAATAGCTAAAAGAGTATGTCGTTTACTTGTAAACTGAAAATGGATACCCTGTTTAATGCTTCCTCATGAGCTACAGCCGATACTTTAAGTCTGGGTAGTTTCACTACACTAAACTTATGCATGATGGTAAATTCTGGTATTAATACAAAACAATGCTGTACACAGACATTTGCATGGTAGCGCTGTATTTGAATAAAGTGGGCATGGACTGAAAATTTTACCAGCTCTGCATATAAAGGATATACTAGCATGCTGTGTGAAACTTGCTGTAAATGACTGGCTTTATTTGAGATTATGTTTGGCTCTATAGACTTAGTTTAAGGGACTGCAATGTTATGAGCTATGTAACTACGAATGCTCCAGTTGAAGCTATTTGTGTTTTTTGAAGATAAGACCAGGTGGATCAATTACAGTCTGGCTGACTAAATGAAATGCTGAGGTGTTTGGGTGGCACAGTTTGGTTTTGTGGTATGCAGTTCATTTTTTCTTTGACTAGAGGGAATTAGCAAGATTTGCTTTTTTCTTTTTTGCTATATTTGTTGCTGCTAAGTAACATTTTGCTTATACAGCTGTCTGTGATTGTTTTGGGGGGAGGGTTTCAGATTGCTGTGTTTTGTTTGACACTTTGATTACAGTTTTAATTATGAAAGGATTGACTGTTGAAGCAATGCTAGATATTATTGCATGGTGATGATTTTTCTTTTTGCTGCTCTTTTCCATCATTGTCAGTTAATCATCAGCTCCCTCCTTGGTCAACTGGCCCATTAGTTCCCATCACTTGGGTTGAGGGTCAACTGGCCCATTAGTTCCCATCACTTGGGTTGAGGGTCAGCTGAGAGAGGCCATCATTCACACAGTCATCAGGATTGCTTGAGGGTCTTCTGCTTAGTTTTTCCAGCCCTAACAATCCTGCAACCAGCAAGATAACAAGGAGAGGGTGTGCAACTAGATATCCACAGAAGCAGTCTCCTCATTTCTGCAAGAACATTCCCTTCAAGCAGCCGTGATGATCATTTGTTGGTTTACTACTGAATATTGGTTGTTTTAAACTAAATGACAGCAAAAGAATGCTACTTCACTGATATGTTATTTGGCACCCTCTGTTGCTGACTATTTTGAGATATGTTTTTAAGGGATTTATTAATAATTGAGAAAATGATATAGTGTTTTTGCTTGGTCTGGGCATTGCAATTTTTGTATGAAGGGCGTATAAGCACCAGTATAAAAAGGAGCTTAATCATACCATACAAGGGTGTAGAATATAATGTTAGATGAAGTTAGTGTCTCTGCAAATAATATATTATGCTTGCTTGGCACAAATGAAGGTTAGTCCAAATGAATACATAATGATGAGGGGCAAAGAAGGAAGAATAATGTTAAACATAGGACAGGGACTGTTATTCTTCAACAACATGCATCAAATGCATAATACAGCAGTGATACAAAGATTGCAATTGTGTAGTTTATTTACCATAACACCAGATGTTTGAATAGCTCACTGTTACAGTAGCCATTTTATATGTGCTCTATTAGGCAAAGATACCATGCATTGGGACAGTCTACAAAGCTTCAGGCTCCTTCCTTGTGTGCTGTATGTCTGCCCTTAATATATGAGGATGCACTAGTATAAGATGGACATACAAGCGTGCCAAAACTCAACACTTTCCTGCTGCAAAAAAAATACCACATCCCAGCCACGGAAGGGAATAATGAGGGGATGGAAGGAGGGTGCTTTTACTGCAACAGTAATCTATTTGAACATCTACTGTCATGGTAAGTAAACTTCACAGCTGTAATTCATTCTTCATTAGATCTCTGTTACAGTAGCCATTATATATGAGACGACTGTCGACACTCAGGAAGAAAGGGTGAATGGAGAAGGTCCAGAGTCCAGGATTCCCAGAACAGCAGCTCAGGTGAAACATGCTCTTGCTGTAGAAATAGAATCCAACTTGCAATGTTTGATAGACGTATGAACTGAGGACCAAGTTGCTGCTTCTAGAATAGATGCAGAGTCCTCTCCTCTTTCCAGAAAGCCAAAAATGTGGCCACTGCCTTAACAGAATGAGCATTAACCTTCTCAGCCATATCCAATGCCATAGTTGGAACAGCATAACTGAACAGAAAAGGAAAGCCATCTAGAAATGGTTTTAGTTGCCGTCTCTTCCAATTCCTTACCTTCTCAAAATGCAAAAGATTAGATTTCATGAAGTCGTTAGTTTTTGCCCAGATAGAATCTCAGTTGACTCTGAATATCCGGGCAATGAAGAATCCTTTTACCTTTACTTTGAAGGTCAGGATAGAAAACAAGATGCTTTATAGGCTGATTAAGAGTAAATTCAGAGGCAACTTTAAGCATAAAGGAAGGGTTGGTGTTGAGATTCAGCCTTTCCATGTGGAAGATCAAAAAGTCACTAAATAGATATATGGGCCTGTAGTTCAGAAACCTGTCTAGCAAAAGTTTTAGGTAGCAGCAATGCCATTTTCCAAGTTAGAAACTTTAGAGAAGAGCTGGCTGCAGGCTCAAAGAAAGTTGGAGTTAACTTCTCCAAAACAAAATTTAGGTCCCACAAAGAAGTTGCCTTTTTTTTCATTATCCGATATGAAAAATCATCTTTAAAATTGTTTGACTTGAGTAAAGAAGAAAGAGGGGAGTCCAGTGATAGACACTGAAGAAATGGCTGAAAGACTGAAATGTACACAAGGCAATAAATGATCAATTCACACAGGTGATGAAGAACCAGGGGTATTCCCACTTGAGATGGGCCCTATCTTCTGCTTTGGCAAAAAATAGATTTTTTTTTTTCCATCTGGGCTCAAAAAAGTATCATCCATACAGTTAAGACTCCTTTGAAACTTGCACATCCTAGGGAAAAAAGGTCCTGAAAGGGTTCAAACACCTACCATACATACATACAGTTAATCTATGTCTGAATATTGGGATGAATTAACAGATCCCTTGTCCTGTGTGAGCAAGTCCACTCTGAGAGAGAGCTTTTGGTAAGTGCCCCTGGCGAGTTGTATGAAAAGGGAGAACCAGTATTGTGCGAGTCAAAAAAGTCTAAGCAGTAACATTCTTGGCAAGTCCTTTATGATCTTTTGAAGGACTTTGGAAATGACAGGAAAGTGGGAAGGCATGAAAAAACACCCCTATGCAGGTGTCCTAGAGCAGAAGAGTTTCAGTTGTTTGTTGAGACTGAGGCAAACAGATCTATTTAGGGAGTTCCCCACTGTAGGACTATCTGTAAGAAGGCATCTTGGTGTAGCATACATCATGAGGATCTACCCTAGAGATGCTCAAACATCTGCTACCATGTTCTGCTCTGATGGGATGAATGTAAGTTGCCCCAAGAAATACATTTTGTGTGTTATGTACCAGGCAATCATGGCCAGTCTGCAAAGGGGGTAAGATCTTGTTCCTCTTAATGTAGCACATCACAGTGGTGCTGTCGCTACTAAGAGAGTTCCTGGTGACTAAAGTTGATTCAGAGCCTTCAGGGCATTTATCAGGGTCATTGTTCCCTCCAAGTTGAAGTGTTTATGGTGGTGCTGTGGTTCTAAGATTCTTTGCAATATAAACCCTAAAAAACAGCACTCCCAGCAAAGTTCAAGACATCTATTGTCAAAGACCCTCTCATATTTCTTGGTAACACCTGCCTCACTATTCCGGCCACAAGTAACAGACACTGCCAAAGTCATGGACCCCAGCAAACACCCACGGGCTACTATTGTCAAAAACATCTCAAATCTCCTGGTACCAACTGCTTCACTATTCCTGGCCACAAGTAACAGACACTGCCCAAGTCGTGAACCCAGCAACCAGCAAAGACTCATGGGCTACTATTGGAAAATACCCACTCAAATCTCCTGGTACCAACTGCCTCATTGTTCCTGGCCACAAGTAACAGACACTGCTCAAGTCATGGACCCCAGCAAAAACTCATGGGCTACTATTGTATGTTTAAGATCTTTTGTTACCTTAGGGCTAATGATACATACCTCCTATAGCTGTACTATACATCACCACTCATCACTACATCCCCTGCTCTAGCTACTAGACCGGACTTCTCTTTCTTACCATAGTTTACTCCGTTTATCCTTTCACCACTACTAGCTATAGCTATTAAACAAACTTGTTTACTATACAGTAACTTTCACCCTTCTTTTTTGGCCCTGTTTCACCTCTACACAGTACTTTAATTATCTACTGATTCCCCCCATATTTCAACATCTTATCAAGTCTGTAAGATCAGTAAACTGCTGTTAACAAGTCCTTTCTCCAGACAGGAGCAGCCTTAGTCAACTGGTGCCCTAGGCAAAAAGGTTCCATGAAGCCCCCCACCACACCACCCAGTGCCCCCATCCTGGTCTACTTACACCAAATAAATACTGTAAAAGCGCCCCTACTAGAGCGGCACCCTAGGCGACCACCTAGTTGGCCTATGCCTAAGGCCGGCTATGCCTCCAGATGCAATGCTACTTAATACACATAATTTCCATCACAGTCAATATAAAAGGTTTTCTTAGAAGCTGTGTGCTACTTACTGATTGCTTTCTACAGTTTCATCCAGTATCCAAGACTGACTCACCATACTGTTGCCCCACTCCCATAATTACATTCTGCTTAACTGAAAGTGTACATGACATACTCCCCCCTACTCCTATGATGCTTTGCAAAGTTTAAAAACTGGAGTCTACTCTCCCACGCCTTTCCTGCCAACTTGCTTGAACTCCATCCCTTCCCTTCCGTGATGTGAGATTAGCTCTGAGATAATTTTCTGCATTTTTATGTTGTTTTGCTCTTACAGAAATTACCTGAATCGGTAGGCATTGCAAGAACTCGTACTACCATCTGCTTATAGTGGTTGTATCTCTAAATGCTTATTCAGCAGTTCTCTGTTTTATTTACCAGCTTTATGTGATCTGTACACATTGCAAGAACTCTTACTGCCATCTGTTAGCGGTTGTACTTCCAAAACCTTATTCCGCTATTTATTGTTTTTTACTGTGCAATTAGCTAACATGGGTTCATTGTTTTACTTACATATGTCTACCCAGCTAGATTAAAATGCACTGTTTGTACAGAGCTGCCTACTAAATGCCCATACCTCACTCTATTAACAAATTGCTAAATCTTGGTCTCAAATCATACATAGTTTATGCAGGTCGCTTGGCCTACAAAGATTACAAGTAAAGACTGCACATGCGGTTGTAGTTCAATCACTCACTCAAGTCGCAGAACAAACTGAAAGGGGAGAAGTGCATGTAACAACCGATGTTCTGTGTTGTTTCTCAAACAGAACTACATCCACTTTATTGCTTGCTGCAGATACTTTTTTGTTGTTTAATCACATACTAGCTAGATAGGAGATAAGTGCATTTAACAGCTGATGCATTGTGTTCTCTCAGACAGAACTACACCCATTTAAGTGGTTTGATGCTGATACTAAATGTATGCTATTGTTTAACCGGAGAATAGCTAGAAAGGAGATAAGTGCATAAATCAGCCATGGTACCATGTTTTTTCTCAAACAGAACTACATCCTCTTGAAATTTTTTGCAGGAGATACAAATGCATCTTGTGGTCTAGTCACAGAATAACTACAAAAGGGTTAAGTGCATTTAACAGCTAACCTGCTGTGATTTCCCAAACTGAAGTACATCCATTTTAATTCTATACTGATACTAAACTGTATTTTTGTATGCTGCTGATACCAAATATTTTATAAATCTGTAAATAGTCATTTTTTTTCATTCTCTGCTTAATAATACTGCTGATTGTTTTTCTGAAAGTTAATTACTGATGCATTTTGTTCTGTAATTTATTCTTTCTATTTATTCACCAGTGATAGCCTCTACTATTCACCACTGATAACCTCTACTATAACTGCTTCTGCCTTCTCTCTACTATATTGCCTGTAATTTCCCACCTATACTGCCCCCTTCTCCTCATGCTCTTCTCTAATCTACATCCTAATTATACCTTCACAGATCATAACCTTATCATTTATTCTTAACTTTTTTCCTAGGTCAAAGACCCTCTCAAATATCCTGGTACTAACTGCTTCAATATTCCTGGCCACAAGTAACAGACACTGCCCAAGTCATAGACCCCAGCAAACAGCAAAACTTCACGGGCTACTACTGTATTTTAGGACCTTTTTTACCTTAGTGCTAATGATACATACCTCCTCATAGCTGTACCACACATCAGCGTTCCCTTCTACATCCCCTCCTCCCCTGCTCTAGCTACTAGACCTGGCTTCTCTTCCTTACCCTAGTTTAATCTGTTTCTTCTTTCTCCATGACCATCCTACCAGCTATAGCTATTAAACTGCCATGTTTATTATATAGTAACTTTCACCTCCTGTTTTTGGCCCTGTTTCACCTCTACATAGCATTTTAAATATCTACTAATCTCACCCCCCATATTTCAACATCTTATCCTGACTGTAAGATCACTAAACTGCTCTTAACAAGTCCTTCCTCTAGATACAACAAACAGTATATTTAATAAAAAAAATATTTCCTTCAGAGTCAGTGTAAAAGGTTTTCTATGAAGCAGCGTGCTACTTACTGATTGTTTTCTACAATTTTGGCCAATATCCAAGTCTGGCTCATCCTGCTCTGTTCTCCCTTGCTCCCCTACCCTACCCCCAACTTCCACCTACCCAACACTATCACTAAACTTGTACTTAATCTCTAACCACACCCCAAACAAATTATCCAATCACAGACCACCTCACCTATGATTTAGAGTTGCTGTGTCTACTCTCTTAAAGATAAAACACCTCAAAATACAAACTCAATCTAGTTTGTCCCCTCCACCAAAACAGCTTAATTCAAACACCATGTTACTTAGCCACACCATCCTACTTATCTTACTCATAATTATCTAACAAAGCACCACCCATCATAATCAAAAAGTAACACACACCCAATCACAAAGAAATCCCAACACCCCCTAATCACTCTCCCACATTAACAATTATTATTATATCCTCTCATCTGTTTAACAGCACAAATACAGAATTATTCAGTTTCAGATATGTCCATAATAATGTAACGCCAAACCAATTATGTAAAATAAAACTATTACTTAAAAGCATCCATCAAACCCATCAAAAACCACTACTACTCAAACTGAATGGTGATAGATATCCCATCCCAGGCCCACAAACCCAATATAATCTCCCCCCCGTCAACCCCCTCACTTAAAACATACCATATCTGTCTAACCGAACTACCAACTTTCTACTTTTAAATATGAACCTCAGAAGCTTACCAAATAAGATTCATGAATATCACACTACCCTCTCCTTATACTCCCCTGATATTGTCACACTAACTGCAACCTGGCTTAAACCACATATAAAACACACAAAAATCCTTCCACAAGACTATAATTTACTCAGAAGTGACAGATTACATAAGCGAGGAGGAGGAATAGCCACAATGTTTAGAACCTCATTAAATCTAGTACACCTTGACCACACCCCACCAGACCCCTCTGTCTCTGAAATACTAATCTCTCAGAAACCCAAATAAACATTAATTATCGCTGTCTACATTCCACCAGGTAATAACCAGTATAAAAGTGAAAAAAATTGAAAACCTACTGTGTTGGGTAGCAACTACATTTAACCAAGAGACCATTATTATGGGAAATTTTAACTTGGACTGGAATACCCGCTCTTCCCAAAATCCATCAAACTTTATCAACTTGTATGGTTTCTCCCAAATGATACCGTCCTCAACTACAGCCAGAAAAAAAATTAAGAAACAAACTATCTTCGACTGGATCTTGACTAATAAGCCCAATCTTCACCAACATGCAAGCTGCCTTCCAGACAGTCTGAGTGACCACATACCCACCTACCTTGTTCACTACCAAGCTTCCACTCCAAAAACATAATTTAAAAACACATACAGAGCAAAAACATTTCTTTCCCAATCTATTTAAATCCCTACTACAACAATACAATTGGTCACCTTTAAAACAATTCTCACTAGACTCAGCAGTACAACTATTCCAACTTTCCTCAAAATTCTAAATAATCTTGCCCCTCTAAGGAAACACAAATTAAAGCTAAACCAACTCTGTGGCTTTCCCAGGAGACCACGCAACTTCTCAAAAAGAGAGAGAGAGAGCCCAGTCCCAATATCAAGAGACAAAATCACAACCCTCCATGCATACATACAAACAAAGAAATCAAGCCAAAAGAAAAATCAAAAATGACAAAAAAACTTACTACAGCTCACTACAACAAAAACACCAACACAAACCTCAGAAATTTTGGGGAACTATAAAACTCCTCCTAAACCAGATCAAACTACTAACTCATATCCCACCACCCTTAACTCCTCTGACAGTACTGCATCCCAATTTAATTCACATTTCATTAACTCAATACTATCTCTAGTAAATCACGGCAACAACACACCCCTAACACTACCTTTAGGAGCTCTCCCAAACCACAGCTCATTCAATATCAAAACAGTTCAAACCAATACCATAAAACTGTTTAACAAACTAAAACCTACTGCTCTAGCTGCTGACCAATTATCCAACGAATTTCTCAGATTAGCAGCAGAAGCAATCGCATACCTTGTCTCCATTCTAACAAATCAGTCTATCACAGAACATATACCTAAACAGCGGAAAATATATCATACATTTGCATAAAGGTAGCCCCTCAACAGAGCTAACTACCGACTCATAGCCATTCTACCCCGTTAGCAAAAATCCTTGAAAAATGTATTCACAAACAACTCCTAGACTACCTACTACAGAATAACCTTCTCTCAAATTCACAACATGGTTTTAGACCAAAGCATAGCACCACAACAGCCTTAATTTGCTTTACCAATACCATCAACCAGCTTGAAAACAACAGCTAGTTAGTCTCATCCATATTCCTCGACATGTCAAAAGCTTTCAACACAGTATCTCATCAAAAACTACTAAATTAACTAGCTTCTAACCTCTCCCAAACAGCACTAGCCTGGTTCCACAGCTACTTAACTGACCGCCAGCAAGCAGTTAAGTGGCAAAACTCACTTTCTCCCTTTCTAGTCTCACTGGGTGTACCTCAAGGGTCAATCCGCGGTCTACTACTCTTCACTGTATTCATACGTACTGCTACTCTACTTACAATGCTACCATTATGCCAGATGCTGATGACTCCACCCTTATATACTCAGCCCCAACTCTCCCCAAACTCCTAAAAATAACACAAAGATCCTTCTTAGACATAGAACAATATCTTTCTACTCATCAACTAATACTCAGCCCAAACAAAACTAAACTAATGATCTTTACTAAAGGCAAATCACAAGGATCTCAATCCACCTTCAGTATCTTTTCATCTAATAGTACCTAAATAAAACCAGTAGCACATACAAAACTTCTTGGAGTAACAATCGATAAATCACTAAAATTCAATAAACATTTAGCTTTAATCATTAAAAAACTGCATATTAAACTTGGAACTCTTTAAAGAGCAAAACCATTCCTCACAAATAACTCCAGACAGGCCACAGCCAGAACAAGTCTCCTCTCCACCCTACTATATGCTTCCCCCATCTTTACAAATCTTAGAAAAACAGACCTAAACAAACTCGAGGTTTGCTATCAAAAAATAGCTAGAGTTGCCCTAACCATCCAAATAAAACTTATCACTGTTCTGCACTACAAGAACTAAACCAGACTGAACTTCCCAACCTCCTCCACCTAAACCAACTAACCATCACCCACTCCATCATCCACCAAACTGCCCAGCTCTCAAAGACCTAGTATAGCCAAATACCAACAATAAAAGTTTGAAATCCTCTGATAAATTATTACTAATATTCACAAAAGCCAACAGCAGCTTTGGTGAATCCCTTTACTTGTACAAAATATTCAAGATCTGGAACTCCACCCCACAACCAATTGTATACACCAGTAATAAAAAAATTTCAAATCACTCCTCAAAAATTACCTAAATGACAACTAGCTATGCTCCTGCTCTTTTCCTGGATGACCACTCACCACACCCTTTCCCTAGTCATCCAGTCCTGCTCTTGGTCCTAGTATCTAAGTACCATTTTCTAATATCTAAGGACTAATGTCTAATAGCTAAGTTTAAACATCATCTTCTTCTCCTCTCTCCTACAGAAAGGTTGAACCACCAGTCTCCTACAGAATGGATGAACCATCAAGACATTATTTTACTAATTTTGCATAAGGGACATAGTGATTGTTAAAACTGACAAACATGCACTTTTGCATAAGGTGCAAAGTAATTCTTATATCTAAACAAACATGCAACTCATTACTTATATTGAATTTAATATCTTGATAAGACATGAGTCATAGGACATTTTCATGTAAACACATTCCATGTCTTGTGTTGTTTTAACCAACTAGCTTATCTCGGATATTTGTAAAAATCATTGTACTATTTTGCATCTGTTGATCTTACCTCAGATATTTTTAAAAATCATTGTACTATTTTGCATCTGTTGATCTTACCTAGGATATTTTTAAAAATCATTGTACTATTTTGTATCTGCTGAACTTTTGTTTATATTTATACTTTCAGTAGTTTTGCTTTAATTCTTTGTATAACATGGAGCTTTTCTTCCCAGATCTCCTCTGAAAATGGGCCTCTGGCTCAGATGGACACTCCCGGTAAACAAATGAAAAATAAAAATAAATAAAAATAAATTTTTGTCTGCCTTATGTGTAGTGTTAGGAGGAGAGAAAGGGACCCATTGACTGCATATGACTTGACTAATCTACCAAAGACATTTTCTGCACAAAACTGAGAACTGGAATTGTAAGCAAAAGATGATGAGAGTGTTAGGTCCAAACAGATTTGAGACAACAATGGATATTGCTAATGTGAAGTCTAGCAAGTGGGATCATAAGAATGCAGGTGTCCTCAAAACAGAGCTCCCATAAATTCTCTTGCAGTGAATCTTGTCTGAAAAGTTGAGAAAATGGTGGTAACAGACTTACCTGGAGGCAGAAACACTTAGAGAGTTGTCCAGAAAGCATCCCAAAAATACTAGTCTGTGAGTTGGATTTCTTCTGATTCAAAGAGAATCCTAGATTGCTGAAAAGATTCTCAAGGCTGTTAAATTTGCTTTGACTGGTTGAGGCTTACATCAGGCAATCATCAAGATAAGGGAAACAATATATGGCCTTGAAACCTGCAATGAACTATCACTGGAGCAAGGCATTTGTTGAAAACTCTTGGGGTGGTAGAAAGATCAAATGGCAAAGTAGTAAACTGATAATTCAGCTGCAATACACAATACATTGAAAAACAGCTGTTTTTGTGAATGGGAATTATGTAAATATGCATCCTTTAGATCTATGGCAACTTGAAAGGCTTGAGGAGAAAGAAGGGAAAATGACTGAAGTATGAGCACTCTGAGTCCTGGAATGAAAAGTATTTAGGCTGCACAGGTCTAGAATGGGCCTCCAAGGTTCTTCATTCCTGGGAACCAGGAGAAGTCTAGAACGAAAACCTTGTTCTCATTGCTCTGAAAGGACTGAGTTTATTACCCCTTGAAAGAGTAATGCTTTGACATGAGATGAAGCTAGTCCTTTGGAGGCTGATGAATTCTGGATGGGATGGGAGGGAATACCCATTAAACTCTGTACCCATACTTTGCACCCAAGAGTCTGAGGTTACTGACTGCCTTGTAGAAAGGCACAAAGAAAGATTCACTGCAATTTTCAGAGGAAGGCCAGGATGGAAAAGAGAGGGAGGGGTAAGGAAGTGAGGACCTTCATAAATTCTTCTTTTGGGAGGTTACCTTTCCATTTCTTTTTGAACTGTTGTTTCCTTCATTTCTGCTGACATAATGTGAAGGGTTTACAAAAAATGGTCCTGGAAATGAAGGACAGTTCCTCTGGAATGCAGGACTTGGAGACAAGAATAATTGTATAACCATTTAAATAAGTTTACCTCTCTATTACCAAGTAAGAAGTTCTTATCATGAGAGACATTCAATAGTTGGGCTTTAACCTCCTCTTGAAATGTTTGAGGTCTAATCCAAACATATCTTCTCATAACCATAGTCAGTTTCAGCTACTCTAAAGACAGCATTCACTATGTCATAGCCACATTCAGTTGTGTAGATGGATCTGTGTCAATTAATCGATGAAAGGCATGGTAAAACCCACACAGCCGAGACCACATGATCAACAATGCAGTTCGTCAATCAACAGAAACAACACAAAAAGTAGTTTTGTACCTACCATAAATGTAGATGTTCGAGTGTATTCACTACTGCAGTCATTACACTTGGGTTATCCTGCCGTCAGGCAGTCCCCGCAGTCGGCCAGAGTTCCAAAGTCTTGGTCCGGCATAATTTGCTGTCACTTCTTCCCTGACGTCAGTGCGCCAGGGGTATATAATATGCAGCCATCGCCATTTTCTTCAGTTTTTCTTGCCCCAGATGTCAGGTGCCCCCAAATAGGTAGGCAATACATTTTGGTAATAAAACATACATAAAAAATAAAAAAAAAAATACCTTCAGTTACAAGCAAATACACCACATAGGTTGTATAGGGTAGAAAGGTATAGATAAGTCCCAGCTAAGAAAGAGGGGATGGAGGGAGGGTAACCTGGACTGCAGCAGTGAATACACTCGAACATCTACATTTATGGTAGGTACAAAACTGTACTATGTTCATCGTGTTTCACTGCTGCAGTCATTACACTTGGGTTGAATCCCAAAGTTGAGGTTGGGTGGCTGGTTCTATAAAGGATTCGGTGTGGCTATGAGGCCCTGCAGCACTGCAGTGGCAAAGCCAGCTCTGGATTTAGAGTAAAGAGGCAAGTGGTAATGCTTGGTAAAGGTGTGCACTGAACTCCAAGTTGCAGCTTCCAAAATATCCTTGGTAGGTACTCCTCTAAGGTAGGCAGTTGAAGTGGCTGTTGCCCTGGTGGAATGTGGCCTAATGTTGCTAGGTACAGTTTTTCCATGCTGTGTGTAGCAGAAGCAGATACAGTGTCCTATCCACTTTGAAATGGTCTGCTTGGAAATAGCCTTTCCCTGTGATCCTGTAGCATATGCTACAAACAATTGCTCAGTTTTCCTGAAAGCTTTTGTTTTGTCCAAGTAGAAGCGTAACTGCCTGTGTATGTCCAATGAGTGCAGGAGTCTCTCCCCTTTATTCTGCGGATTTGGATAAAATGTTGGCAAGTGAATAGTTTGGTTAAGAGCCACACTGGATACCACTTTTGGCATAATTGTAGGGTTTGTTCTTAAAGAAACCCTGTCCTGATGAAAAATGATGAAAGGTTCTACTGCCATTAGTGCCTGTAACTCTGAGACTCTTCGTGCTGAGGTTATTGCCAGAAGTAGAGCAGTTTTCCATGACACATATTTTAATTCTGCTGAATTGGCTGGCTCAAAAGGAGGTAAAGTTAGTTTTTCCAAGACAAAGTTGAGGTCCCAAGTTGGTGTTGGTGCTCTGCGGGGCGGTCTTATGTTTTTAGCCCCTCTGAGGTACTGTTTTAATAATGGATGAGAGAAAATAGGAGGATCCGTGTTGTAATAAGCTGAGATGGCAAGAGGCGTGGATCTTAATGGATGAGAAGGATAGGCCTTTGTCCAGCATCTCAGTTAAGTATTGTAATATCTGAGGAATATTTGGAACAAGAGGGTCAAAGCTTTGAGCCTGGTTCCAGACGCAGAATCTCTTCCACTTTTCTGAATAGTATTTCCTGGTGCTGGGCCTCCTGGCCTCCAAAATGACATCCATAACAGCTTTAGAGACAGGTGTTGGTTGCTTGGCTAAGTAATCTGCCATGCAGCCAGGTTTAAGGTTTTGAGCTGGCTGTGCAGGATCTGATTGTTTTGTTGTGTCAGAAGATGAGGAATTTGAGGTAAAATCCATGCTGGGCCTTGAGCCAAGTTCTTTAAGATTGGGTACCACTGCTGGCGTGGCCAGTCTGGGGCAATCAGGATAATTTTTGGCCTTTCTTGTCTAGCTTTTAGGAGTACCTTTGACAGGAGAGGCAGTGGTGGGAAGGCATAAACTTTTAGAGTTTTCCAGCTGAATGAGAGAGCATCCACTTTCCATGCTTGTGTGTGGTAAGTCCTTGTGCAGAATTTCTGTAGTTGGCAGTTCAGAGGGGGAGGCAAAAAGATCTATGTCTGGGCACCCCCATTTCTGTGTTATCATGCTGAATACTTGTGGATTTAATTTCCACTCGTGAGGATCCATGATGTTTCTGCTTAAGTCGTCTACCAGAGTATTTTTCTTTCCTGGCAGGAATTGTGCTTGCAGATGAACTTGATAGGTCAGTGTTGTGTTCCACAAAGTCATGGCTTGTCTGCAGAGGGGATAGGAATGAGTGCCCCCTTGCTTGTTTATGTACCACATAACTGTGGTGTTGCCCGTCTTTAGCAATAGTTGTCCTGGATGCAGAAGGTCCTTGAAAGCTGTTAGGGCATTTTGTACAGCTAGCATCTCTTTTTGATTGATGTGAAGATGCATTTGTTCTGCGGCCCACTTGCCCTGAATACATTTTCCTGCCATGTGTGCTCCCCAGGTGTAATCCGAAGCATCTGTTGTTAGTGTCTGCCTGGCTGTGGGTAAAGTGAAAGGCTGTCCCTTGTTGTGGTGACATGCTAGTGCCCACCATCGAAACTCCTGTTGTAGGCAGGGAATAAGTGGTATTACTGTTTCCAAACTGTGACAGTGCTGAGTCCAAACACTTTTTAGGTACCATTGTAATTTTCTCATATGCAGTCTGGCATATGGTATTAGTAGTATGCAGGATGCCATGAACCCCAAGGCCTGCAGAATTTTTCTTGCAGGGAGTTGGGTTTTTTATTGCCATCAATTGAAAGTACTGAGTCAGTTGTCTTTGCTCGTCTGGTGTGGGATAAGCCATCTGGGCCGCTGTATTTAAGCTGGCACCCAGGAATATTATCTCTTGTGAGGGCACTAGTTTTGACTTCTTTTTGTTTACTGTGTACCCTAGGCAAATTAGCAATCTTTTTACAAATGCCAGATGCTTTAGAAGAATGTCCTTGCTCTCTGCTTGAATAAGGCAGTCGTCCAAGTAGGGATATATTTGAATTCCTTTTTGTCTGCAAAATGCAATTACTGGTGCCAGGCATTTTGTGAAGACCCTGGGCTCAGTAGATAAGCCAAAGGGCAGTGCAGAGAATTGGTAATGCATTGTGCCAGCTATGAATCTGAGGTATCTTCTGCAATTTTGTCTGATTGGGACATGCAGGTATGCCTCTTTGAGGTCCAATGTAACTAGCCAAGTCTTCTTGCCCAGCATGGGAAGAAGTTGCTGTAGTGTCAACATTTTGAATTTCGGAACATCCAGGTAAGTATTTAGAGTAGAGAGGTCCAGTATGGGTCTCCAGGCTTTGTCCTTTCTGGGGACCAAGAAAAGTCTTGAGTAAAATCCTTGTCCTTGTTCCTGTTGTGGCACTTTTTGAATAGCTCTCATGTCCATGAGGGCTGTGATTTGTTTTTGTGCCTCTGCCCACTGATTTTGTGGCAGGTCTGGCATTCCTTTTGGCCTTGGAAGAGTGTGAAAGTGGAACCTGTAACCTTGAGACACAATACCCAGAACCCATTTGTCTTGGGTGATTATATGCCAATTTTGTGAAAAAAGAGCTAGTTTTCCCCCTAAGGAAGCTGCCAAAAGGTAAGTGCTTGGCATGTGAAGGGGGAAGTCATTGGAACTGTTTCCTATAAGGTTGTGACTTGTCTTCTCCTCCTTTTGGGGTTGAAGCACCCCACTGTCGTGGTCTGTAAGAGCCTTGGGGCTGAGATCTGCCTCATGGGCGTCTGTATCTGCCTCTTTGTGGTCTGTCTGACACTGGAAAGGACCAATTTTTAGAAGGTCAATTTCTGCTGAATCGAGGTGGCTGTACCTGTAAGAAATCCTTCACTGTTTGCATAGATTTTGCCTTATCCTCCATTTTCTTTAATACCTCTTCTGCCTGAACACCAAACAAGATATCATGCTGTAAAGGAGCATCCAATAATTTTGCCTTAACATGATCAGGTAAACCTTGTTCTTTTAACCAAGCATGCCTTCAAATCACAGATCCAGTAACTGTGGCACTACAAGAAGCCTCTAATGAATCAAAACCACATTGCAGAGTATGTTTTCCCACTTGTTCAGCTGCATGCAATAAATCCTGCATTTCCTTATAGTCAGGACTTTCTGAGCTTGTAAGCATTTTCTGTTTTAACAGAGACATTAAATATTGTTGGTATTTAAGCATGTGGAACTGGCAATTTAAAGCCCTTACTGCTAAAGTTGCAGAAGTGTAAACTTTCTTCCCCCATCTATCTAATGCTCTAGAATCCCTGTCAGAGGGAACTGGATTTTTAGCAGTGGAAGCCTTTACCCCTTTGGGACCCTGGGAAATAGTTTCTGGGTCAGCAGCAGGGTTTTTATAAAGAAATTTGTGAGAGTCAGGGACTCTGTAGTATCTATCTGGCTTGACAGGTGCTGGGGGCAAAGAACCAGGGGTTAAACTGGATTCAGAGAACACATCATCCACAATATCTAACACAGGCAGAATAGCCAGGGGCCTGTGCTGAGGCAATAAAAGAAAATCTCTGAGCCTTTTCTTGGATTCTGAATAATCCTGGCTCTCCCAATGGAAATGCTCCCTCATGGTATGTAAAGTTTCCCTAAAACAGTAATCCTCAGGAGGAGAGGCTGAAGGGATTGATTCTTCAGCATCAGAGTCCTCATAGGGGGGTAAAGAGTATCCCTGGTCTGAAGAGGAATCAGAGGAAATGGAAACCTGGTCAGAGGAATCATAGTCTGTATCCTGCCTAGGCCTTTTATCACGAGGGGGATGGGAACCCCTGATCAGAGTAATTAGGTCTTCGGCCATTTTGAGCATCTGTTTTTTAGGCATGGAGGCCTGTCCAGGTGAATACTGTACTTGTTTCTTTGTTTTTAATGGAGTTTTAGACTTGGCTGTTGTTTTGATGGTAAGCTGTGAAGGTATGAAAACACCCTTAGAAGCCGATGCCTGCTCAGCGGCTCCGGACCCATCTGAGGGGTTAATTTCTGTAGGTCCAATACCTTGAGTTTCCAGAGGCCTAGTGATCTCCACGTGGGAGTCGGAGGCGGCCTGTGGCTCTGAGGTAGCGGGTGTCAGGGGCTGCGAAAGCGCCTCACTGAGAATTGGTGACTGGCCTAGAAGAGGCTTCATCGTCAGCTTTGGACCTCGGATGCCTGTCCTTATCTTTGTCTGCGTTTTTTGTGTATTCCGGTCGTCAGTTGTTCCGACGGCATGGTATAATTGAACCTTCGGCCAAAATAATGGCGTGCAAAATCAAACCGACGTTTAATAGTGCGCTTGTTAAATCTAGCACAAAACCGACAACTAGTGAAGTCGTGGTCTGGGCCTAGGCATGGAATACAGTAAGAATGAAAATCCTTATGAGGTATTTGCTTCCCACAACAAATGCAACTATTAACTTTTATTGACATCGGTCTGAGGCAAGAAAAAGTTTCCCCAACGGGGTACTTAGCTTTATTGAAGACTTTGGTTCTGAAATTTGAATTCGAAAATCTCAGGAGTCGGCCGACCGGCACTTGCGAACTGCTTTTGCTTCGGGCACCATGCGGCAAGAAAGACTGAAGAAAATGGCGTTGGCTGCATATTATATACCCATGGCGCACTGACATCAGGGAAGAAGCGACAGCAACCGACGCCGGACCAAGACTTTGGAACTCTGGCCGACTGCGGGACCGCCTGATGGCAGGATAACCCAAGTGTAATGACTGCAGCAGTGAAACACAATGAACATCAATGGGTTTGCTGGGGAGGGGGGGTGGTCAAGCCACCTTCCTGCACCCTCTACATCCTCTGCTAATAATATATACCAACTCTGAGATCACACTACAGTGCAGAAAAGGATACATTTCCCAATCCACACTGTACTGCGATCGGATTCAAAATGGTCGACAAACTGCATTTTTGATCATATGGTTTTGACCATGTGGGTTTCAACAATGACATTTGTCAACCAGGAGAACTAGACCCTGGGTAGATAGCCAGTTGAGATGCAGAGATACACATGTTCATGCTAGCCTTTGAATCAGAATTTGGAAGGCTGGCTAAGGATTGTCCCATGTTAGTCAAGACAGATAAAAGAAACTTAAGACATACACATTTGACAAATAATGGTTCTAAAGGCTAAGGTGGAAAAAGTATATATATTGTTTTACAATACCTGTCAAATGTTCTGATGTCTATCATTATAGACTGGATTAGAAGATGGAAAAGTTATAGCACCTTTACCTGCATTTAAAGGGGTAATAGAGTCAGCAGAGGGATTTTTGTAAAGGCACTTTTGCGAATCTGGGAACCTATAAAATCTATCTGACTTTTTAGGTGCTGGAAACTGAGAATCTGGGGACACAGAAGCAAATCATAGGATATTCTTCCAATGCTCCAAAAACTGGAGGTATAGCAACAGGCATAGGTGCATCAGAAACCTGTTTACCCTCCCATTTGTAAAAACATTTTCATCTTTACTGTTGTGACACTAAAGGATATTTCCTCATTAGAGGTATCAGATGATAATGTATGCTCTGCCCCAAATTCACAACCAGTGGGTGAAGGAATTTGAGAAACTTAATCAAGTCCTTCATTGTCAGATTCGGACAAAAAACTTTTTCTCCAAAAAAGGAACTCTCTTCTTCTTAGTGGAACTGGAAGATGGTTGAAAAGACTGAAGAGCATTAAAACAATTCTTGAGTGAAATTATTCCAATCCTCCTTGTTCCCCTTCTGAGAAGAAGGGGCAGGATGAGGAGAAATATGTTTGGTTTTCTGTGTATACTTCTTGAGAGTATCTAGATGTATGATCTTAGGGGTTGAAATCACAGATATGACATCTATAAGCAATTCTCCGATGTCTTTCCCCACAAAAACCTGATGGATACCTCCCTCACCCTCAGATAAACAAATCCTTAATTCTTATTTCCCATCTGACTCCATCAGATGAATGTTGTGTTTGGAGATACAAGGGTCCTGGGCCACAGCAGCTTCTGAAGAGGATGTACTTAAGGGATCAGGAGAATCAGACTGATAGCCTGGGGACTGTAAGTGCATCTCTGCAGAATTGTCAGTAATAAAACAGTATGAAATGGATGTATGGTTTTCATCACTCACCTCTCTTGTCAACTTTATATTTAGGGGAAGATGATGACATGGATGCTCTCACTAAGTCTCGAAGACATCTGTTCTCAATGAAGATGTGAAGGGAGTTTAGTCTACTTCCAACAGTCTTCTGGGTAAACAACTAGCAAAGTGAACACAACCTAGCTGAAATTCCAGCACCCAAACAAAACATGCAGCTAGAGTCTTTATACAGAATTTGGCACCACAACTGCCTTTCCTTTTTTTGACAGAAACAGGAAAAGAAAACGTCATAAGAAAAAACATTCTAATCAATAAACTTGTTTTCATTCAAAAACTGAAACAGGAATACTATCACTACCTACTGTTTGAAGACCTGCAACAGTCTAGGAGACTCTGATCAGGTGCAGATGCTGCTGACTGGGACACATCTTGCACAGCTAGAAGCTTTCCTCAGCAAAGGAGTAGTAATTTGGGTGGATATCTGGACACACCATCAATCTGTGGAGTCAATAAGATCTGACTGGGCTAGTAAAAAATGTTCAGTTATCACTTTTCACTAGGTTGTTTTAGGTAAAAACATAAAAGCCTCTTTTATATGGAGTTCTTCCCTCTGTTGAGATATTCAAGCAGTTGCTGCAAATGAAATAATTAAAACAAATGGCAGTTTCTTACATGTGAGAGGTTCTACAAGCACTTGCACTAATGAAATGACTAACTTTTTTTCTCCATTGTAAATAACTTTGGTGATATTTTCTTTTTAACAGGTTACCTTTCCCTGTTATGCCTTTGAAGAATTATCACCCCAAAAAAAGCTGCTGAACAGTCTTTGCAATTTTTTTCTTTCTCATTCCTGTGATTCTTTTATCGCTTTTTCATATCTTTAATCCTTAGGTTTTTCAGCCATTCTGAAGTACCTAGTTGAAACCTTTTCTTACGTTTATCATCATTATAGGGAAAACCTTTCTACAGACTTGGCTTCTTTCTTTTCTAAAATCTGTAATTTTTGTAAAAGATAAACTTTCAAAAACTAATTCTCCTTACTTTAAGCTTTCTACATTAAATACAGAGTTCATAATTTCAGTAAAATGCCCTGTCCACAAGACATGTTTTTGTGTCTATTTAGATGCAACAATTACACTTACTACAGATTTCACTGGGAGAGTCATCACACAGTGGCCAATGATTTTGAAACTATAAGAACAAAAGTAGTACAGGGTAACAGTACTTTTATTGTGAGTCATGCACCAAGGAAGATCGGCAGGATGAGTATGGCATTGCCCCTACACAGATACCTTCAGCAGCATGACCACTAAGACAAAATGACTGCTACCACTGAGTACAAGAGACAACTGATGACGATGCATAAGAATCCAAAAGAAATGAATGTTGCTACATGAGTTATCACTGAAGAAAGATCAGGAAAAACAAACAGGTTCACAGGCAAGTACTAAGCTAGCTGTCCTTGAGGGTCATTTTAAGCCTTGTTTCCCTTTCTGTGGTCAAAAAAAACTATCCCATTTGGTTATAGACTGGCCTTACCCATTCCATGTTCAGTAATTATATTTTACCCCTAATGATAATAAATGCGATCATACCATAGATAATTTAAGAGGGGTCTGGTGCTGCGGTAGCGTTGTCGCCTCACAGTAAGACGCTGTCCGGTTCGATTCTCAGCTAGAGCGCCTTCTGCGTGGAGACATGCGTGAATGGGCGTGCTTTCATTGAAGGTTGTGCGTCAGGGCTGGCAACTCGGCACGTAAAAATCAACTACCAATCATTAGCGGACCGGAGTTCCGCTGTGGCGACCCCTAACCGGGAAAAGCCGAAAGACACAACAACTACTTTTATATTACCAAAAATGAAATCGCTGAGACATCACCGAATGCGCAGTTCAATGAAAGCTGAGAAAACCAAAAGTCATTACAATGAACAAGCAACTACATACATTAAACAGCACTTCAACTGAAAACTTAGCTGTTTTTAAGTTCTTACAGGGGCAAGCACCTATGCACCCCCCCTGCAAATTATATATACCAACTCAGAGATCGCACTACAGCTGGGAAAAGGGTAAATTTATCAGTCTTCACTGTACAGCACTCTGTATTCAGAAGCCCTGAGTGCTCTGCAGCCAACAATTCTTTTAAGAAAAAAAACACTGTAGCTGTTCTTCTCTGTGGTGTCGAGTAGACTAACCTCTGCAGTTGCTTGTTCAAGTGTAATCACTTTTGGTTTTCTCAGCTTTCGTTGAACTGCACATTCGGTGATGTCTCAGCGATTTCATGCTCAGTAAAATGTTCTTTTGGTAAACAGAAGTAGACCCTTTAACAGGGAGTGGGACCCATGCATGGGATAAGGCATTTAGCAACTGCAATTGTCCATTAGTAGCACAGGAAGCAGTCCCAGGGTAAATTTTTCTGTTACCTATCCATAGTTTTAAGTTGTGCTTGAAAACAGACAGCGATGAACTTTGTTTTGTGTGTACAGGGAGTCAGCTGCATTCTCTGTGTAATATACATGTCCCTCCAAACTGTTCTGTTGATGTTGCAGAAGAGGTTTACATCACTAGACTGAGTATTTCTAATGCCATTTGACTTGCTGACATGTAGTAAATCCATTAGTAATGGGTCTGAGAATGCCTTGTATGCCAGATATAGGTTACCTCTTGGTAGTCTGTAGGATACAGAGTACAGTGACAGGGCTTTGAGTCTGTCCATTCAGGACATGTTTTTTTAGGTCTTGTATCTTTTTAGTAAGGTGTCTCTATGGGCGTTCCAGTTGTTGTATGTGCCCGGACAGATGCATGCCAAAGGGGGCATTATAGTCAATGACTGGCTTAATGAGAGCTGAGTAAAGGGGAATAATGACAGCTCTAAATCTAGACATTAAAAATAAAACAAGATCTAGACAATCTTTTTGCTTATAAACTGTGCAATATAGAAGGACTTTCTTACAACAATAGACACATGTTGTTCAAAAGTTAGATCACCGTCCACATAAGCGCCTAAATCCCAAAGTGGGTCAACTCTTGTGGACATACTGTCAATGTGATAGTTCCCTGGGGTGGACAACTTCCTGAAGGATATAATAATGCATTTTTTGGCATTTAGTTTCAGACCATGACTTTGACATCAGTTATTTATTTCAGACAAACCTTCCTGCAACAGTCATTTGGGGATTCACTGACTGCTTCGGGCTTGCACTCATCTGCAAACTTAGTCAGCCAGAGCTCTTTGGTATTAGCTTTTACTTTGGAAAAGTAGATGCCAAATGAAAGAGGTCACAGCACAGAATCCTAGGGGACTCAACTGGTGACTGGTCTCTTTGTGGAGGTAACTTCCCCTTTTTTGATTATCTGCATCCTTTCTGTGAGCCAGTAGGCAATCCAGTAGGTGACATACAGGTTTATTCCCAGTTTATTTAGCTTTTCTAGTATGCTTAATTCGGGAGCTGTTGCAAAAGTTTTGGCCAGGTTGAGGTATGCGGTGTGTATCATTTTGCCTTCGTCCATTGCTTTGGTGACCTTTTCAGAAAAATCCACCAGGATGAGTAAGCATGACCTGCCCTTGAGTAATCAAACTGACATGGGTCTAGTGTTTGGAGATTCCCTATGTTCTGACTGATTAATTCCATTATGGCTTTGCATATGAGGCTGGTCAGACTTGTGGGTCTGTAATTACGTGGGTCTGTGGAAGGTCCTCCCTTATGCAGGGAATGACTGCAGCTATTCTCCATTCACTTGGTACAAAACCTGTATGGAAGTTGAGATGGAACAGTGTTATTAGGGGTGTGGCTAAATTGTGCTTCATGCTATTTAAGATGCATCCAGGGATATTGTCAGGACCCATTGATGCAGTATTTTTAGCTTTTGATAGCGCTTTTATGACTTGGTCTTCTGTGACAGCTGGAGGTGAGACAGTGTCAAACATGGCTTGAGGGACAGACAGAGTGGACAAAGGGACAGAGTTAAAGCTAAATGTATTGGCCAGTAGGTCAGCTATATCATCAGCCTCAGTGTAGATAACATTGTTCACAATCAGCTCAGAGCATTGCTGCATTGTGCTTTTGAGATTATGAACATAACTAAAAATGCCCTGTGATTGTCTTTTGCTTGGGTAGTAACTACTTCAACCTCAAACTTGGCTTTGGTGGATTTTATTAAGCTCCTGATTTGTTTATTTTAGTGACATGGGCTCTAACATGCTGGGAGTTACTCTTCCCACCTTTGGTCAAAATTATTTTCCTTTTAGTATAAATTTTATTGATATTAAGGTTCTGCCATGTGGGTTTGTTTCTGGGGTTTGCCCTGCACTTGTTCCTACTGCATACAGCTGCACCTATGCAGTTGTTTACATGCTGGTACAGTGTGGTGGTGGTGGTGTGTATTCAGCGGAGTTAACTGGGTTTGTTGGGGATTTGAAGCTTGCCAGTGTATTACTTAAGAGCAGATAGTTTGTCTTAAAGAAATTTCTAACAGTACCTTAAATAGAAAGGATGTCAGGTTTCAGTTTTATTTTAGGAGAGACTGCTTTATGGTCAGACCTAACAAGTGATAAAAAAACACACACCAACACTGTTGAAAACAGTAACTGAAGTCCAAATATACCAAATTCCACAGCAACGGAAATAACAGCACAGACTAAAAATAAAAAAATATTTAATTCTGATTCTGGTACCTCGGCCTTCGCCTTCAATGGAATAGTTTACATGCTCAGAAGCAAGTCTATAAGAACCACCTTCTAATTACATTAATTGAATTCAATTAATAATATTTCAAAAATTTAAAGCCACAAATGCAAAACTTCAAAGCCACCAATACAAAGCTTTAAGCTGCCAATACAAAACTTCATTTTATAAATCCATTAGTTACATATACTTAGACATTTTATTACTCTGAATTCAAATGTCATATTGAAAATATCAGTCACATTTCCAAATTCATACCATTAGAATAGAGAGTATTAAAGTTAATAATATACCTAGATTCCATATTTAATAACCTCTGTTGAAAACTATGGTTTGTCCCCCCCATCCCATAAGGTCTGGCTAGAACACTAAAAATTTAATCTCTAGCCGAACCCCCATGCTCTTTATAAAAATGACTAGCCACAGGACTATCTAGCCTTGAATTTCTAATATCTCCTAGGTGTTCTAATATTCTTAGTTTTACCTTACGTTTAGTTTGCCCAAAATATCACTTTTTTACAGGACAGTTACATCCTATAACATAAATGACCCCAAATGAATTACAATCAAAATGATCAATGGCATTACATAATATGCCATTGATCCTAGTGCCATCCAAATTCCTAATCTTATCACAAACCTTGCATCTACCACATGCATATGCTCCTGCGTTGGCCAGTTTTTCCCTTCTGCCTTTATTTCTTACTAGCTCCTTTAAATTTTGAAATCTACCATAGGAAAAAATCACTTCCTTAGGAATAATATTTTTAAGACTATCATCATTACTAATGATGGGCCATAATTCCATCACCAGTCTTCTTAAAATAGGAGAAAAAGCTGAAAATTTATTTACAAAGAAAATCCTATTTGTCTCATCACTTTCTTCCTTAACTTTATTTTCCCCATTTTTATTATTCCTATTAAAATAATGAATTCTTCCACTACCTGCAGACCTCTGAAAATCATGTGTCAACCCTAATTTTTTTTCTACTTTAACTCTAGCTCTACTTATCATATCATGGAAATATCCTCCAGCAAACAATTTTTCCCGTACTCTATCAAATTCCATTACAAAATTATCCTTCTCTGAAATATTTCCTGCAATACGTTTGAATTCCCCAAAAGGCAATGAATTGATAAGATGAAAACTATGCATGCTAGAAGCATGTAAAAAATTAACTGCTGTGGTCTTGTGGAAAGGTTTATGTTGTATTCTATCATCCAAACCCACATAAAATTCCACGTCTAAATATTGTATTTTATCTCCACCTATAATAAAAGTAAAATCCAACCCACACAGATTTTCTTTTAAGCTAGAGATAAACTCTTCAAATTCTTTGGGGTTCCCCTTGCATAAAAATAAAAGGTCATCAATAAATCTCTTATATTTGATCACCCTATTTTGAAAAACATTCTTAGCATACAGAAACAGATTTTCAAAATATCCCATGAAAATAACAGTACCAACTTTCTGCAAATAAAATTTATTTTCAAACTCAAAATAATTATGTGTAAGGCAAAATTCCAACAGGCTAATAATATAGGAGGTTCGTGGACCTTCACCCAACAGTTTGCATTTGTGGCTTTAAATTTTTGAAATATTGTTAATTGAATTCAATTAATGTAATTAGAAGGTGGTTCTTATAGACTTGCTTCTGAGCATGTTAACTATTCCACTGAAGGCGAAGGCCAAGGTACCAGAATCAGAATTAAATAATTTTTTATTTTTAGTCTGTGCTGTTATTTCCATTGCTGTGGAATTTGGTATAACAAGTGATAAAGCCACACAAGGGATGGTGAAATACTAGTAAGGACAAGATCCAAGATGTTATTCCCCCTAGCGAGTACTCTGACTAATTGTTGCAGGGCATTTGTACTGACAAAGTCTAGGAATCTCTGGGATTGTGCACTAGTGGTGGTCTAGGTTTCTCAGGCTATACTTGGATAGTTTAGATCACCTAGGAAAATGGTACTGGGTTTAATACTGAGTGATTCTAGTTCCTGTAGACAGACATGTCTTTCTTTTGTCATAGTGGGAGTTCTATAGATAGCGAATATATGGTATGAGTCCTTTCTGATGGTTATTTGAACATGAAAAAGCTCTAGTGCATCCTGCTGCTTTACCAGTCTTAAAGTGAGTCCCTTCTAAACGTAGACTGATAAACGTCACCTAGTTTCCGTCCTACACAGTAGCTGGTCGAAATGTGTGGAAGGCATTATAGCCCTGTATAGCCAGAGTACTCTCCGCTATGTTAAACCAAGTCTCAGTCACTGCACAGATGTCAATGTCTTCCAGGATGAGAAGGGCTTGTACACAGTACAGTTTCTTGCTCAGGCTCCCAGTATTGATCAGTAGCACCTTCATAATTTCCTTTACTTGATTGTTAAGTTGTTAGATTTATACAGGTTGGCATTGCGTAATAAAGGCACTATGGGGTTGGACAATGTATTTTTCAATAATTGAAACCCTAAAGGGGACAGATGCAGGCCATCCCTTGCAAAGCATCATACTCTCTGTTGATTATCTCCTCCCAGGCCGACAAATATTGGACCCCCTTTGAATGACACCAAAACTAAGCCAATTACTGAAGTCAATTATTTTTTGATCCTATCACGGCATCATCATTGGAGAAGGTAGAATGCTGCTCAATGCTAGGCTTTTACCTGCCTAAGATATATAGTCTAAGAGCTCCATCATGTCCCTCTTCATATAATCCAGGGAGGTCTTCCCCACGTCATTGATACCAGTATGAGCTCTGACAGAGTCATACTGGTACTTTTTCAAGGACTTGACTGCATGTGTGATCTGACAGGCATTCACACCAGACAACCAACTAACCATCACTCTTTCCTTGCACAGCCTGGTAAAAGGCACATTTGCACGTCTGACTATGGCATCACCTACAACAAGAATGCTTGGTACAGTCAATGTCTTCGGTACGAGCTCAGCATCTGTGACTTTGAGACTCCTTGTGCTATGTGAGGAAGCAGGCTTAATATGCTAAGTATGCTTTGCGCCCATGTTGGACTTTGGAGGTATTTGAGGCATAGGCAAGTTAATCTTTAGAACCTTAGCATATGACGGATTATGTTTATTGTGATGGCCATGGAGAGGTGTGATGTGCGGTGTACTGCTGGAGATTTTGGTGTTTTAGTTTAATGTGTGTGAAATTTTTGCCACCAAGGATATTACATTAGTTACATATATATAGATAGATATGCATATATATATATATATATATATATATATATATATATATATATATATATATATATATATATATATATATATATATAGGTCTACCTCAGAAGATCGACAGACCATTTGATCGACATTCATTTGGTCGACAGCTCATTTGGTCAAAAACCAGTATTCAAGGCACATAACAGGGGTTTGCCCCCCCTCTCCAATGTTGTGTGACCCTGGAGTTGGTATATATTGTTAGGGGGTGTGGGGGGGGGCACAGCCCCCCCCACCTATTACCATTTAAAAACATGAAAATACAACAAAAACTACACATTTTAAACGAAAATAGGTGGGGAGCTTCACTCCCCACAACCCCCCTAACTATATATACCAATTCCAGGGTCACACAACATTGGGAAGGAGGGCAAATCCCTGTTATGTGCCTTGAATACTGGTTTTCGACCAAATGAGCTGTCGATCTTCTGAGGTAGATATATATATATATATATATATATATATATGCATACACACACACACACAGTGCTATGCTGTTTGAGTAATAAATGACTGATACCCATTTCAAATAGGCTGGCCAGAGAAATTGTGGAGAAGTGCAGGTCCATGACACTGACAGGAATGACTCTGGGGACAGAGGTAACACATACACACAGTTACTCACAAAAGTAACATCAGGACGTCCTTTATTTGCCTTCCAGTATACATGCTCACAATGCATTTCTTTTTTTTTGTTATAAAATTACACAAGAAATGTGCAGAAAAGAAAAGAAAAATTCAGAGGCACAACACGTTTCCCAGCAAGCAATGATCACAGGAAACAGCAGATTCAGTAAGAACTGAGCAAACTGACAGCTACATATTAAAAAAAAAAAAGAAAAGAAAAGTAACATTTCTTCCATCAGTTATATTTCAATGGGTTCAATACAACAGTCTATAATTCTGCAGCAGACAGGAAGACTAAATGCAAAATAATACCATCAAACACAAAGACACAAGTCTCTGCTACTGGTCCAGGCTTCAAACATTAGTTACAGTTTTCATATACAGCCTATACAGCCTTCTTTTTCCAGCAGTAATAACTATACAGGCAAGTACACTGTACATGTAGTTAAAATTATAAAAAAAATCAGTATTTACAAATCTGTACACACATTGAAAAATGCACAAAATCAGTCTAGTCATGTATCACAAGTTTCTACATTGAATTACTTAACATGGGAAAATTAAATATTTATTTTACTTTAAAAATGGAATAATCCATATTTCCAAAAAGTACAGTTTGAGTATGAACAAATACAAGACAGATGTGGGACTACTTCAAATTGTTTCTTTCCTAATTTGATATACAAAGTGTGCAGCCCCTGCTTGTTAAACTGCCAGTGATTTTTATTGTGGTCAGGGTGTTCTGTTAAAACCAAGAATGATAAAAATGTATTATTTTCAGTCTAAAATATGTCTTTGGCTAAAACTTTGGCATTAAAAAGAAAAATAAGTTATGTACTTACCATAACATTCCATCTGTGCTGTACATTTTCATTCTTCCTCAAGAGATGGGTTCGGATCCGACACTCAGATCTGACTTGGCCGTTAGCTCATGGCCACCAACTCTCAACTCCTTTCCTACCCATAATGCACTATGTCTAACATCCCTCCAATCCTACTTGCAGCTTTAGAGAGAGAAACTATAAAACAATTGCCATAAATGGATTTCAACACAGTGGACATATGGTGTCCCTAAGAGTCTCATTCCTCCAGAAGTAATTTTTGAGAAATGGAGGGTGGAGAGTTCAGGAAGAATGAAAATGGACAACACAGATGGAATGTTATGTTAAGTACATAACTTCTTTATCTGATGCCATCAATTTTCATTTATTCCTCAAGAGATGGGACAGAGTCCCCAGCTACCTGAATTCCTGGGAGGACTCTAAGGAAGGATATTCCTGAGTATGGTTGAACTATATGTTGCTGTTCCCCTTGAGAACAGATCTACTTTGTAATGAATGATAAAGGTATGGGGATTCAACCAAGTTGCAGCCACACATATATCATCCATGGATACTCTAGCCTGGAATACAGTGGAAGTAGCCATAGATCTAGTTGAATACGCCTTTAGTGATTTAAGTAAGGGGAGATTTAATTTTTTGTAGACAAATGAAATGTAATATGTCAACCATCTAGCTAGAATTATCATTGCAACTGATTCGCCCAACTGGTTATGTGCAAAGGAAACAAACAGCTGGTCTGTCTTTCTAATTTCTTTTGTTCTGTGCAGGTAGAAACGTAATTGCCAATGAACATCCAGTAAGTGCAGCATACATTCTCCTTTTATTTGTAAAGTTTGGGAAGAATACTAGCAGGTTAATGGCTTTTTAATGTTGGACTCTGACACCACCTTAAGTAGGAAGGAAGCATTGCTACATAAAGTGACCCTATCCTTGTGGAAAATCAAGTAGAGGGGCCTAGAAGATAATGCTTGAAGTTCTGAAATTCTTTTAGCAGATGTAATTGCAACTAAAAAGACAGTTTTCCACTTCAAGAATTTTAAATCACATTTAGCTGCAGATTCAAAGGGGGAATGTGTTAAGGCTTGCAGTACCAAATTTAAATCCCATGGTGTCACGGGATCTTTATAAGGAGGTCTGAGTAAAAGGGTACCTTTCAAAAAGTCTTTGCACAGTTTAGAAGAAGCCAGGGAGGAATTCTGAAACCTCACATGAAAGTTAGAGATGGCTGCAAGATGAACTTTGATAGTCGATGAACTAGCACCCTCATTAAATAAACTTGCTAAAAATTCAACAACAGAATGAATCAGGGCTGAGTAGGGGTCTACCTGATTCTGCTCTGCCCAATAAACAAATCTTTCCTATTTACTTCTGTAGACTTTCCTCATAAAGGGTTTACGGGAAGATAACAGTATATAACGGACAGGCAAAGAAAGCATAGGTTACCTGGCTATTAATGGAATTGGAGAAACCAAGCAGTTTGAGATTTGAGATGTCCTTGTGAACTATGCCTGTGAAGTGAGACAGAAGGCCTGGATTTAGGTCTGGAATCCAAGATGGGTACCGTAGATGAGTCCAAAGTAAGGCAAACTAAATCTGTCGAGGCCAATAAGGTGCAATGAGGATGAATTTGCTTGTCATTCTGGCTGCTTTCTGAAGGAATTTGGGAATTAAAGGAGTCGGACAATAAGCGTACAGGAGACCGGGGGGGGGGGGCAATCGTGGAGTAGGCCATCCCTCTGTGACTCCCTGATGAGGGGATTTGGGAGAAGAAGCTGCTACACTTGTTGTTTAGGGGAGATTCAAAAAGATCACAGCAAGGCTGACCCCACTTATGGAAAATCTTGTCAGTCACTTTGCTGTTGAGCGATCACTCGTGAGGTAATAAGATGGACCTGCTCAGTTTGTCTGCTGTCACACTGGACTTCCCCAGAATATGCACTGCAGCTAGAAAGTGGTTGGAAGAAATCGCTAATTGCCACACCCTTAGGGGTTCTCGACACAGGGGCCAAGATCTGGTTCCCCCCTTGTTTGTTGATGTACCAAACTACTGACATGTTGTCCATTTGGATCACAACTGTCCCAGGAGGAAGAGAGCTTTGGAATGTTTGCAACACCAAAAGCACTGAAGTGTCCGTGGTCACTATGGCCTTGGGCTAAGGGAGAATGAAATGATGACCCTGTAACAGTAGTTGTGACAGAATCCACCAGGAAAGATACCTTTTGCATAGGTGAGTTATTCTTATCTTGTCGACATTGGTTGAGAGAGAACTGACCTTTGTGTTTGGTCCATCCATTGCAGAATTCTCATGTGACATCTTGCTAAGGGAACTATAATTATCGCCGCTGACATTGATCTGAGGGCTAGCAGAATCAATCGGGCTGAAATTCTGGTACTGCAAATTATTTTCTTGACCTGATTTCTTATTGTCTGTACTCTCGAAAAAGGAAAAGATGCTACCATAGATACTGCGTTGAACATTGCTCTTATGAATTCCAATGTCTGAGTTAGTTGCAGTTGTGACTTGTTGTAACTGATAGTTATTCCACGATGTGAACAAGTCTGCAACACTTAGTCTTGTGCCAGCTGATACCTGGTCAGATGGAAACACCTGGAATCCCTGCAATCTCAAGTGAGCTGCTACTACTGCCATACACTTGGTCAACACCCTGGAGGCTGTGGTGAGGCCAAAGGGCAGTGTTCTGAACTGGTAATGACTGGCTCTCAGCCAGAAGCATAAGTTTGTTCTGGATTGCCTGTTCATTTTTATGTGAAAGTACGCATCCTGAAGGACTAATGAGCACATCCAGTCATCCTTGCTCAGAAATAACAGAATGGATTGTACTGTGACCATCCAGAACTTGGTGTGTCAAACCGATTTTTCAACACACTGAGATCTAAAATTTGTCTCCAGTCCCCGTCTTCTTTGGCACTAAAAAGAATCTTGAGTAAGTTATGGATTCTATTTGGTCTGGATGGACCTCTTGGATGACTTTTTCTAGCAGCTTTTGGATTTCTAGTGCTGCTACTTCCCTCTGACTGGGAGGAACATCAGGTATTGTCCTGGGTAACAGAGGTGGTAGGGAAAAGGGAATAATATAACCTCTGGAAATGATTCTCTGCCACCAAGTGTCCTTTGTTATGTTTAGCCAGGCTTCCTGGTGCAGAGATAAGTGACCCCAACTGCATCCAGAGAAAGGCAATCAGGCCTCCGTTCAGGAGCGGTGAATGGGTATGTTGGAAAATGAATCTCTGGACCCTTGGCTTTGCGGGCCTCCTGCATCTTCTGCAATTATTGATCCACCCTCGGCCTTTGGATGAACTACCCCAAGTATATCCTGGAAAGGATCCTGAGACTTCCTGAACCACATTTTTCAACCTCCCCTTTGATTCCTAGAAAATGTCCGTTGAGGGGTTGAAAAATGTATGCCCACTGCAGACAAAGTATTTCCATCTTTCTCACACCTGGAGAGTGTGTCTTTTACTGTGGGACCAAACAAAGAAGACCCATCAAATTAAGCACTGACGAAAGATGAGTTGAAGGGTTTCGTAAAATCACACTGACACATCCAGGCATGCCTCCTGATGGAAATACCTGAACCTGTGGCTAGAGGCTCCTTCTTGCAAGATGAGCCTCATGGATGAATTTGCAGTAGATTGAAGGGTAGCCAACTGTGAGGCCACAGACATCTGAGCCTCTGCAGTAGTGGCCACTGAATGGGAGTTTGAAAGTTCCTTAATCAAGTCCCTGTGCAGTCTTGTGAAGTGTGCCAAGTAGTTCAGTCATTGGACAGCAAATGTCATTGAAGCATAAACTCACTTTCCAAATCTGTCTAGTGTCCTAAATTCTGTACTGAGAGGATGGACTGTGGAATGCTGTTCTGCAAGTTCCTTCTTTGTAGCTGCTGCCATGACCATTGCATCAACTGGTACTCCTTTACTCCAACATTCTCTTCTTACTGGTGGAGCCAGAATCCTGTCTGGTCTACAGGGGAAACCAAATCAACAAGTTCATCAGTGGGTGGGTGGGGTAACCTGGGAGGTAGATGGACCAGTCCCAAAAGCTTCCAGAAAAAACTGGCTCCTCAGAAGTTGGGTTCTGGGCAGACCAACCACCCTTCTGTTTAAGAATCTCAAGGATGTCTCCAAATGAGACGTCGCCATGTGGTGATTTGGAAGACCCCTCTCCTTCATCAAAGTCAGTATCCTCTATGATGGACACCTGGAGAGAGTCCAAGTGCATCCTCTTGCATGTCCTCTTCTTAGGGACTTCTTCGGTGGGATGATCTGGAGAAGTATCAGGACAGATGACAATACCCAGCTGGGTAGTCTAGAAGTTTTGGGATGGCCATCCTCGTGCAGCAGAATGTTGAGGATCACTGTGCAAAATCAGCTGAGATGTCAAGGGTGGATCTGAGAGGGAAGGACCCTTCTCTGACCTGCCAGAGCACAGAAAACTCTCTTCACAACCTCAAAAACATCCTGCTCAGGAGAGAAGGAAGTCAATGGAGCTGAGAAAGTGAATTTCTGGCCCGCCACCTCCCTCCACTCTGACAGCTGTCCACCCGAGGCAAAAGCTGGAGCAGAGCTGTCCAATGCCGAAGCTCAGAGAGGAAGAGATGGCTCTGAAAATCTTGGAATTTATCCTATCCCCTTGGATCTGACCTGGAAGCTTCGGCTTTGACAGTCATCTGAATCCAAAGATGTCGGGACCAGTGCACTCAGATCCAAAATGCTCTATTCAGATCCAAACCAGAAGGGCCCAGAACACTCAGATCCGAGGACTCTAACACCATGGGTTGGGTCAGAGAAAGAGTTATCAGTGGAGTAGTAGGTGCATGGTGTCCTGACCCGAAGTGGTAGGAACTGTGAAGACTCCCTTCTGAAATTGCTTTGTGAAGAATCTCATCATCCTTTCCACATCTGCCTCTGTGAGACTTCTGGAGGAACGACAGGATACCACTGAAGGAGACTTGGAGTGCCGCTCCAAAAAAGTGGAGAGCACCCTAGACAGTACCGGACCCACACTGGGCAAATATACAGTATGTGGCAATGGTTTAGGATCCAGGGACTTCAGATCTGTAGTGCATTCTCTAAGATCAGAGGTAGGACTTGCCAGATATCTGATCAGATCTGAGGATGGTCGGATCCCAAGAGATGTCGGATCCGATGTTGACTTCTTTTTCTTTGGTTCTGATGAAGTTGAAGCAGTAGAAGCTGAAGATCTGGACTTTTTTAGGGCCCTTGGATTTTGCCTTGGGAGACTGAACTCCAGAGATGGCCTGAGAGAAAGGCGTTGGCAATAAACATTTGAATACTAACTTGTCTTTTCTTTCTGTTAAAGCTCTGGGGTTGAACCCACTGCAACTGTCACAGTCTTGGTCTAGGAACTCAGACCCTAAACAGTACACACACAAAATGTGGGCATCCGAAAATGGCATCGTTCTCACATTTCTTGACGTCTTTATCAGACATTGTTAATGGTGAAAAACTTGTAAAACCAGATAACAAGAGAAGGCTTAACATTTTTATTTTAACTATCCAGACAGTAACAATCCAAATATTGCCACCAGCGAAAGGAAAATGCAGAGAAATAAGCTAGATTTTTTTTTTTAAAGGAAGGAAGTTTAACTACAAAATCAGAAAGGAAACTGAGTAGAAAAGGCCTACCAACAATGGTAGGAAGAATACACTATCTAGTGTATTAAAAGTGTAGAAGGATATATAGCGTTGAAAGATAAGGAAATGGAATAAACCTTTTAGCAAAGTAGGAAAGTTATGACAGGCTAAGCATTTGAAGAGTAAATTTGAAAAATTTTACTTAATGAAATAGCCTGAGAGTGAAGGCGAACACATCTAGACACAAAAGTGGCAAACGAGATCTAAGGGAGGTTAGGTATAGTGCATTGTGGGTAGGAAAGGAGCTTGAGAGTTTGTTGGTGGCCATGAGCTAGTGTAACAGCCGAGTCAGATCTGGACTATCTGTTGAGGAATGAATGAAAACTGACAACATCAGTTACATGATTAATAAACTATAAGTACTCCAGGTTTAGTCTTGGGATTACACAAATCCACTTACTACTGTTTCCTGCTAATACAATATTACTGTGACTTAAATCAAAAAGCTTTAGAATGCAGCAAAGACATCTCTGATGTCCCCTAATTCCTAGTACAGCTGCTGATATCTGAAGGCATACATCCCCTCACTGTCAGTTGTCTCAGTAATACAAAAGCCTAAGTTCAAGTACAGTCTCTTTCAATGCTAAATGTACACATTTTAATCTAGAACAAGTCATAATGACAGGGTGGCTCGTGCTCCTAGCAGACAAGAGTGTAAACTGGTTAAAACCTGGGGAAAGATCAGCTACTCAAAAGTCAGATGTTTTTGGCAGCATCTGTAAGAACATCTACTTGTCCACCATTCCTATGTCATGCTTGTACAGCTACTCTCAAATGCAGCTTGAAGGACAAACAAATGTGGGACTTTGCTTACAAAAGTACTTTCATTTGAAAAATTTTAAATGCAAGTAGATGATCAGTTTTTCACAAAGTCACCTGTAATATTGCCAGGTAATATTAGGAAACAATGCTTTCTAGTCTATAAACCCTTCAAATAAAATTTTACTCGAGTATGACACATATCAGAATTTTTAAAAAGGATAAAATATTACTCATGAAAATTAGTAAACCTATTATGGCAAAAACAACTTCTGTAGCACATCAAATGGATATTATTGAGATGGGGTGACATTATCCAAGCCACCATCCTCAAAGGAAAATATATTCCAAGCTTTTATGTGCAGACTATATTAAATATCCCCCCCCCCCACCACCAGCACCTGACACACAGATGCTGTTCAGTGAATAACACATTTATCAAGTAATTAAAGTGAATGTAGTGCAAATGTTACAACCAAGTCTGATACACAAGCTACAGTCTGATGTTTCATAGAGACTTAATGCCTAAAATTGGCAGTTGTACATGTGATCCCATGTACATAACATATGTTGCACAAAGTCAAAAATACAAGGTGAGTATCTTGTGTGACTACCACACTAATAATACAGTAACAAAGATACACACAGGCTAACCATCACCTGCCTTCCAAGACTCCGAGGCTCAGAATGTTTGTGCTTCAAAACTGCAGTCAGTGATACTGCTTTCCTGGCTTTCTACCTCTCCCTGTCTCCTGACCAGTTAAATGATGATGCTAACCTAACTTTAGTCTGTGCTGTCAAAGGTAAACAATAAATACAGAGAGACAGAGAGAGAGAGAAAGAGGTGAGAAGAACACTGTCGCAGGTGCAATGCTGCGTCTCTCCCACCACTATGGCCATGCCTTACAGTGAGAGACAAACTGTAGTCCTCAATACCATATGGCCAAAAAATCAAACCATGCTGTCATGGGTGGTAAGTGGCAGCAAATCAAGGCACACCGTCATTTATTATGTAACATGCTGAATGTGACAAGGTTGATCACTGGGGAAGTTCTGCTGCTCGAGGTGGTCTGGTGGGCCGTGATGGGCCATACAGTGTAACAGATGCTATATGATTATTCTGCATTACCTGTAACAACAAAGAAGGATATTGCATCAAAATGTTTTTGAACAACATTAAATAACATACATTTTTATTGAACTAATACTGAAATTCATACAACAGTAACACTGATTATTCATTAGATTTTGATAATTAAAAGATTAGCAAGATTTAGAAATTACTAAATGCAAATACTACATTAGTATAAGAATGTGACTGCATTTAAATTTATGGAACATGTAATGCCTAGCAGGGGAAATGTGTTCTGACCTCAGTTTTAAAATGCATTAATTGAACTATGGAACAGCTGCACATTTAACAGCATATGCATAATGAAATGCAAACAATCCTCCATTCTAAGACATGACAGACATACTATTATTTATACTATTAATTTTAGTTACTTGTTTCAACAAAACTTACTCTAGACCATGTCTTGAAATACAGTAGCTCAGTACAATTTCTTTAAAGTGATTTGTTCATAAAAGTGAATGTACCTTGCCCCCCAGTATGTGATGCATAATGTGCCAAACAGCATTTTCACTCCATCAGTGATCGTTTTTGGCTGCTCCTTTTTTGATAATCATTTTTGAAAAATGCCACTTTTCTCTTGATTTTGTCACTGAGGCTAATCCGTAATCTTTATCCTCAGTGATATTAACTTAGGGAAAGTGTGCGGTGCATCCACAGACTTTAATGGATGTATCATCTTGCATGTGCAAAGATGTGTCCATTAAACTCTATGAACGCACCTAATGTTACTCCTCAGTTGACATAACTGAGGGGATACACTAAATTTACTTGGGCAGTGTTTTGATACAAAAAGAACTTTACAATGCTTTTTTTAATTAAAAATAGCTCAAATAAATAAGGAATGAAGGTAATACAACTACATCACAACACTTAACTCATTAAATGCCGCAATATACTTAATAATATGAACAAATTGTTTTAAATTCTGTGGTACCACTTTCAAGTCTATAGGAATGCACTGACATTTTGTTTTGTATTCTTCTTCTGTATCCTATCACCTCTGCAATCAAGCCTTGCTTTTCCACCAGGCTCTTCCATTCCCATCCCATTCACGGAGTCTGATGATGCCAGGTATGAACAGACAAGGAACTGGACTATCATTTTTGAAAGGCTAAGAGATTTTGAATGCCATAACAGCCCTACCTCATGACTGGCATGGGAAAGTGCAATGCCAACAACGTCAAGCTCAGTCCAGGTGCACACCTGTAATGCTTGGCTGGAGAACATATACTTTTCAACTGGCTCAAGTTTTGAGTCCATAAGGTAAGAAGCGCAATTCTGGGACATCCCTCAGAAAACCTGCATGTGGTGGGATCAAAGCTTAAAATAAATCCAATCCACCAGGATGAATGAGTCAGTGCTGGCTGCCCATTTATACCCTTCCCAACTGTCTCCTCAAGTTGTAGGTCTGCTAATCAAACCTGGTTCAGAGGCAGGGCTCCATCCAACCGTGCCATGGAACTGGTCTTCATTGTGGCAACTGCAGACCTTACAATAAACTCTCAACACAAACAAATGAGTCATTACAAAAAGAGATACTTATTTTTGAGGATATTGTGGACCATTGTCTCCCAGCTTGCAAAATACCTTTCTTAATCTAAATTGAAATCCATTTACATTTTTGACATTATCTAGATCATGCTGTTATCAACATGCTTTCCTGCTCTGCATTACCTGCTGTTCTTAATGCAAGGTAATAATAGCTGTACTAAGCTACTTCATAGGTTCATAGGTGTATACTAGGCTAACAATCCCTGGGGCTCTTATAAGCCTAGTCATGCAACCCAAATGCATCATAAGAGTTAATGTGCCTTATAGGTTACTTTAAGAGGTCTATGTTACTTGGGGCATGGTTTAGGTGTGCCACTGTCCTTCAGAGGCAGAGACGTCAGACAAGGGATGAATTTATGATTTATAGTAAGGAATGTTTACTCAAGCACTATGCTGGTTTGCTGGGTTGCCACTCAGTATTATGGATCTGTGGAAAACAACAGGTGGGAAAAGTACTGAAATAGTTTACACAACAAACAACAGCAATGGAAGGTTATCATAAGGGGCAGAGGCCAGAGACACAGCCTTTTAAAACCACAACTGGAAAAGGGTAGGATGGTTGGGAAAAATTCAAGCTGCAAGAAGCAGGCCAGCTAGAGAGAGAGATCCAATCATAGGTTCATAAGTATATACTAGGCTAATGGCCCTGGGGCCTTTACAAGCCTAACCATAGGATTACCCTGGCACAGTGCCACCCGACCTTAGTTCCCAGTGCCTTTGTTGAGTAGAACCACTGGTGTTATCCCCGGGGTGAATTTTCTGTTTCCCATCCACTCATCAAGATTTCTCTTGAAGACGGTCAGCGAGGTGCTCTGCTTGACATGTATGGGAAGTCTGTTCCATAGCATGGGCAATCTCTGGGTTATGAACCTGTCCCTCCAGCATGTTCTATTAATTGTGGTAATGAGGTTGAGGTCTCTGAAGCGTGTGGTGCGGAGGGATTGGGATTTCTTTAGATGTAGCATTTCTAACAGAGCTGCATCAGACATGGCTTTGTAAGTCAAGCAGAGATCGCCTCTAAGTAGGTGATATGAGACAGAGAATAGTTGGAGTTTTTTGAGTCTGTCCATATAGGACAAGTGTTTAAGGCCTAAGATCCTCTTTGTGAGGTACTTTTGTGGCCTCTCCAGTTGTTGTAGGTGTCTAGTGAGGTACATGCCAAATGGAGCATTGTACTCGATGACTGGCCTAATGAGGGAAGAGTAGAGGGAGACAATAACCTCTTTCTTCCTGGATGCAAAACTCTTAGTAATGAGATGTGCCACATAGAAGGACTTTCTGACCACAGTGGTAATGTGGTGATCAAAAGAGAAATTGCTGTCAGCCTGTGTTCCCATACTTCTTATAACGTCTTCTGTGTTCAGTGGACTACCATCAATGTGGTAATTCAAATAAAGCAAATATTGAAACTCTAGTCCTATGACTCTGAGCTACAGGTCAGTGAAAGACTTTCAGAAACTTTAGCTTAATATCTCAATGAGGGCTGGGGTAGACACAAAGAATAGGAAAAGCAGTAGCAAAGTAAACAAAAAGGCACTGGACTGCAACTTTAAGCAGGTAAATTATAAAGCAGAATATAAGACTAGCTGCAAAACTGGAACATAAACAGCTGTAAATGTACTGAACACTAGTCATGGAGCAGAATTTGCAATACTGCCACTACTGCAATCCCACCATAGGCAGACTAAGACACTAGGCTATGCAGAAATGTACCTGTAATGCTGCATACAGAAAAATGCAGTAATAAATGACTAAATGAGGCTCAAACCTGGCAGTAGTTCACAGTTCTTCCACAACTGACAATGAAACTCCAAGACTAAGGCCCCAGACAGGGTTCAAAATACAAACAGCTAGCTTTTACAAGTAATTCTACTTATGGAGCTAGGAGTGCAGTACAATTCATAAACAATGCTAAGATCTTGCATTAATATACAATCTTCCCACAACTACAAATGAAGCTACAAGACTAAGGTCCACAGCAAACTAAAAGTAGAAAAGAAAAAGTACAGCTTTGTGTAAATGCAACTAAAGCAGAATTTAAATGAAAGCTTTTTTCTTCCCTTTTTGATGAAAAGTTTGTTTCTCACAGTTCATGATTTCTCGCATCACTCAGTGTTGAATAACCTACCCTGGGTGAGAGTAGCTCTGTGCTGGAATTTCTATACCATATTTACAGTCTTTGCTGTCTAGTGTGGGATGGAAAACCCTTTCCTTCTTCCTCTCCCAGCCTTTATCCAGACATATTTGCCCATCTCTTCATTGGTCCAGAAAGTGTAAGAGGCCACTCAGTATTTCAAGCTGTGTCTAAAAATGACTTTCCATCTCAGGCTTACAGTCTTACTTGTTGCCTGTGGTATGTTATTGGGGATTGGGGGGGGGGGCGGAGAGGAGAAAGAGAAGATGGCCAGCCATACATTTGCCTTTATATAAAGAAGTAACAATAGTGCAGGGGGAAAGGGTCTGACCTCCGAAACTGTGACCAGTTATTAAACCCATGACAAAGATCCTTGAAGTTATGAATGTAGCAGTGAATACACTCAAACATCTACAGTTCTGGTAATTTGATAAGACATCTGCACCTTTTCCTTAGAGTAAGAAACCTAAAACTTTTCAAAAGCAAAATGTATATATAGTTACTTTATTATTTTATATACTGCAGCATAACAAATTACTTAAAATTATATTTTTTTATTAAAATTCAAGGTACAGCTGTTGATTTACCTTTGAAGGTAGGAGCCCAGTCCAAAATGCTTTGGACATACAGGAATTTATATAAAGGGAGCAAAAATGACCCAAAACAGTGATTTGTGAACATTCTCATAAAAAGTTAGTTTCCTTCTGGTCTAGTTTTTGACATCCCCGTTTTTCAAGTAAGGACCTGCTGCAGGTAAATTGTTACTGTAGGTTCTACATTAAAACATCAAAATCTAAAAATCTCAGAGCTTGCAAGATTGAACATAAATGCTTGATCTTAAATTCTAAAAAAAAAAAATACATGTTTTTTGCATGGGGCAAGCACCCCCTGCTACTTATATATTCCAGTATCGAGATCATACCACAGTGGAGAAAGGATCAATACCCCAATTTCCACTGTGCTGCAATCCTGCACAGTTCAGCTTCAAGCATACAAAATACAAGAATTTGGGCTTGATCTTGTAAGCTTCAAGCTTCTCAGAACACGAGTTTTTAACAGGGAACCCTTACTGCACTTTTGCTTTTGAAAACCTAAGATTTAGAATAATTGTTCCAGATGGCTTAATGCTAACATTAGCAAGTGTAACACCAAAAAAAAAAAAAGATAAAAATTCTCTCATCAAATTGAATAGACAACTAACAGGACTAATTACAAACTTTGAGGTACAGTTGATATCACAGGCAAAGGACACCCATAAGGCCTTTTTCAGCTATGTCCGAAACCTCAAAGGCAACACACAATAGTGTTCTGAATTGTTGGCAAATGGAGCCATGTTCATGGAAATGGGAGAAATGGCAAATATTTGGCTGATAAATTTAGCTCCAACTTTAACCCCCCTCTCACGCCCTGCCAGGAAATACCATCTATTAAAACCTTTTCAACTGCCAGTAGGGAGCAGGTCTTAGATGAGCTCTCTAAGGCGAAGAATACAGCTTCAGTGGACCACAAATAATATTTCAGGATGCCTCATAAATATGACCTGTCAGGCCATTGGAGTCACTATTTAACAACAGCCTTTGCACAAGTTTCATGCCACGCAAATAGAGGACTGCAATGGTCATCCATTTGCACAAGGGTGGACCATCAACGTATCCTGGAAACTACAGACCCATTAGTCTAACTAGTTTAATATGCAAAGTCATAGAAAGAATTCTCAAGGGAATGATTAACAATGACGTAGAGAAAGTACAGTTGTGTACACTTACCATAAATGTAGATGTTCGAGTGTATTTACTGTTACAGTCATCACATTTGGGTTATCTGCTTGCAGGTAGCCCTCAACCGGTCTGAATACCAGTCTTGGGATTTCTGTGTCGGATGCTGTCACTTCTTCCATGACGTCAGGTTATCAGAGGTATAAAACATGCAGCCAACACCATTACATCAGTTTTTCTTGCCCCAGATGTCAGATGCCCCCAAAATAGGAAGCAATTACATGGTATGGAATACCCCCAGCAAAAAGCAAATACACATGATACAAGATATGCCAAACAAAAAAGATAGGTAGAAGTAAAGACAAGTCAGGGGGCTGGAGGGAGGGTAACCAGGACTGCAACAGTGAATACACTCGAACATCTACATTTATGGTAAGTGTACACAACTGTACTATGTTCTTCGTGTTTCACTGCTGCAGTCATCACATTTGGGTTGATTCCCAAAGCTAAGGAAGGGTGGAGGTAGTTAAGAAGCATTAGGGCTGGCAATCAAGCCCTGTAAGACTGCTGTGGCGAATCCAGCTCTGGATTTAGAAAAGATAGGCAAGTGGTAATGCTTGGTGAAAGTGTGTACAGAGCTCCAGGTTGCAGCTCCCAGGATGTCCCTGGTAGGGACTCCCCTGTGGAATGCTCTAGAGGTTGATGTAGCCCTAGTGGAATGTGTTCTGATCCCCTGTGGGGTAGGTTTCCCATGGTGTTTGTAGCAGAAATGGATGCAGTGTACTATCCATTTAGAAATGGTTTGCTTTGAAATGGCCTTGCCCTCTGCCCCTGCAGCAAAGCTGAACAGCAGCTGGTCAGATTTTCTGAAAGGCTTAGTCCTGTCCAGATAGAACCTGAGCTGCCTGTGCATGTCTAGGGAGTGCAGGATCCTTTCCCCTTTATTTTGAGGATTAGGGAAAAAAGTTGGCAAATTAATGGATTGGTTCAAAGCCACACTAGATACCACCTTGGGCATGAATGATGGGTTAGTCCTGAGGGGAAACCCTGTCCGCATGGAAGATAATGAACGATTTCACGGCCATAAGGCCCTAAGGGCCTGCAATTCAGACACTCTTCTTCCTGAGGGACACCCCTGCGGAATGCTCTAGAGGTTGATGTAGCCCTAGTGGAATGTGTTCTGATCCCCTGTGGTGTTTGTAGCAGAAATGGATGCAGTGTGCTATCCATTTAGAAATGGTTTGCTTTGAAATGGCCTTGCCCTCTGCCCCTGCAGCAAAGCTGAACAGCAGCTGGTCAGATTTTCTGAAAGGCTTAGTCCTGTCCAGATAGAACCTGAGCTGCCTGTGCATGTCTAGGGAGTGCAGGATCCTTTCCCCTTTATTTTGATGTATCCCTAGTGGAATGTGTTCTGATCCCCTGTGGGGTAGGTTTCCCATGGTGTTTGTAGCAGAAATGGATGCAGTGTACTATCCATTTAGAAATGGTTTGCTTTGAAATGGCCTTGCCCTCTGCCCCTGCAGCAAAGCTGAACAGCAGCTGGTCAGATTTTCTGAAAGGCTTAGTCCTGTCCAGATAGAACCTGAGCTGCCTGTGCATGTCTAGGGAGTGCAGGATCCTTTCCCCTTTATTTTGAGGATTAGGGAAAAAAGTTGGCAAATTAATGGATTGGTTCAAAGCCACACTAGATACCACCTTGGGCATGAATGATGGGTTAGTCCTGAGGGAAACCCTGTCCGCATGGAAGATAATGAACGGTTTCACGGCCATAAGGGCCTGCAATTCAGACACTCTTCTTCCTGAGGTGATGGCTAGAAGTAAAGCTGTTTTCCAAGAGAGGAATTTTAACTCCGCTGAGGCAGCAGGTTCAAAGGGCGGAAGCGTGAGCTTTTCCAATACAAAGTTAAAGTCCCAAGCAGGAGTGGGGGCTCTCCTGGGGGGGGGGGGTCCTTAAATTTTTGGCTCCTCTCAAGAACTGTTTGACCAGAGGATGAGAGAAAAGGGGTGGCTCAGTATTACAATGAGCTGAGATGACAGAGGCATGAATCTTAATGGAAGAGAAGGACAGGCCTTTGTTGAGCATTTCTGTTAAGTAATCTAGTATGTGAGGTAAGTTAGGCACAGTTGTATCAATTCACTGAGACTGGCTCCAGGAGCAGCATCTTTTCCACTTTTCCGAATATGATTTTCTAGTACTAGGCCTTTTTGCCTCAAGAATGACATCCAGCACCTGCTTACTGAGAGTTGCTGGTGAAGAATTCAGGGGATGAGCCAGGTTCAGGGTCTGTAGCTGAGGATGCAAAATCTGGCCCTCCTGCTGGGACAGCAGGGAAGGGGTCTGAGGCAGGTGCCATGGTGGCACTACTGTCAGACTGCGCAAAAGAGGATACCAGTGCTGTCATGGCCAGTCGGGTGCAATCAGGATTGTCCTTGGCTTGTCCTGTTTGATCTTTACTAGAACCTTTGAGAGGAGGGGCAGAGGGGGGAAGGCATAGATTGAGAGGCTTTCCCAGGTAAATGACAGGGCATCCACTTTCCAAGCATGGCTGTGGGGAGTTCTGGTGCAATATTTGCTCAATTGATAGTTCTGAGGGGAAGCAAAGAGGTCCACCTCTGGTGCCCCCCACCTGTTCCTCAAAAGCTTGAATATTTTGGGTTCCAGTTTCCACTCATGTGGGTCCATGAGATTTCTGCCTAAGTCGTCTGCCAGTGAATTTAGTTTGCTTGGCAGGAATTGAGCTTAAAGGTGGCACTTGGTGCTCAATGCTGTGTTCCACAGAGCCACGGCTAATCTGCAGAGAAGGTAGGAATGGGTTCACCCCTGCTTGTTTATGTACCACATAACTGTGGTGTTGTTTCTCCTTACCAATAGTTTTCCTGGAAGTATAAGGCCTTTGAAGGCTGTCAGAGCGTTCCGTACAGCTAACATTTCTTTTTGATTGATATGCAGGTGCATTTTATTTTAACTTTTGCTTTCTTACTATGAAATGTACCTTTGACCCGTTATTTGCCTGTTTGTCACTTGTGCAATAATATGTTTATTATTAATGTAATTTGCTTTAGAGCTTTTTCTACAATATAAGTTGTACAAAAATGTTTTTATTATTAACATAAATTGTTGTAGAGCTTTTTCTACAATTTAAGTTTCACTACTTGTGTATATTAATTCAGAGCTTTTCTCGCCGGGCATCTGCTGTAAATGGACACATGTCCAGTCAGACTATCCCGGTTAACAAATGTAAAATAAATAAATAAAATAAATTTGCTTTGGGCTCCATTTGCCTTGAATGCATTGTCCTGCCATGTGAGCCCCCCATGCATAGTCTGATGCATCTGATGTTAGGGTTTGGGCAGCAGGGGGTTGAGTGAAAGGGAGTCCCTTGTTGTGGTAGCAGGCCTCTGCCCACCAAAGGAACTCTGTCCTTAGGCAAGGAATGATAGGGATCATCGTTTTCCAGGTACTGAGAATGTTGACACCAGAGACTTTTTAAGTACCACTGAAGTTTTGTCATATGCAGTCTTGCATATGGAATTAGTAGAATGCAAGAGGCCATGAACCCTAGGGCTCGCAGTATTTTTCTTGCAGATAGCTGGGTTTTGGTGGCCAGTAGATTGAAGTAACTTGTCAAATAAATTTGTTTTTCTGGAGTGAGGAATGCCATCTGGGAAGTTGTGTTCAAGCTTGCTTCCAGGAATACAATCTGTTGGCTGGGTACTAGATGTGATTTCTTTTTGTTGATGGTGTACCCCAGTGGAGTTAGAAGTTTCTTTACAAATGCCAGGTGCTTTAGTAGCAATTCCTGACTGTCCGCCTGAATCAGGCAATCATCCAAGTATGGGTAAATTTGAAGTCTTCTCTGCCTGCAATATGCAATGGCTGGAGCTAGGCATTTTGTGAATACCCTGGGCGTAGTCGATAAGCCAAAGGGAAGTGCAAAGAACTGATGGTGCATAGAGCCTGCTCTGAAATGTAGGTATTTCCTGCAAGATTCTCTTATGGGGATGTGCAGATAAGCTTCTTTTAAGTCCAGGGTTGCTAGCCAGGAGCCCTTGGCTAGCATAGGAAGCAGCTGTTAAGCATTTTGAAACTTGGCATCAACAGAAAGGTGTTGAGAATAGACAGATCTAGGATAGGATGCCAAGAGTTTTCTTTTCTGGGTACCAGAAAAAGTCTGGAGTAAAAGCTTGGTCACCTTTTTCTGCTGGGGCAGATTGAACAGCCTTGATATCGAGAAGAGAAAGTACTTGCTTTTGGGCCTCTGCCCACTGGTTTGGGGGAAGGTCTGGCCATCCGCTTGGGGTTGGAAGTGAGTGGAAGTGGAATATGCATCCCTGGGAAACAATGTTTAAGACCCATCTGTCCTAGGTAATGTACTCCCAGTTCTTGGCATGCAGGACAAGTTTTCCTCCTAAAGGTGCAAGTACTTGGGCAAGGCTTGGAAGAGTTAAGGATAAGTCATTGTGAGATTTTACCATAGGATGGAGGCTTACTACTCCCTGTTTTGGATGTGGGAGCACTCCATTGCTTAGATCTGTGCATACCCTGAGACTGTAATCTTGGTGGTCTGCTGTCCCTGGGTTTGGACTGAGAAGGTCTGGGAGGGACTGGAAAAGACCAGTTTTTAGAAGGTCAATGCCAACTGAATCTAGGTGGCTGCACTTGTAAGAAATCTTTAACAGTTAGCATAGATTTAGCTTTTTCCTCCATCCTTTTGAGGACATCTTCTGCTTTATTGCCAAAAAGATGCTCTTGGTTTAATGCTGCATCTAGTAATTTTGCTTTGACATGGTCTGGCAAGGTTTGTTCCTTAAGCCAAGTATGCCTTCTAAGAACAGACCCAGTGACAGCAGTCCTGCAAGATGCTTCTAAGGCATCAAAACCACATTGCAAAGTATGTTTATCCATTTGGTTAGCAGGACTGAGAAGGTCTGGGAGGGACTGGAAAAGACCAGTTTTTAGAAGGCCAATGCCTACTGAATCTAGGTGGCTGCACTTGTAAGAAATCTTTAACAGTTTGCATAGATTTAGCTTTTTCCTCCATCCTTTTGTGGACGACTTCTGCTTTACTGCCAAAAAGATGCTCTTGGTTTAATGGTGCATCTAGTAATTTTGCTTTGACATGGTCTGGCAAGGTTTGTTCCTTAAGCCAAGCATGCCTTCTAAGAACAGACCCAGTGACAGCAGTCCTGCAAGATGCTTCTAAGGCATCAAAACCACACTTCAAAGTGGGTTTACCCACTTAGTTAGAAGAATGCATTAACCCTTGTAAATCTTTGTGTTCTGCACAATCAGGAATCAACATCATTTTCTGTTTAATTAGTTCCATATGTTGCTGATACTTTAACATATGAAACTGGCAATTTAAAGCCCTGATAGCAAGAGTAGCAGAGGTGTATACCTTCTTACCCCATCTGTTTAAAGACCTAGAATCCCTGTCCGAAGGGGTAGGATTTTTGGCTGTAGTAGCCTTAATGCCTTTAGGTCCCTGGGAAATGGTCTCTGGATCAGCAGCATGATTCTTAAAGAGAAATTTGTGGGAGTCAGGTACTCTTATAGTACCTGTCAGGCTTCCTGGGAGCTGGAGGCAAAGTATCAGGGGTAAGGCTGGATTCCAAGAAGACATCATCTACAATTTCCAAACAGGAGGGATAGCTAGAGGCCTGTACTGAGGCAAGTTTAAAAATTCCCTGAGTCTGTTTTTGGACTGAGAGTAGTCCTGGCTCTCCCAACAGAAATGCTGTCCAAGGGTATGCAGGGTTTCATCAAAACAAAAATCTTCTGGTGGAGAAGCAGAGGGAATGGAATCCTCTGCATCAGAATCCTCATAGGTAGATAAGGGTAAGTCCTGGTAATCAGAAGGGTCAGAGTTATCAGACTCCTGATCTGAAGTATCAGAAGGAAAATCAGTTCTAGGTCTTTTTGAGGGGGAAGGCTGACTTTCCCTAATTAAAGTAATAAGGTCTTCAGCCATTCTAAGCATTTGTTTTTGTGCCATGTGGGCCTGAGAATGCGCTTTGGTTGTTGGTTTCCTAGGCGTAGTGCGAACTCTAGGCCAGAGAAATTCGGTATTTTTAGTTTGAAATGAAGTCGTCAGTTTAATATGAAAATCGTAAGGCCTGAATACACCCTCAGAAGCCAGTGCCCGCACAGCGGCTCCAGACCCATCCAAGGTAGAGACATATGTAAGTTCCATAGTCGAAGAAGCATCTCGCGGCATACCGGACTCCGAATGGGACTCAGTAGAGGCCTGCGAATCTGTAGAAGTGGGTATCAGCGGCTGCAAAAGCACCTCACTGAGTACCGGCGGACTGGTGACTAGCTTAACGGTAGCGTCGTCGGCAGTTTTGGAACTATGCGGTCTGTCTCTGTCTTTATTCTTACATTTTTTTAGAAGAACGGTAGTCAGATGGCTTATCAAAGCCATTTTGGAATACGGAGATTAAGAGAGAAAGAATTTAGCGACAAAAATAGCCCGACGACGAATAGTTTGGGCGTTGAACAAGGCACAAAACTGACAGTGAGAGACGTCATGGTCTGGGCCTAAACAGGTGACACAGTAAGAATGAAAATCTCTGTGAGGTATTTGCTTTCCACAGGCAAGACAATTATTAATTTTTTCCTGACATCGGTTAGAGCAAGGAAAAAAGGATACCCAACAGGGAACTTATCTTTTAAGAGACTTCAGGTCTGAAACTCGAAAAACGAAAATTTCAGGAGGTGGCCGACTGACACTTGCGAACTGCTTCTGCTTCGGGCACCGCACAGCAAGAAGGACTGATGTAATGGTGTCGGCTGCATGTTTTATACCCCTGACGTCTTGACGTCATGGAAGAAGCGACAGCATCCGACGCAGAAATCCCAAGACTCTGGTATTCAGGTCGGCTGAGGGCTACCTGCAGGCAGATAACCCAAATGTGATGACTGCAACAGTGAAACACGAAGAACATCCTTCAGACACTGGACTCATCCAGTTTGGTTTAGTCACAAACCTGGTGGACCTCTTTGAGAAGGATGACAACAAAATGGTGCATACTACCTACCTTGACCTAGATAAGGCATTTGATATAATACCCCACTTGGGCATTGTAAAAAAAAAAAAAAAAAAAACCCTGTGTTAGGCATAAACCCCCATGAAAATCACTGAATAGCCACCTGGCTCAGACAGGACCCATGAAATTAGGATTGGAATGCCCATGTCCGCAAAAAGGCCAGAAACCACTGGAGTCCCCAGGACTCTGTGCTGGGTCCGTTCCTCTTGGGCATCTATTTTTTGGAAGTCAAGGACTTCTGGCTTACCAAGTTTGCACATGATTGCAAGCTAGGAGCAATCAAAGAACCCCCCCCCCCAAGATACTAATATCTTAAATGAATATCTAATATAGACAAATGTCTGGTGCCAAAGCCACAACTTGAACTCAATGTCAAGAAATGCATAATAGTACCCTTTGGAAAGTCGGCCACAAAGGGAAATTACCTCACTGATAAAACACCCCTAAAAGCAGACACAGTAGTCAGGGATTTGGGGACTCATGTATATTGTAACCTGACTTTTGACGAACATGTGAATAAGGTAGTAAGGAAATCATTCTATGTCACTCAGTTTATAAGCAAAGGCATGGGCTCTACCTCCAGGAAAGTCATCGTGACAATGTACTCAGCCCTCAACAGACCCATCACTGAGAATAATTCCCTCTTTGGTATGTACCTGACCAGGCACATGCAACAACTGGAATGTCCACAGAGGTTCCTCACAAAAACAAAACCAGGAGTAAACAATGTCCTATGCAAATCATATTAAATCCGTCTCTATATTCTGTTTTCTATAGACTGCAGAGAGGTGATTTATGTCTGGTTGTGAAGCCCCTGCACTGGCCCAGTAATCAAGGAGCCTCAATCCTCACCACTGGCAACAGTGAAGGACATGCACAATGGGAGGATGACAAGTATACACACACACAGTAAAGTGCAATTTCCCTTAAGAGGACACAAGAGTTCACAGTCAGTCTGAGGCTGGTTTCTTCCTCTTTCTCCAGATCCCCAATAAGACTCCCCACTGGCACAGTTGTATGGTTCAGATCTCAGCTGAGTGGCCAAGCCAAAACCTCCAGCGCCCTCTCTGTCCAACCAGTGCTTTGGGTCCTTGCCCAAGTAGCTGACACACACACTCTCTTTGAGATTTGAGTTATACACAAACACACACTTGGGAAAGACTGGCACAGGTTTACTAGCTATGCCCCCTTCTGCCCAGACTACACAGTAGTTCCAGCTGCCACCAGCCATCCTTATCAGCTACTATAAGACCCTTACAAAGGGTGTCCAATTCTAATGTGTAATGTTACTAATAATCCAAATGCTAGTTTTGACCAACAGCAAGGCTATTAGAGTGGTCTGTACAGTGTCACAAATAAATATGTAAATACTCTAAGAGCTTAAATATGTCTCACAAAGATAGGTTTAAATATATGTAATAAATAATAATAAAAGAACAAGGCAATACTCAGTCAATCAACACAGTAACTTCAGAGTTTAAAATCACAGGAAATATTTTAAAACAACATTGCAGAACAGTCTCAAATAAACACAGAAAACATCTAAACTAATCTTTACTATATTCCTATATATATCTAAGCGAGATACTATGCCTTAAATCTTACTTACAACATAGCAAGTGCAGCTGTGATGATGAGTGGATGTTTGCAGGTCAAAGACAAAATACAAAATGCATAGTCTCTCTCTGAGAGAGAGTTCTTAAATCAATATCAGATATCACCTGCTGGGTTAGCTTGGATGACATCACTTTTTGTCACCTAACTTTGGTTCCCAAGCTAAACCAGAAACTGACAGAATTTTAACATCTCTGTGTTAAAAATGCATATCTCTCGGACGTTTGCTCAGATCTTGGAAGTAGTAAAACAATAAAACACTTTTACATTTTAGACCTAGTAATTACTTTTCTCCAAGACAATACAAAAAACTTCTAACTCTAGACATTGTGTCTGCTACTGAACTGAAACTGAGATATAACATATTTTATTTATGGCCCAGCTATAAAGCAACTTAACCTCAACTATTCTTAGGTTTTGCAAGTTAATCTTCTATGTTCCAGCAGGGTATGCTGCGGTTACATCTTGAAGCTCAATACATAACATACAGTTCTGTATAAATCATATCAATACTTACAAATGACAGAATTATTTAAAAAATTCCAGACAGCTGGGCTGGCAGTATAACACTGGCATACAAGGCATCTTTGGAATGCACTCTTGTGGACCTTTTCCATATCTGCAAAATGAACAGCACAAGAGCTACTAGCTCCAAGTATTTAAATTTTGCTTGTGACTTAAACAGGACATATTGGGGGGACAGGTATGTATCTCAGAGAATCTCTATTCGCTGGAACAGGCTTCTCATCCATGTGAAGCACAGCTCTTCTCTAACCCTATTCAAGTGTAACCTGGACCAGTGGATGTGAAATCAGAAATTCTGTCCTTGTCTGACACACGTCTCTGATGGGCAAAGGCAGCTATTAAATCATGCCCAAACTAACATGCACCTCTTAAAATAACCTCTAAAGCATAATACTTGTGAGATACATTTGGGTTGCATGGCTTGGCTTATAAAGGCCCCAATGGTCAATAGCCTAGTATATACCTATGAACCTTCCAAGAAGGCTACAGTAGTGGCTGTGTCCTTGATGGAATGAAGCTTCACTTTTCCTGTTTCCCATGGTGTTTGTGGGAAAAAATGACACTAATATAGATCCATTTGGAAATGGTCAGTTTTGAAATGGTTAACCCCATTTTTTCATACAATGGCTATGAAGAACTGGTCAGTCCTCGTGTATGCCTTTGTGCTGTCCAGGTGGTATCTTAGCTGTCTATGAATGTCAAAGGACTGCATGTTTCTTTCACCTTTGTTTTCTGGCTTAGGGGAAAAAGTCTGCAAATTGTACAGCCTGATTTTCTGCCATGTTCATCACCACTTTCATCATGCATGACTATTTAGTAAGCAACCATGCCTGTGTGTGGAAGACTAGGAAGGATTCCTTACACATTACAGCTTGCAGGTCCAAGATGCTCCTGTATGAGGTTACTGCCACTAAAAGACTATTTTACATTTATTTATTTATTTATTGACCGGGAGTGTCCGACTGGACGTAGGTCCATTTTCAGCGGAGGTTAGTGATTAACAATTTACATAGCAATTACTTACAACATATTTACAGATGAAGAACATAGTACATCAGTAGACAACTAGAATCTTTATCTGTGAAGTGCATACCAGACATTAACAAATGTTACAAGAAGAAGTTGTTCGTGCTGTATAATAAGTACTGGCTTATGAGCATCTGAGCTTGCTATAATCAAGGTAGTTAGTGGAGTGGAAAGAAAGGTAGTGGTTGGATGGCTTGGCTTATACATAAGAAATACTACATGTGAGCTCAAAGGCATCCATGGTATTTTTTCAACATAAATTCCAAACCCCAAGGTGGTACAATTGTCCTTTTTTTGAGGGGGGCCTGAAGTCAAAACACCCTTAAAGAAATTCTTCACTATCCTCCTGAAAGTGAAAAGGGGATCAAAAGGTAAGCAAGTTACTACACCGGACAAGTAAAACTTTGCTGGAGGTATAAGCTAAGCTTGCATAAAATAATTCTGTCAGATACTGGAGAATAACTGACCCATCCACATATGAGTATTTTAGATCCCTTTACTGGCATGCACCACAGGGAGAATCTTATCCATTTGGCCTGGTAAAATTTCTAGTGCTTGGTTTCCTGGTCTGTCTCACTATATTAAACATGTCTTAAGAAAAAGTGTGCCAAAAAGGCTGCCAAGTTGGGGGTAGCTAGTCTTAGATGGACTATGGCACTATTCCCTTGAGTGAACAGGCTCACCTGTCAGGGTAGGGAAATTGATTTCTACCTGGACAGCTGCAGCAGGTGCAAGAAACAATGTTTTCATGGCCAACATGGTGTAATGAAGATCATTTCCAGCTACTCCTCGATGATCCTCTGGATCACCCTTGGGATCAGGGCAGAAGTAGGATTCCATAAAAGAATCTGCTTCTCCAGCTGAAAGAGAAGACATCCAAGCCTTCTGATGCAGATACCAACAACAGGACTTTATGAAATGATGGTTCTGGGGGATGCAAAAGGGTCTCTCTCTGGAAACTCGACATCCACAACAGTAAAAGAAAACCTGTTTTTATAGAGCCCATTTGTGGGGATCTGGCAAGGTCATGCTTAGCTGGTCTGCTACCAAGTTGTCTTTTGGAAAGACATAGAATGCTACTTGTAATCATGTCCTAGTTTCTTGACATATTCCAGGTTTTAAATGTCATTCTGCACAATGTGTTAAGTATATGCTTCCCTGTTTGTTGATGTACCACTCATGTCTCTAATTGACACAGGCAGCCTGTAAATGTTTCATCTCCCAGGCCCGTGCTTGCAAATGTCTCATCTCCCAAGCCCCTGCTTACATTTATCAGGGGTATCAGAGCTTGTCAGAGATTTGGGATGCATGGCTATGCTTAAAAAGGCACACACATATGAATCTATTACAGTCATTTTATCGGTGACTACCCCCTGGAACCTGGGATCCCAAGGCTTTTAGAGCTAGGAATGAATACAGCACTTGTCAACATCTCCTTCAAGTTGCTTTTTCTGTCAGACCATATTCCCTGGATTTTGAAACCCTGAGTGGGTGCCCCCCCAGCCCGATTTGAGGCATCTGTCATTAGAGTCTGACTGCATAACGGTGAGTAGAAAGGAATGTCCTTGTCCATGTTATGAGAGAAGACCCACAAGATCATTTACTTTTCTAAACTGGGACAGGGTATCCCAAAGACTGGTAATGATGGTCTCAAAAATTCCTAAAATACCCCTGTATTTCCTCACGTGTGTGCAAGCCAGAGGCACAATCAGGATGGTGGCAGCTATGTGCTCTTACACACTGGGGATTTGTCTAATTGTCCAGTAGGTCTTTGCTGCCATTTGTTTAAAGGAAGATGCAAGGGAGAACTTTTTTTCTGGAGGGAGAAACACCCTGGAAAGACTGGTGATTAGTGATGCTCCCTGGAACATTGATCTCTTACAAGAAACTAGGTTTGATTTTTGTAGGCTCAGTGTAAACTTCTACAGGGAATTCTATTTTCTGCAAATGGGTTTGCAGAATGAGGCAATGTGAATTATTAATATCTATAACTTGAAAGATTGCCAAGGTGTACCAATATTTAACATTGTAACTTGTACTTCTTACATTCCTGGTTTGAATTATGGCTGAAGAGAATCCTTAGACCAGTTAATTTACTCAGGTAATAAATAAATAATCAAATAAACATTTGGAATACTTAACATGCCACTGCCAGAAAACAAAAATAGAAAATGAAACTGCCATAATTTCTGATTCTTCTGCATTATGTTTTCCTATTCGTTACTTACTTCAGATATTAAGGCACTAAGACTCTACAGATTTTTCTGTAGCCTTCACTGATGTAAGGGTGAGTGTGGCACCAAGAAGATATCAGTATGTGCTAACTTTGTAATGACACTATTGTCAACCGGCACTTCAAATTATTCCTGTCTTAATAGTTCAAAAAAAGGAACACCATGTCTCAGTTGCAGTTAGAAAGTCCTTCTACCTTACTCTACTGATCCATAAGAGTTGCTCCTCTAATTCCCAGGCAGTATTGGTCCCTGTATATTTCTCCCTTATTAGATATATCATTGAATGCAATGCCACCTTTAAAATAGGCCTCATAAGATTTTTGGACTACACAATGTAAATTACCCTGAGAGACTAAAAGCTCTATTTCCTACTCTGTCATTGATAGCCCCTATCCTTTTTGACTTGCTGCACCTTCACAGAGCAAACAATCTGACCAAAATTTGTGTCAATCACCTCAAGCTCCAGAGTAAGATGTATACCACCTGCTGGCAAAAGTTTTGCAACCCAATACATATCATGTCTTTGAAATAAACTCTATCCACACATGAAACAAGCAACACCCTATTTGCATAACAATTGGATTTTAGACTGTAAATTCATAGCTGGGGTATGTGGAAATAATCTTCACACCAGGGGTAACTAATATACCATGATTATGAAGGGCTGTCTTGGCTATGAAACTACGATAAAGATATATGCCAAAGGATAGAGAAAGGACAATAAGTTACAAAAAAAAACAATAATATCCATTGACTGGATTCAATAATAAAAATGTGACAGGCGTATCTGGGGAAACCATTCCACAGGGTGCCTGAAATAACACAGTGAAAGTCCTTCCCAGCATTTTATTTATGAGGCCTTCAAAGACACAAAAATGAGTGCAGCACCAAGATGATACAAATTAGTGCCAACTTTGTAATGACACTAATCTCAACTTGCACTTCAAATTGTTCCTGTCTCACCCATTTAGAAAGGAACATCATAAATCAGTTGTGGTTAGAAAATCCTTTCACCTTACTCTACTAAGTCACAGGGGTCTCTCCTGAAGATGGGTCTAACAAGGGGAAGTGTATGAATGGAGAGATGGGAAGAAAAGGAATTGCTGAAATTGAATTCATCCTCAAGTCTTATTGAGTACCTTCACATGGTGTCCTTTCTCAAGATGACACTGACATACAGATTGTACTTTATATATCATGGGGAAAGGCATGTCAAAAATGAAAAAAAAAAAAAAAAAGACGGGGGGAGGGCACAGGTCCCACAATGAAATAATGGCCACTCCTGGAGTATGCACTGGTGCCAGGACTGGAAAAAATGGCAGTGTAGACTCCCCAGAATATGGAAACATTACTACCACAGGGCTAGGCCTGGCTCAGGAGGATGTTGGTGCCCCTGTGATAGAAGGTAATAGTAACCCACAAAAAAAGACAAGTCCAAGCAAGAAGCATAGGCACAATAAAGTGGCCTGCACAAGATAAGGAAGAAATTAAGTTTTTTCCTTATTACACAAGAAATCTAGAACTTCCACAGACAAAGGATACATAATACAAGTAAGACAGAAGTTAATACGAAAGAAAAATAGTTGCTAAAAAAGACTATTGAAAGCTAGAGAAAATAATTTAAGATCCTTAATGAAACAGATCAGGGTAAAATATTGCCCAGATGACAAAACATTGGGCTGCCTGGAAGAAGCAGCAGCAACAAAGGAAGTGAGAAAAGGTAAGGAATAAAACCAGTGGGTTTTTGAAAGATATAAAAAAGAGATATAGACACAGAAAAGAAAGAAAGAGATACATGATGTGGTATGATATTTATGCAGAGAAGGCGGCCAAACTAATCAGTAAAAAAAAAAAAATGCAGTTCCAAAGATATTTAAAGAGAAATACAGGCAAAGACACCTATATATGACAAATTCCACAATAAAAAATTACAAAGGGAGAATGCAAAAAAGAAAATTAGCAAGTTAGAAATTAAACAAATGGAAAATGAAGTGACAGAAGACAATCAATGAAGTGAATGATGTAGTGTAGAAGCTCTGACACGGCAATAGTGCAACATGACTAGTCAGCAAGTCCTCAGACAGAGGAGCAGCAAATGTAGTAGGATGCATCTGAAGAAGATATGTCACAGGATGACATTCTGGAGCCTTTTGTAGGAGACTCGCAGGAAAGAAACAGTTGGAATTGAGCAGCAAGGGGAAAGAGTAGGAAACAGTGGAAACTCTGGCACAGACAATGATGCCCCAAATGGTGGGGGAGAAATGTACAGTTGTGTACACTTACCATAAATGTAGATGTTCGAGTGTATTCACTGTTGCAGTCAACACATTTGGGTTATCTGCTTGCAGTAGCCCTCAGTCGGTCTGATTAACAAAGTCTTGGATCCTGCGTCAGTTGCTGTCTCGTCTTCCGTGATGTCAGGTCGCCAGGGGTATAAAACATGCAGCTGATGCCATTACATCAGTTTTTCTTGCCCCAGATGTCAGGTGCCCCCCTAATGGGAAGCAAATAAATCTATAAATATACAAGGTTATACCTCCAACAAAAAAGCAAATACACAAAAAAGCTTTTAAGCATAGTAAAGGAGAGTAGAGGTATAGCCAAAAGAAGTAAGGGGGCTGGAGGTAGGGTAACCAGGACTGCAACAGTGAATACACTCGAACATCTACATTTATGGTAAGTGTACACAACTGTACTATGTTCTTCATGTTTCACTGTTGCAGTCATCACATTTGGGCAGATTCCCAAAGCTAAGGATGGGAGGAGGAATTCAGATAGCATTAGGACCAGCAATAAGGCCCTGCAAGACTGCAGTGGTAAAGCCAGCTCTGGATTTAGAGAAAATTAGCAGATGATAATGCTTGTTGAAAGTATGTACAGAACTCCAGGTAGCAGCTTCTAGGATGTCCCTGGTAAGGACACCTCTGAGAAAGGCTGTAGAGGTAGATGCAGTCCTGGTAGAGTGGGGTCTGCTCCCCTGTGGAATAGGTTTTCCATGGTGCTTATAGCAGAAATGAATGCAATGGCCTATCCATTTTAAAACAGTTTACTTTGAAATAGCCTTCCCCTCTGCCCCTGCAGCAAATGCCACTAGCAGTTGTTCAGATTTCCTTTGAGGTTTAGTCCTGTCCAAGTAGAATCTAAGTTGTCTGTGCACATCTAAGGAGTGCAGTATCCATTCACCTTTGTTCTGTGGATTAGGAAAGAAGATTGGCAGATGAATGGACTGATTAAGGGCCACACTGGATACCACCTTGGCCACGAAAGAGGGGTTGGTCCTGAGGGACACCCTGTCCGCATGAAAGATGATGAAAGGCTCCACTGCCATAAGGGCCTGTAATTCAGATACCCTTCTTGCTGAAGTGATTGCTAAAAGGAATTTTAAATCTGCAGTAGCAGCTGGCTCGAAAGGAGGAAGAGTGAGTTTCTCCAATACAAAGTTAAGGTCCCAGGCAGGAGTAGGAGCTCTCCTAGGTGGTCTTAAATTTTTGGCCCCTCTGAGGAACTGCTTGAGCAGTGGATGAGAGAAGAGGGGAGGTCCTGTGTTATAACGAGCTGAAATGGCTGAGGTGTGAATTTTGATGGAGAAGAAAGACAGGCCCTTGTGAAGCATCTCAGTTAAGTATTGTAAAATCTGAGGTAAATTGGGCACTGCTGTGCTCATCCTTTGAGATTGGTTCCAGGCACAGAATCTTTTCCATTTTTCAGCATAAGATTTCCTGCTACTAGGCCTCCTTGCCTCTAAGATGATATCCATCACTGGTTTATTGAGGGATGGTAAAGGAGAGATTAGGTAATTAGCCAGGCTGCTAGGTACAGTGTTTGAAGCTGAGGATGCAGAATCTGGTTTTCCTGCTGAGACAACAGGGTAGGAATCTGAGGCAGGTGCCATGGGGCCAACAGTGACACATTGTGCAAGAGGGGGTACGAGTGTTGGCGTGGCCAGTTTGGAGCAAGCAAAATCGTCCTTGGTTTGTCTTGTTTGACCTTTAGTAGTACTTTGGAGAGCAGAGGCAGAGGAGGAAAGGCATAAACTGATAGGTTTTTCCAGCTGAAGGACAGAGTATCCACTTTCCAGGCTTGTTTGTGGGGAGTCCTTGTGCAAAAGTTGTCCAATTGATAGTTCTGGGGGAGGCAAACAGGTCTATATCTGGGCTCTCCCATTTGCTTGTCAACATGTTGAAAATCCTTGGTTCCAGTTTCCACTTGTGTGGGTCCATGAGGTTTCTGCTTAGTCCGTCTGCCAGTGTATTTAGTTTTCCTGGCAGGAACTGAGCTTGTAGATGCACTTTGTAACTCAAAGCTGTGTTCCACAATGCCATGGCTAGTCTGCAGAGGGGGTAAGAATGTGCCCCCCACCTTGCTTGTTTATGTACCACATAACAGTGGTGTTGTCTGTCTTTACCATTAATTGTCCTGGAAGAATGTGGTCCTTGAAGGCTGTCAGAGCATTCTGTACAGCTAACATTTCTTTTTGATTGATATACAGGTGCATTTGACTTGGGTTCCATTTGCCCTGAATGTACTTCCCTACCAGGTGAACGCCCCATGCACAGTCTGATGCGTCTGTTGTTAGGGTTTGGGCTGCAGGGGGTAGTGTGAACTGTAGTCCCTTGTTTTGGTGGCAGGCCTCTGTCCACCAAAGGAACTCTAGGCATAGGCAAGGAATGATAGGAATCATTGCTTCTAGATCCTGAGAATGTTGACACCATAGGCGTTTTAGATACCATTGTAGTTTCCTCATATGCAGTCTTGCATATGGAATTAGAAGAATGCAGGAGGCCATGAACCCCAAGGCTTGTAGTATTTGCCTTGCAGATAGCAGGGTTTTTGTGGCCACTTGTTTGAAGTAGGTAGTCAAATGAATTTATTTTTCTGGCATGAGGAAAGCCATCTGGGAAGTTGTATTCAAGCTTGCTCCCAGGAATATAATTTGACAGGGTACCAGGTGTGATTTCTTTTCAGACAAGTTAGCACCCTTTGTACAAAGGCCAGATGATTCAAAATTATGTCATGGCTTTCTGCTTGAATTAGACAATCGTCCAGGTATGGGTATATTTGAATATTTCTTTGCCTGCAAAATGCAATGACTGGAGCTAGGCACTTTGTGAATACCCTGGGCGCAGTAGATAAGCCAAAGGGCAGTGCAGAGAATTGATGGTGCTTATAGCCTACTTTGAAGTGTAGGTATCTTATGCAAGACTCCCTGATTGGGATGTGCAGGTATGCTTCCTTTAAATCTAGTGTTGCCAACCAGGCATCTTTGCCTAGCATAGGAAGCAACTGGTTTAGAGTCAGCATCTTGAATTTTGGAATCACTAAAAAAGTGTTTTGAGTAGACAGGTCCAGAATATGATGCCATGAATTGTCTTTTCTGGGTACCAGGAAAAGTTTGCAGTAGAAACCTTGTCCCTTTTCCTCTTCCTTTACCAATTGAATAGGCCCTATACTTAGTAGAGAAAGTACTTGCTTCTGGGCCTCTGCCCACTGATTTGGGGGTAGATCTGGCCACCTGCTTGGTGTTGGTAACGTGTGGAAGTGAAATCTGTATCTTTGGGACAATATATTTAAAACCCATTTGTCCTGGGTAATGAGTTCCCAGTTTTTTGCATGAAGAGCAATCTTTCCCCCCAAAGGAGCGGTCAGCTGAAAAGTGCTTGGAAGCTTTAAAAAGAAGTCATTGAGACAGTTTACCATAGGGGGACTTTTATTACTCCCAGATTTGGAAGTGGAGGCCCCCCACTGCTTAGTCCTGTGCGTACCCTGGGACTGAAGCCTGGGTGCTCTGCTGGATCTGGGTTTGGACTGAGAAGTTCTGGAAGAGACAGGAAAGGACCAGTTCTTGGAAGGCCAATGCCTACTAAACCTTGGAGGTTGTACTTGTAAGGAATCGTTAACAGTTTGCATAGATTTAGCTTTTTCCTCCATCGTTTTGAGAACCTCTTCTGCCTTGTTGACAAACAGGCGGTCCTTAAGGGAGCATCCAGTAATTTTGCTTTAACATGATCTGGCAAGGATTGTTCCTTAAGCCAAGCATGCCTTCTAAGTACAGACCCAGTTACAGCAGCCCTGCAAGATGCCTCTAGTGAATCAAAACCACATTGCAAAATATGTTTTCCAACTTGTTCAGTTGAATGCAATTTGTTTGTTTGTGTCTTTCGGCTTTTCCCGGTTAGGAGTCGCCAAAGCGGAACTCCAGTCCGCTAATGATTGGTAGTAGAGTTTTTACAGGCTGGCTTGCCGGGCCTAACGCACAACCTTCAATGAAGGAACGCCCGTTCATGCATGTTGCCACACAGAAGACGCTGTAACTGAGAATCGAACGGGCAATGTCTAACTGTGAGGCAACAACGCTACCGCAGCACAACACCGCAGTGTTCAGTTGAATGCAGTAAAGCCTGTAAATCCTTATTTTCAGCACAATCAGAAATCAACATAATTTTCTGTTTAAGCAATCCAATAATATGCTGCTAATACTTTAACATGTGAAACTGGCAGCTTTAGGCCCTAATGGCCAAAGTTGCAGAAGTGTATACCTTCTTACCCATTCTATCCAGTGCCCTGAAGTCTCTATCAGAGGGGGTAGGATTTTTGGCAGTAGTAGCTTTAATGCTCTTGGGTCCCTGTGAAATGGTCTCAGGATCCACAGTAAAATTTTTGAAAAGGAACTTGTGAGAGTCAGGGGCCCTGTAATATCTATTATGTTTTCTGGGAGCAGGGGGTAAAGAGTCAGGGGCCAAGCTAGATTCCGAAAAGGCATCATCAACAATGTCTAGTACAGGAGGTACGGCTAAAGGCCTGTTCTGGGGCAGGAGTAAGAAATCCCTAAGCCTCTTTTTAGAATCAGAGAAATCCTGACTTTTCCAACGAAAATGCTCCCTGAGGGTATGGAAGGTTTCACCAAAAGAGAAATCCTCTGGGGGGGATGCAGAGGGAATAGAGTCCTCTGCATCAGAATCCTCATAGGTAAATCCTGGTCATCAAAGGAAACAGAAAATTCTGAATCCTGGTCAGAAGTATCATAAGCAAACTCAGTCCTAGGTCTCTTAGACTGGGAAGGTTGGCTCCCCCTGATTAAAGTAATAAGGTCTTCAGCCATTCTTATCATTTGTTTTTTAGGCATAGAGGCTTGGCCATGTGGTCTGGGCGTCTGTTTTCTAGGCATGGTTCGAGTTCTAGGCCTTGAAGAAGAAAATGGCATTGGTTTAATACGCAAGTCAGTAGGCCTGAATACACCCTCAGAAGCCGGTACCTGCACAGCGGCTCCTGACCCATCCAAAGTAGAGATATCCGCAGGTTCCACAGTTGAAGCATCTCGCGGCATACCAGACTCTGAATGGGTCTCAGTAGAGGCCTGTGAATCTGAAGTAGCGGGTATCAGCAGCTGCGAAAGCACCTCACTGAGTACTGGCGAACTGGCGACTGGCTTAGGAGAAGCGTCGTCTGCAGCTTTGGACCTCGGCGGCCTGTCTGTCTTTATCTTTGCGTTTTTTCAGAATGTCGGTAGTCGGATGGCTTACCGAAGACATATTGGGATAATTAAACCGAGCACCAAAATATTTAGAAGCGTAAATATATCGACGACGGATAGTTCATGGTTTAAATAAGGCACAAAACTGAAAGCGAGGTATGTCGTAGTCAGGGCCTAGGCAAGGAACACAATATAAATGAAAATCTTTATGAGGTATATGCTTTCCACAAGAAATGCAATTATTTACTTTTACTGACAACGGTAAGGAGCAAGAAAAAGTTTCCCCAACGGGGTACTTACCTTTTAGTTGAAGACTTCGGTTCTGAAACTCGAAAATGAAAATTTCAGGAGTCGGCCGACTGGCACTTGCGAACTGCTTCTGCTTCGGGCACCACACAGCAAGAAAGACTGATGTAATGGCATCAGCTGCATGTTTTATACCCCTGATGACCTGACGTCACGGAAGAAGAGACAGCAGCCGTTGCAGGACCAAAGACTATGTTAATCAGGCCGACCGAGGGCTACTGCAAGCAGATAACCCAAATGTGATGACTGCAACAGTGAAACACGAAGAACATCAGACAGATCAAGAAGAATCTGAAGAGGTTATGTCACAGGGCGATGTTCTGGTATCTTCTGTAAAAATAAATAAATAAATAAATAAATAAAAAACCCTCGCAATTCCAGTTAAAATTACACAGCAAGGGGAAAAAGCAGGAAAAGAAAAACAAAGATGCTCTCAATACAGAAATCCATACAACATGAACAAATAAGAATCTCACAAAGACCTGATTGACAATGTAGATGAATAAAAATATTATAACAGATGAAAGAAACAGATTACAGAAAGTAAATACCCAAAACATTAGAAGACTGGTAAAGCATATGACCACAGTAATCAGGACTATTAAGAGAAATTCATGTGATATAACAAAAAAATAAGCTATACTACTGCGCAGCTCATCTAACAGCAGATAAAAGTGTTGCCACAAAACCAGAGAGTAACAAAGAGAAGGAAGGGAAAGTAAAATGCCACCATGGAAGCATCAAATAGAGAAAATTATAAAGAAACTAAAATGAGAAGCGTCGCTGTTAGAGGAATACAGAAAAGGATTCGGATAATCAACAATGCTTAGAAAGATAGAGGTGGGAAAAGCAACACACAATATCAAACGGACCAGGATTTATCATACAGTATTCCCAATAATAAACTAAAAATATCAGCACAAGCAGAAAAACTAGCAAGATATACATATAAATATAAAAGAAAGTACAAAACAAGCAAATCATTGATGATCCACAAAGGTTATATAGAAAACTGAGTAACAAAACAAAAGGAACAGAAACACAATCAAAAAAGAAGTTATGTACTTACCATAATGTTCCATGTGAGTTGTTCAGCTCACCTTCATTCTTACACAGGGGTTCGGAGCCGATGCATCGGCTCAGAGTCGGCTGCTTTCACTAGCTGAAGATCTCAGAGTAGCTCAAGGCCAGACCCCTATCCCATGATGCTCTCTGTCCTACCTCAGATCTAGTTTGCTGATCCCAGCATGTAACAGATAACAGAAAGTACAGTTGTGTACACTTACCATAAATCTAGATGCTCGAGTGTATTCACTGTTGCAGTCATTACATTTGGGTAATCTGCTGGCAGGTTGCCCTCAGTCGGCCTGATTAACAAAGTCTTGGGTCCTGCGTCGGTTGCTGTCCCTTCTTCCATGATGTCAGGTCGTCAGGGGTATAAAACATGCAGCCGACGCCATATCAGGTGCCCCCCTAATGGGGAGCAAATAAACATAAAAACACAAAGGTATACCTCCAACAAAAAGCAAATACACCAAAAAGGCTTTTAAGCATAGTAAAGGAAAGTAGAGGTATAGCCAGAAAAGTTAGGGGGCTGGAGGGAGATTAACCAGGACTGCAACAGTGAATACACTTGAACATCTACATTTATGGCAAGTGTACACAACTGAACTATGTTCTTCAAGTTTCACTGTTGCAGTCATTACATGTGGGTAGATTCCCAAAGCTATGGTTGGGATGAGGAGTTTATACAGCATTAGGGCCAGCTATAAGGCCCTGCAAGACAGCAGTGGCAAAGCCAGCTCTGGATTTAGAGAAAAATGGTAAATGATAATGCTTGGTGAAGGTATGTACAGAGCTCCAGGTAGCAGCTTCTAGGATGTCCCTTGTAGGAACACCTCTGAGAAAGGCTGCAGAAGTAGATGCAGCCCTGGTGGAGTGAGATCTGATCCCCTGGGGGATAGGTTTTCCATGGTGCTTATAGCAGAAATGAATGCAATGGCTTATCCATTTAGAAATGGTTTGTTTTGAAATAGCCTTCCCCTCTGCCCCTGCAGCAAATGCTGCCAGTAGTTGTTCAGATTTTCTTCAAGGTTTAGTCCTGTCCAAGTAGAATCTAAGTTGTCTGTGCAAATCCAAGAAATGCAGAATCCGTTCCCCTTTGTTCTGTGGATTGGGAAAGAAGGTTGGCAAATAAATGGACTGATTAAGAGCCACACTGGAAACCACCTTGGTCATGAAGGATGGATTGGTCCTGAGAGATACCCTGTCTGCATGAAAGATGATGAAAGGCTCCACTGCCATAAGGGCCTGTAATTCAGATATCCTTCTAGCTGAAGTGATTGCTAAAAGGAAGGCTGTTTTCCAAGAAAGAAATTTTAAGTCTGCAGTAGAAGCTGGCTCGAAAGGAGGTACGGTGAGTTTCTGTAAGGTGTCAGGCAGGAGCTGGAGCTCTCCTGGGTGGTCTCAAGTTTTTGGCCCCTCTGAGATGCTGCTTGAGCACAGTATGAGAGAAGAGGGGAGGTTCTGTGTTATAATGAGCTGAAATAGCTGAGATGTGGATTTTAATGGAGGAAAAAGACAGGCCCTTGTGAAGCATCTCAGTTAAGCATTGCAAAATCTGAGGTAAAATGGGCGCTGCTGTGCTCATCCCTTGAGATTGGTTCCAGGTACAGAATCTTTTCCATTTGTTAGCATAAGATTTTCTGGTACTAGATCTCCTTGCCTCCAAGATGATATCCATCACAGGTTTGCTGAGGGATGATAAGGGTGAATTTAAGTGATTAGCCAGGCTGCAAAGTTCAATGTTGGAAGCTGAGGGTGCAGAATTTGGTTCTCCTGCAACGACAGCAGGGAAGGGGTCCGAGGCAGGTGCCATGGAGATAACTGCGACACATTGCGCAGGAGGGGGTACCAATGTTGGCGAGGCCAGTCTGGAGCAATCAAGATCATCCTTCGTTTGTACTGTTTGACTTTTAGTAGAACTTTGGAGAGCAGAGGCAGTGGGGGGTAAGGCGTAGACATAGGTTTTTCCAGCTGAAGGACAGAGCATCCACTTTCCAGGCTTGTTTGTTGGGAGTCCTTGTGCAAAACTTGTCCAACTGGTAGTTCTGGGGAGAGGCAAATAGATCTATGTCTGGGCTCCCCCATTCGCTTGTCAACATGTTGAAAATCCTTTGTTCCATTTTCCACTCATGTGGGTCCATGAGGTTTCTGCTTAGTCCGTCTGCCAGTGTATTCAATTTTCCTGGTAGGAATTGAGCTTGTAGGTGCACTTGGTAGCTCAAGGCTGTGTTCCACAATGCCATGCATGCTATGCAGAGGGGGTAGGAATGTGTACCCCCCTGCTTGTTTATGTACCACATAACCGTGGTGTTGTCCGTCTTTACCATTAGTTGTCCTGGAAGAATGTAGTCCTTGAAGGATGTTAAAACATTCTGTAAAGCTAACATTTCTTTTTGATTGATATGTAGGTGCATTTGATTTGGGTTCCATTTGCCCTGAATGCACTTCCCTGCCAGGTGAGCCCCCCATGCACAGCCTGATGCATCTGTAGTTAGGGTTTGGGTGGCAGGGGTTAGTGTGAATGGTAGTCCCTTGTGTTGGTGGCAGGCCTCTGCCCACCATAGGAACTCCAGGCACAGGCAAGGTATGATAGGAATCATTGTTTCCAGGCTGTGATAATGTTGACTCTATAGACTTTTAGATACCACTGTAGTTTCCTCATATGCAGTCTTGCATGTGGAATTAGAAGAACGCAGGAGGCCATGAACCCCAAGGCTCGCAGTATTTATCTTGCAGATAGCAGGGTTTTTGTGGCCACTTGTTTGAAGTAAGTTACCAAATGAATTTGCTTTTCAGGCATTAGGAAAGCCATCTGGACAGTTGTATTCAAGCTTGCACCCAGGAATGTAATTTGTTGACAGGGTACCAGTTGTGATTTCTTTTAGTTTGTGGTGTACCCCAGACAAGTTAGAACCCTTTTTACAAACACCAGATGATTTAAAAGTATGCCCTGGTTTTCTGCCTGAATTAGACAATCGTCCACATATGGATATATTTGAATATTTCTTTGCCTGCAAAATGCAATAACTGGAGCCAGGCACTTTGTGTATACACTGGGTGCTGTAGACAAGCCAAAGCGCGGTACACAGAACTGATAATGCGAGTAGCCTGCTTTGAAGCGTAGGTAACTTCTGCAAGATTCCCTGACTGGGATATGCAGGTATGCTTCTTTTAAATCTAGAGTTGCCAACCAGGCGTCTTTGCCTAGCATAGGTAGTAATTGGTGAAGAGTCAGCATCTTGAATTTTGGAATCTCCAGAAAGGTGTTTAGAGTACACAGGTCCAGGATTGAACGCCATGATTTGTCTTTTCTGGGTACCAGAAAAAGCCTGGAGTAGAAACTTTGTCCCTTTTCCTCTTCTGGTACCAGTTAAACAGCCCCCATGCTTAAGAGGGAAAGTACTTGTTTTTGAGCCTCTGCCCACGGATTTGGGGGCAAGTCTGGCCACCCGTTTGGTGTTGGCAACGTGTGGAAATGAAATTTGTATCCCTGGGACACTATATTTAAAACCCATTTGTCCTGGGTTATGACTTCCCAGTTCTTTGCATGAAGAGTAATCTTTCCCCCCAAAGGGGCGGTCAAAAGATAAGTGCTTGGGAATTTTAAAAGAAAGTCATTGAGACTTTTTACCATAGGGGGGTGTCTTGTATTTCCAGATTTGGAAGTGGAGGCCCCCCCACTGCTTAGTTCTGAGAGTCCCCTGGGACTGAAACCCAGGGTTTTTGCTGTGTCTGGGTTTGGCTTGAGAGGACCTGGAAGGAACTGGAAAGGACCAATTCTTAGTAGGCCAGTGTCTACTAAATCTTGGAGGTTGCACTTTTAAAAAATCTAACAGTTTGCATAGATTTAGCTTTATCTTCCATCTTTTTAAGAACTTCTTCAGCCTTGTTGCCAAACAGGTAGTCCTGATTTAAAGGAGCATCCAACAATTTAGCTTTAACATGATCAGGCAAAGATTGCTCCTTAAGCCAAGCATGCCTTCTAAGCACAGACCCAGTAACAGCAGCCCTGCAAGAGGCCTCTAAAGAATCAAACCACATTGCAAAGTATGTTTTCCAACTTGTTCAGCAGAATGCATTAAATCCTGTAAATCTTTATTTTCCACACAGTCAGGAATCAACATCATTTTCTGTTTAAGCAGTCCAATAATATGCTGTTGATATTGTAACATATGAAACTGGCAGTTTCAATCTCTGATTGCCAAGGTTGCAGAAGTATAAAACTTTTTACCCCATCTATCCAGCGCCCTGGAGTCTCTATCAGAAGGGATAGGATTTTTAGCAGTAGAAGCCTTAATGCCCTTGGGCCCCTGAGAAATAGTCTCTGGATCTGCAACAGGATTTTTGAAAAGGAACTTGTGGGACTCAGGAACCATGTAGTATCTGTCAGGTTTACTAGGAGCCGGAGGCAAGGAACCAGGGGCCAAACTGGATTCTGAGAACACATCATCAACAATGTCTAGTACAGGAGGTATAGCCAAAGGCCTATGCTGAGGTAGAAGAAGGAAATCCCCAAGCCTCTTTTGGAATCAGAAAATTCCTGGCTTTCCCAGTGGAAATGCTCCCTTAAAATATGTAAAGTTTCCCCAAAAGAAAAATCCTCAGGAGGGTAAGCAGAGGGAATGGAATCCTCTGCATCAGAATACTCATAAGTAGGTATGGACAAATCCAGGTCATCAGAAGAGTCAGAAGAAACAGAATCCTGATCAGAAGATTCATAATCAAGCTCAGCCCTAGGCCTTGGGGGGGGGGGGGGGGTTTGACTACCCTTGATTAGAGTAATTAGATCTTCAGCCATTTTAGTCATTTGTTTTTTAAGCATAGGGACCAGAGCATGTGGCCTGGGCGTCAGTTTTTTAGACATGGATCGAGATTTAGGCCTTAGTAATGAAGGAGGCGTTGATTTAATATGAAAGTCCATAGGCCTGAATACACCCTCAGAAGCCAGTGCCTGCACAGCGGCTCTGGACCCATCCAAGGTAGAGACATCCGTGGGTTCCATAGTTGAAGTATCTCGCAGCATACCGGACTCTGAATGGGTCTCAGTAGAGGCCTGCAAATCTGAAGTAGCGGGTATCAGGGGCTGCGAAAGCACCTCACCGAGTACCGGTGAACTGGCGACTGGCTTAGGAGAAGTGTCATTGGCAGTTCTGGACCTCAGCGGCCTGTCTCTGTCTTTATCTTTGCGTTTTTTTGGAATCCCGGTAGTCGGATGGCTAACCGATGACATTTCTGGATAATTAAACTGAGAACCGAAATATTTAGAGGCAAAAATATACAGACGATGGATAGTGCGCTGATTAAATAAAGCACGAAACTGACAGCAAGGTACATCGTGGTCAGGGCCTAGGCAAGGAATAAGTACGAATGAAAATCTTTATGAGGTATTTGCTTTCCACAAGTAATGCAATTATTAACTTTTACTGACATCGGTAAGGAGCAAGAAAGTTTCCCCAATGGGGTACTTAGCTTTAAGTTGAAGACTTCGGTTCTGAAACTCGAAAATGAAAATTTCAGGAGTCGGCTGACCGGCACTTGCAAACTGCTTCTGCTTCAGGCACCGCACGGCAAGAAAGACTGATGTAATGGCATCGGCTGCATGTTTTATACCCCTGACATTATGGAAGAAGGGACAGCAACTGATGCAGGACCCAAGACTTTGTTAATCAGGCTGACTGAGGGCAACCTGCCAGCAGATTACCCAAATGTAATGACTGCAACAGTGAAACACGAAGAACATCATGTACTCCAACCGGAGTACAAAGTCAGAGAACAAGACCCACCAGACCACAAGTCTACTCGTTCTTCGAGAACCTGGAGGGGGAAGGCAGGTGGGAATGTAAGAATGAAGGCGAGATGAATAACTCACATGGAATGTTATGATAAGTGCATAACTTCTTTATGTGAAGTTGTTCAATCTCGCCGTTCATTCTTACACATGGGTAGCGTCCCAAGCACCCTAATCCTGGGTGGCTCACAGGAGTATATTCCTGAGGACAGTGTAACCAAAGAAAGCCCTGTCCACTTTGTAATGAATGATAAAGGTATGCAGCTTAGACCAAGTGGCAGCTGCACATATAGTGTCCAAAGGCAATCGAGCCACATAAGCAGAAGTGGAAACAGTCCTAGTGGAATGCGCTTTCATGCAATGCTCTAATGGTTGGTTCACTGAGGAGTATGTAAATTTAATGCAGTCAGTTAACCATTTGGAAAGGGTAACTTTAGAGACTGGTAGCCCTTTTTTAGTGTCAGCATGACAGACAAAGAGTTGTTCAGATTTCCTAAATTCCTTTGTTCTGTCCAAATAGAATCTCAATTGTCTGTGAACATCAAGTTTATGCAACATGTATTCCAACTTATTAGAATGGTTACTAAAAAAAGTTGAAAGTTCGACAGTTTGATTCAGGTTAGTCTCGGAACACACCTTTGGAGGGAATGAAGGATTAGTCCTCAATGATACTCTGTTGGGGTGAAACACCAAATACGGGGGTTTGATAGATAGGGCTTGAAGCTCAGACACTCTATGTGCTGAGGTAATGCCTACCAAGAAAATAGTTTTCCAAGAGAGAAACTTTAAATGGCAGGATGATGCAGGCTCAAAGGGGGGAAGAATAAGCTGTGACAGCACAAAATTTAGATTCCAGGTAGTAAAAGGTTGTCTAACAGGCGGCCTAAGATGAATGGTACCCTTTAAGAAGGCCCTACATAATCTGAGAGACATTAAATTAGAATCTTCAGCTCCGAGGTGAAAATTCGAAATTGCAGCCAGTTGAACTCTTATAGTGGCAGCTGCAGCACCTTCATGAAAAAGCTTAGATAGGAATTCCAGAATACTAGCAATTGGGGCAACGTAAGGATCAATGTTATTCCGGGAGGCCCTAAAAGCAAATTGCTTCCATTTGCTGGCATACAACTTTCTAGTGGAAGCTTTATGTGAAGATACAAGAATATGCTGTACCTCTGAAGAAAAGTTGTGTGACCTGGCTAGGTTGGGAATCGGAGCAGCCAAGCTTTCAGTCTGAGGGAATGAAGGGAGGGATGGAGGGTACCTGACGAATGTGTCAGCAAGTCTGGAACTGGGTCCAGAATCCAAGGTTCCTCCAATTGATAGAGTCGAAGGAAGGGAAACCAAATCTGTTGTGGCCAAAAAGGGGCCATTAAGATTACAGTCCTTCCCAGGGCTTTGGCTTTCTGTAAGAAGTTTGGAATCAGGGGAGTTGGTGTAAAAGCATATAGGAGTCCCGGGGATCAATCGTGTACAAGCGAGTCCCTTGGGCTGTCCCCTGGTGGGGGATTCAGGGCAAAGTAGCTTCTGCATTTGGCATTCATAGGGGATGCAGACAGGCCACAGCAAGGCTGGCCCCATCTGCAGAAAATCATCTCCGCAACCTCGTCTTTGAGAGACCACTCGTGTGGTAACAGAATGGCTCTGCTCAGTTTGTCCGCGATCACGTTGGATTTCCCTGGGATATGCATTGCTATTAGAAAGTGCCTGGTGGATACCGCCCACTGCCAAATTCTCAAGGCCTCTTGACATAGAGGGTAAAACTTGGCTCCCCCTTGGTTGTTGATGTACGAGACCATAGACATGTTGTCTGTCTGCATCGCAATCGTCTCTACAGGGAGAAAGTCATGGAAGTGCTGCAACGCCAAAAGCACTGCTCTCAGCTCGAGAACATTGATGTGCAGCTGTGACTCTGTCTCTGACCAGGTGCCTTAGGCTGTTCTTCCCTGAAAAATCCCCCCCCCCCCCTATCAGAGAAGTGTCCGTGGTCACCGTGGCTGATGGCGAGGGAGAAACAAATGGTCGACCTACTGTAACCTGGTGGCTGGTTAACCACCAGCAAAGATCCTTCTTGCAAGAGTCTGTAATCCTGACTAAGAATGACATCGGAAGTTGTTGGTAAGACCACTGGGTGAAGAGTAACCATTGAAGAATCCGCATGTGCATATGCCCTAGAGGAACAGCTATGAGCGTAGCTGCCATGGTACCTAGTAGTTTCAATACTTGAGAGGCCGGTACTTTTTTCTCTGCAAAATGTCTGATACCTAGTTTCGAAGAGTGGCTATTCTGCCCAGAAGCAATTTTACTGTGGCGGTGTCTAATTCTGGTCTGATAAAGGAGATAACGCTGCGATGTTGACAATGCAGACTTGTTGAAATTTATAGTTATGCCTAACTGAGAGCAGAGATTGAGAGTGTGATCCCTGGACAGAATTAGTTGATGCCTGGAGGCGGCGGTAAGGAGCCAGTCGTCCAGATATGGAAACACTCGGAATCCTAGAAGTCTCAGGTGAGCAGTAACCACTGCCATGCATTTGGTAAACACTCTGGGGGCTGTTGTGAGGCCAAAGGGCAGTGCTCGGAATTGGTAGTGACTGGCTCCCAGCCGGAAACGCAAATGATCTCTGGATGGTTTAGCCATTTTGATATGGTAGTACGCATCCTTGAGATCTATAGAGGACATCCAATCATCCATTCCGAGGGATGGGAGGATCGACTGAAGCGTGACCATCCGGAACTTCTCCTTCTTTACGAATGTGTTGAGTCTGCTGAGGTCCAAGATGGGCCTCCAGTCCCCTGTCTTCTTTGGAACTAAAGAGAATCTGGAGTAAGTTCCGGATCCTATCTGGTCTGCTGGGGCTGGCTGGATTTCTCTTTTTTCCTGCAGCCTCTGGATTTCTATGGCTGCTTGATCCCCAGGACTGGGTGGAATGTCTGGGATTTTCTTTCAAACAGGTAGGGTTTCTAAGAATGGGATGATTTAACCTCTGGTAACAATGCTCTGTACCCAAGAATCTTTTGTAATTCCTAGCCAGGCATACAGATACAAAGACAAGCGACCCCCAAAAGCCTCCAGAGTAGGACAATTGGGCCTCCTTTCAGGAGCGCTGGTAGGGCTTACCAAAGAACTGATCCCTGTCACCCTGGTTTTGTGGACCCCCTCTGCCGCCGGGGCAGCATCTTCCATTATTACCCCCTCTTCTGCTCCTGGAGGGGGGTTCAGTATGTGTGTTCTGGAAAGCTCCTTGGGACTTCCGGAACCACATTTTTCCACCTTTCTGCCCTTTGGGGTATAGTCTGGTACAGGTGGAAAAATGGAGTCCTACGGCAGATAGAGTCTTTCCATCTTGCTCACACCTACTGAGTCTCTCCTTGACTTTGGGCCCGAAAAGAGACGAGCCATTGAATGGGGTGTTAACAAAAGAAGACTTAAAGGCTTCCGCAAAGGAGCATAAGAGCATTCAGGAATGTCTCCAAAGAGCTGCTGCTGAACCCGCTGCTCGACTCAAACCATCGGCTGCATAGGAAATAAGCCGCATGGACGAGTTAACTATGAAATTAAGGGTATTAAGCTGGGCTGTCACCTTCTCAGAGACACCTCCATCTGTACTACCCTGCAGAGTATCTCCGAGCTCTTTTAGGAGATCTCTTTGAAGATGGGTAAAAGCAGTCAAGTAGTTGAGCGATCACACAGCAAAGGTTGCAGAACTAAAGATGCATTTCCTGTACCTGTCCATCATCCTGGAATCTCTATTAGGAGGATGGACAGCAGAAGAGGTTTTAGGCATCTCTTTCTTGGTGGCCGCTGCCACCACCATGGCATCAACTGGAACTCCCTTAGTGAGGAACACCTTATCTTGGGGGGGAGGTGATAAACTTGCTGAGCCTCCAAGGGACAGGTTCCATAGTATCAGGAGACTCCCATGCCCTTCGAGCAACCAATTCCATTAGTTCGTCGAAAGGGCGGAGTCACCCAGGAGATGGAAGGTTGAGACCCAAAGGCCTTCAGGAGCACCGGCTTATCCTCAGTAGGGCTAATGGACTGCCAGTCACCCCTCTGTTTAAGGACCTCCAGGATATCAGCAAAAGAAATATCCTCCGAGGGGGACCATGAGGACCCTTATGACTCCTTTAAGTTGGTGTCTGATGTCAAAGACTCCTGCGGGAGTCTAAATGCCTCCTCTTACAAAGTTTCTTCCTGGAAAACTCATCAGTGGAGGCTTCTGGTGAGGTCTCAGTAGAACATGGGTCACCCAATGGGGTTACCTGAGACTCTGGGTCTCGATGCTTCATGGGGACCTGTAATGTAGAGGCAGAAAGTGGCACTTTAGGGGAGGAGTAGGAGGGCCCTGATGATGTGTGTCTCTTGGATGACATAGCCCTCCTCATAGCATCGAAGGCTCCACTGCTCCGACCCGAGGAAGCCGCCGGTTCCGAAGAAGACAGAAACCTCCCCGGCACTGAGGCAGTGGGCCTCAACCCAGAGGAAAGAGCCGAACTCATCTACACTGATGCTCTGACAGGAAGGGTTGGAACCGACACATCAGTTCAACTCTCCCCCCTGAAGCTGACCAGAGAGTATCGGCTCCCAGACTCTTCGAATGGCACCAAAGAAGTCAGAGGTGACGGAGCTGATAGCACTGGAACAGGCCTCGGCTCCAAAGGCTCCACAATCATCAGATCCCCCTCCCACAGCTCCGAAGGCCCAGCTTGGAGTAGTCACAGCAGGTGCGATGGTCTTAGGCTCCGAAACCAGTTGGGTCGAAGCCAATAATAATTTGGCCAGTGCCGGATTCCCGAGAAGCCTCTGCACCACCTGGTCCACATCCACATTGGAGAGGGTTCTCAAAGAACGAGTCTAAGGAACCGAAGAAGCCACCGATTGAAGAATGGGAGATCTTAAGGTCTTGGAGACTGGCTCCTAAACACTGGCTCGGTGCACGGCTCCGAAGACTGCGGAGCCAGCGACTGCACCTTCAAAGGAAGGCTCGGAGCTGATGACTTGGGCTCCGAGGAAGCTTTGGAGGACTTCAACCCCTTCAACGACTTGGAAGTCTGGTCAGCCTTGTCCAAGGACTCCTGAAAATCTGACTTCAGTAAGCCTCTAAACACCAGCTTTCTTCTTCATTCAAGCAAAACCTGGCTACTGAAAGAATGGCAGATAGAGCAATCCTCCTGGAGGTGAACTGGCCCCAAGCAATAAACACAATGTACGTGGGAGTCAGTGATCGACATTTTTCTGCCGGCATTTTAGGCACTTTTTAAAGCCTGACTTCTGCTTTTCTTTTTGATCAGCAATACTAACAAGAAAAAACAACAGTATGCACCAATCAGAAAAAGAAGTTATGTACCTACCATAACGTTCCATGTTAGTTGTCTTCATCTCGCCTTCTTCTTGCTGGTTGGGATTGGAGACGATCCTCGGCTCCGATTCGGCCATCTTCTATAGCTGGAGAGCTGTTTACTGGCTCGAGGCTACCCCTTATCCCATGATGCCTAGCGCTAACTACCCAGATCTCGTTTGTAATAGCTAACCCCAGACTCAACCAGAGAAACAATCTGCCCAAGAACAGGTTGAGCATACCTATCATACTCTCTAAGTCAGTAGAGGAAACAAACCAGAGAATACTCAGCCAGTGAAACCAAAACTCCTCTCGATCCAATAGGACAGGGGGACGGAGGGTGGGACGCAAGAAGGCGGCGAGATGAAGACAACTAACATGGAACGTTATGGTAGGTACATAACTTCTTTATGTTAAGTTGTCTATCTTGCCTTCGTTCTTGCTGGTTGGGACAGCGTCCCTAGCACCTACAATCCTGGGCGGCTCATTGGAACAGACTCTTCAGAACAGTGGAACCAAAGTCAGCTCTGCTCCTGGAGACCATATCTAGTTTGTAATGAGAAATAAAAGTATGAGGATCTGCCCACGTGGCAGCTGCACAAATAGAATCCATGGGCAACCTAGAATGGAAGGCTACAGAGGTGGCCAAAGCCCTAGTAGAATGACCTTTCGGTTTGACAGGCAAGTCTTTGTTTCTCAATTGATAAATGAAGGTAATAATGTGAGACAACCACCTGGATAAAGTCACTTTGGAAACTGGGAGACCCTGTTTGCCTAGAGCATAGGAAAGGAATAGTTGGTCTCACTTTCTTGTATCCTTGGTCCTATGCAAGTAAAAACGCAATTGTCTATGAACATCCAATTGGTGTAATTTGTATTCTGCCTTGATGGTGTGGTTAGGGAAAAACACAGGAAGGTCTATAGATTGGTTCGAATTATTTTCTGAGCAGACTTTCGGAAGGAAAGATGGATTAGTCCTCAGAGCAACCCTATCCTTATGAAAAACCAAGTATGGAGGATGAACACACAGTGCCTGAAGTTCAGAGACATGTCTGACTGATGTAATAGCCACCAGAAAGAGTGTTTTCCAGGATAGGAATTTAATTGAGCAGGATGCTGCAGGTTCAAAGGGGGGCATAATTAAAGTGGTTAGTACCAAATTAAGGTCCCAAGGAGGAGGGGGATCTCTCACTGGAAGTCTAAGGAGAGAAGTCCCTCTTAGAAAGGCTTTACAAAGCTTATGAGACATAATGTTTGAATTAGACAACCCAACATGAAAGTTAGAAATGGCCGCCAATTGAACCCTGAATGTAGCAGAAGTGGACCCAGAATGAAAGAGTTGTGCTAGGAACTCCAAAATTTCGTGGACTGGGGCTGAAAAGGGATCTATGTTCCTAGCCTCTGCCCAACAAGAAAAACGTTTCCATTTACTAGCATAAGTTTTTCTAGTCGTGGACTTGTGAGAGGACACAATAATCTCGCGCACGGCTGGGGAAATGATGGGAAGCCTGGCTAGGGTTGGAATTGGAGCAACCAAGCTGTGAGCTGGAGTGTTTGAAGGGATTGATGCAACCCGCCTGGTTGACGAATCAGCAGGTCTGGAATGGAATCCAGAGTCCAGGGCTGCTCGAGAAGGTAATGATGCAGGAACGGAAACCATATCTGTCGAGGCCAGTAGGGGGCAATGAGGATCATTTTGCAACCCAATGATATAGCTTTCTGTATGAGCTTCGGGTAGGAGTCCCTGAGGCCAATCGTGGACTAGAGCGTCTCTGGGAGAGTGACCTGGAAGCGGAAGAATGGAGAAGTAGTTGCTGCATTTGCTGTTGAAGGGGTTGGCAAAAAGATTGCAGCAAGGCTATCCCCATTTGCAGAAGATCAGATCCGCAACTACCTGATTCAGAGACCACTCGTGAGGCATGAGAATAGTTCTGCTGAGCCTGTCCACTATGACGTTGGACCTCCCAGGGATGTGCGTTGCAATCAGAAATCGTTGGGAGGAAATCGCCCACTGCCAGAGTCTGAATGTTTTTTGACATAGGGGATAGGACCTGGTTCCGCCCTGCTTGTTGATGTACCACACCACTGACATGTCCGTTTGAATTGCAATGGTCCCAGAAGGGAGAGAGTCCTGAAGAGCTTGCAACGCTAGGAGCACGGCTCTCATTTCTAGGACGTTTATATGCAGATGGTACTCGTGAGGCTGCCAAGTGCCTTGGACTGTCCTGCCCTGATAATGTCCCCCCCACCCTATCAGGGAGGTGTCTGTGGTCACTGTGGCTACCAGAGGGGACTGAATGAAGGGTCTGCCCTGAAACACTAGTGGGGAGACCATCCACCAGGAAAGGTGCCTTTTGCATGCTTCTGCAATCATGATCATGTGGGACATGGGCAGCTGTTGGAAAGACCATTATGTGAACAGAAGCCACCGAAGGATTCGCATGTGAAAGCGGGCCAGAGGGATTAGAAGAATTGCTGCTGCCATGGAACCCAGAGTTTGAAGGACGAACCTGACTTGGATCATTTTGCTCTGCAGTAGAATTTGAACTTGCTGGCAAATTGCAGACACCCTGTCTGGCGGCAGCCTTGCAGACATGTTCCTTGTGTCTAAGTCTGCTCCTATATAGGTAATAGATTGACAGGGTAACAAGGCAGATTTTTCGAAGTTTATTGTGTTGCCTAGCTGGGAGCAGATTGTGATTGTGTAGTCCCTGGCTTGGAGAAGTTGAAGCCTGGAAGTAGTAGTGAGGAGCCAATTGTCTAGATATGGAAACACCTGGAATCCTCGACGTCTCAGGTGAGCCGTGACCACTGCCATACATTTGGTGAACACCCTGGGGGCTGTGGTGAGACCAAAGGGCAGAGCTCTGAACTGGTAATGACTGGCTCCCAGCCGGAAGCAAAGGAATCTCCTGGAGCGCCTGTCCATTTTGATGTGGTAGTACGCATCCTGAAGATCTATGGAGCACATCCAATTGTCCTGACCCAGAAAGGGTAGAATGGACTGTAGCGTAACCATCTGAAACTTTGTTCTTTGAACAGACTTGTTTAGTCTGCTGAGATCCAGAATCTGTCTCCAGTCCCCTGTCTTTTTTGGTACCAAAAAGAACCTTGAGTAAGTTCCGGATCCATGCTGGTCTGCCAGGATTTCCTGGATGACTCTTTTCTCTAGCAGTCTTGAAACTTCTATGACTGCCTGGTCCCTCAGATTGGGTGGAACATCTGGACGGGATATGCTCGAAGGTAAGGGGGGTTGAGAGAAGGGAATTTTGTAACCTCCGGATATAATTGACCATACCCATCTGTCTTGTGTTAAATTTAGCCAGGCTTTTGGGTACAGTGAAAGTCTTCTCCCAACTGCCTCCAGAGGCGGGCAGCCGGGCAACCCTTCAGGGATGCTGAAAGGGCTTCTCAGAGAAGGATTCTCTGTTGCCCTGGTTCTGCAGCCCTCCTCTGCCACGAGGGCGGCGTCTATTGTTGTTATTTCCTCCTCTGCCCCTGGAGGAAAAATCACTACGTGTGTCAGACGAGGCTCCCTGGGATTTTCGGAACCACATTTTACCACTCTTCTGACTCTTGGGGTATGGTCTGGAAGGAGTGGAAAAATGGACTCCCACGGCAGAGAGAGTCTTGCCTTCTTGCTCACACCTAGTCAAAGTGTCTTTCACCTGTGGTCCAAAAAGAAAGGAACCATCAAAGGGGGTGTTGGTGAATGACGCTCTAAAAGCTTCCGCAAAGTTACACAGCCGCATCCATGCATGTCTCCTAAGGGCCACGCCCGTGCCTGCGGCGCTACTCGTACCATCAGCTGCATAAGAGATGAGCCTCATGGAGGACTTGACTACAGAATTAAGGGTCACCAGCTAGGAAGCCACTTTAGCTTGAGCCCCCTCAGCTGATGGATCTTGAAGGGTATCTCCGAGCTCTTTAAGGAGATCCCTCTGAAGCCGGGTAAAATGGCATAAGTAGTTCAGTGACCTAATAGAAAAGGTCGCTGAAGCAAACATTCGCTTCCCATATCTGTCCATGGTCCTAGACTCCTTGTTAGGAGGATGGACAGACGAAGAAGTTTCCGCTAACTCCTTTTTTGTGGCTGCTGCGACCACCATGGCATCAACAGGAACACCTTTCGAAAGGAATTGCTTATCCTGGGGTGCTGTAATGAATTTACCAGGTCTCCTCGGAGTTGGTTCCACTGTATCCGGAGCTGACCAAGCCTTTCGAGCCCCCACTGACATAAGCGGATCGAAAGGTGGTGAAACCCAAGAGGTGGAAGGTCGGGAACCGAACGCATCCAGGAATACAGACTCACCCTCGATAGGGGCTAGGGGATTCCAGTTCCCCCTCTGCTTAAGCATTTCGAGGATGTCCGAAAAGGAAACATCTTTAGAGGGTGATCCCGGGGACCCTCTGAGTCATCTAAGTCTGTATCAGAAGTGACAGACTCAGGGGAGTAAATGTGCTTGCTCTTGCACTTCTTCTTACGAGAGGGCTCCTCTGAATAGTCAGGGGAGGCCTCGGAAGAAGAGGAAACACCCAATGGGGTGCCCTGGAGATTGGTACAGGCACTACAGGGGATGGAGCCGATGGGGCCGTTAGTGGAGCTGACTCAGTGGCCAGCACACTCCTCATGACATCGAAGGCATCCCTGCCACGATGCAGTTCTGAGGAAATCGGAATCCTTCTCTGCACAGAGGGAGACGGCTCTGAGGCCGATGTAGGAGCCGAGCTCACCTGTGCCGAAGCTCCGAGATGGAGAACGGGGTCGGAGAAGGGTCCGATGCCACTCGCCTCCTCAGAGCCGCCGAGGAAGCCCCGGCACCCAGATCCCTCGACGGACAGCACCACCGAGGGAATCGGAGACGACGGCAGAACCGAAGGAGCTAGAGGTATCGTAGCTGACGGTTCCACTACTCGAACCCCAACAAACTCCGGCTCCGAGCTCAATGGAGCCAGAGGAGGAACATCAATAGAAGTGGACGGAGCCGACACCTGTTGAGGAGGGCTGGACAACATCTTGGCAAGTGCCTGCGACTTAAGCAACCTACTGACCACTCTCTCCACATCGTGATCCGAGAGCCTAGAGGATCAAGAGGACTGAGATGACCTATGACTGCGCTCGCTCTGAAGCAGGGGAGACCGAGGAGCCGAATGAATCAATTCTAGAGAGGGTGACCTCAGCCTCTTGTGGCTCCACGATGGCTCCGAAGTTTCTGATGGAGCCGACGGGGAGACAGTCTTATCGGTTCCAGCTGGAACCGAAATAGCAGGTATAGTCTGAACCAAAGACAGCTACACACTTGGAGCCGACGATTTGGAAGATTTTGGGGATTTCACAGGCTGAGTCTTGGCCGGTGAATCCTGGGGCTTTAAAAGGCCCCTAAGAATAAGCTTATTCTTACGCTCCTGCAGAACTCTTGGACTAAATGCATGGCAGATAGAACAAGAGTCCTGCAGGTGCACAGCGCCTAAGCAATAGACGCAAGAAGTGTGCCCATCTATCAGAGACATTTTCTGACAGCATGAGTCACACTTCTTGAACCCAGACACCTTGGATTCTTTAAACATCCTGAAACCAAAAAAGACAACACTAGCTAATAAGCAATATACAGTGTACAGAAAAAAAAACAGACAATACAGTATAATACAGACTAAAGTTTTTTTTTTTTTTTTTTTTTTTTTTTTAGGAAGCCTCTAACTCAAACGGCTGGCCTAACAAGAAGTATAAGGAAAGCCTCTAACCTAAACGGCTAACCTGACAAGAAAAGGATAAGGAGGGGGAGGGGTAGAACTCTCTAATTAAAACGAGTTCTAACAGGGGAGGGAGGGCTACAAAAAATACACTCAACTACCACAAGTATAAAACTAAAAATTAGAATACCCTACCAAGAAAAAAGATTATTTCACAGAAAAAAGTTCTATAATAAAGTCAATACAAGCTTGAGCCAGAAAAACGACACCTCTCAGCTGAAGCGGCAAACGAGATCTGGGTAGCTAGCTCTAGGCATCATGGGATAAGGGGTAGCCTCGAGCCAATAAACAGCTCTCGAGCTATAGAAGATGGCCGAGTCGGAGCCGAGGATCGGCTCCGATCCCAACCAGCAAGAACGAAGGCGAGATAGACAACTTAACATCAATTATTTCACTCTAAGACTACAGCACATACACCGCAAACTCTATAACACTGTAGAAACACAGTAAAGCTAAGTATAAAGTCTAATTTATAAAGGCTATCTAACACGCTAAATAAAAGCATACACTAGCAAAAAGCTAACTATAAATCTTAACTTTTAAAGAACAATCTATACAGCACGCTAATAAGCTGGATAGGGAACTAACAACTAAGGCACAGCCAAAGGCCTAAGAGCAGCCACTCTTAAAAAGGACGAAATCCTCAAGTACAAAAAAAACTGAGCTAAACCAAGGCTAACTAGCCCAACAAAACAGTCTAAACAGAAAACTGCCAAAAACTTAGCTATAAAGGTACAATATATTAAAAAATTTCCACAATACTGGCCCGAGCTCTCCAACGACCTCCGATCTGTTGCAGAAGCAAACTAGATCTGGGGTAGGATAGAGAGCATCATGGGATAGGGACCTGGCCACAAGCTACTCTGAGATCTTCAGCTAATGAAAGCAGCTGACTCGGAGCCGATGGATCGGCTCCAAACCCATGTGTAAGAATGAATGGTGAGATTGAACAACTTCACATCGTATATTTTAGAAAACCATTTATACATGTTGAACATAAAGATGCCAAATGGATACAAGAATTAAAATAAACTGTAAGAAGCTCTACTACAACTTCTAGCTAAAGGTATTAACATCGTTACACAAAGATTTAGCAGCGAGTAAAAAAAATTACTTATATGCACATTCTGAACAGATACCAACCAGTTAGCAACAGGAAAAAGATACTCATCTTTAAAATTAAACCCACAAGCCACCCTTAGAATTACAGACCAGTAACTTGCCTTACAACAATATATAAAATATACATTGAAACTAACACAGGCAGAGTTTATAGCCATCTGGAAAAAAACAGTCATGTTAATAGAAGTAATAAATGAAAGTCATATGGAAAAAGGGTCATCTGTTGTTAAACAAAGCCATAATAGAGAGCTGTAAAAAAGGGGAAATAATCTAAGTATGGCATGGACAGATTACAAATACACATTCAACAGCATCCCACATTCATGGATAATGGCATGCTTACAAATGTATAAGATACACTCCCACTGATCAGTTATATTACAGCGACTACAAAACAGTGGTAAACCACTTTATTGCCAAGCCAAATTATTATCCTCGGGATAATAATTCAAAGGGGGTATTCCAGGGTGATTCTTGACAGATAAGGCTATGGCTACAGTTCACCTACCTAAAGACAACATTGTTTAAAAGCAGCTTGTCTATTTTTTTATGGATGATTTATAATGGTACAGTCATTAGAGGAAGATCTGAAAGCACATCTACTAACGGTTAAAACTTCCTCAGATGATATAGGACCATAGGAGATTACTAGGCGATTAACCTGGCGGTCATTTTAAGCCTAGCTGTTTCAATGCAATGTAATACCGTAGAAGTGCAAGTCAATACCCAAGATTGCATTTAGTGATAACTGCCCAAGTCCAGGAGGATTGTGGGCACTATGCCCAGGAAGAATTTATGGTGCCCCATCCACTAGTCCAGGTTCCCCTTGAACAGTGTCACATTGGTGCATTGTTTCACATGAATTGGCAGCCTGTTCCAAAGACGTGGTGGCCACTCGGAGATGTATCTGTCCCTCCAGCATGTCCTATTTAAGTCACAGGCCATATTTAAGTCCCTGGAACTGGCAGCCCTAGACCCATTTGATTTATGGATATGCAGTAAGTCCATTAAGTTTGAATCTTGCGTTGCTTTGTAGGCCAGGCATAAATCTCCCCTAAGAAATCTATATGATACGGAGTACAGTGACAGGGACTTTAGTCAGTCAATCTAAGGCGCATACTGGAGATCCTTGATCTTTTTTGTTAGAAACCTCTAAGGTCTCTCTTATTGCTGCAGGTGCTTAGTACAATACACACTGAATGGGGCGTTATACTCAATTATGGGCCGGATAAGTGCCAAGTATAGAGGGGGTTATAACTTCTTTTACTCTCGAGGCGATGCCTTTTGTAATCATGTGAGCTACATGGAAAGCTTTCCTTACAATGGTAGACACATGGTGGTTGAAGTTAAGGTCGTGGTCAACCTGTGATCCCGGGTCCCTTATCACTTCATGGGTACTTAGGGTATTGCTGTTGATCTGATAGTGTGAAGGGACATTACTTGTGCCGAAGGGAATGATGATGCATTTCTCTGCATTCAGTTTGAGACTGTGACTAATACACCAGTTGCTGGTTTGTGAGACCCTCCTGGAGTATACTGACATCATTTGGGGATTCAATTACTGCACCTGGTTTACAGGTGTCTGCAAACCTGGTATGCCACAACCCTTTAGTTTTGACCTGAACTTCTGAGAAGTATATACCAAACAACAGGGGTCCAGCACTGACTCCTGTGGCACCCCACTGGTAACAGGCTTGCTGGTTGATGTGGAGTCACCCACTCTGATATTGTGTGTCCTGTTTGTGAGCCAGTTGGCAACCTATCTTACAACGAAGGGGTTTACATTCAGTTTGCTAAGTCTACTGGTAATGCCTGAATGTGAGATTGTGTTGAAAGCCTTTGCCAAGTTGAAGTATGCACAGATTTGCCCTCATCAATGGCCCTAGTCACACTTTCAAAGAAATCCACCAGATTTAACAAGCAGGATCTGCCTTTCACAAAGCCGAATTGGGTAGGATCCAGGGTTTGGAGGTTACCCATGTCTTTATTTATGAGATCCATAATAATATGTTCCATGGCCTTACACATATGGCTGGTCAGGCTTATGGGGCTGTAATTACCTAGGTCTGTTGCCAGGCCACCTTTGTGGAGGGGAATAACTGTAGCTGTTCTCAATTCCACAGGAACAAAGCCTGTGGTTAGGCTACAATTGAAAAGGGTACTTAGTGGTGATGCTAATTCATGTTTTAGCCTGTTTAGAAGACAGCCTGGGTTGCCATCTGATCCCATAGAAGCTATGTTCTTTGCCTTGGACAGGGCTTTGAGGACCTGTTCTTCAGATATGTAAGGTGTGGGGGGGGGGGGGTTGTTGTAAGTTAGGAGGGGATAAGGGAGTGAAATTTTTGCCAGACCTATCTATGAGAAAAATATCTGGGCTTGATTAATGGGCAAAAGCAACATTTGTAAAAAGGAAAGTTGCAGCAACAAGATAATATCAACCTGGATCAGAAATGTGATGTAAAGGAACTTCAGAAGGAGATAGTGTATTAATATTTGGGAATAGATGAAGGGTCAACAATAAAACATGAACACATGAGAACAAATCTCAGTAAGCAATACTTGATAAGATTAAAAGTTACCACTGAAAAAAGTACAGTTGTGTAAAGAAACCTGCCATAAACGTACATGTTGGAATGATCACTGCAGCAGTAGCCTTAGCATATAGATTATATCCTGCCAAGGATATAACAGTCGCCCAGCTTCCAAAGCTTCAGGGCACCTTCCATGTTCTCAAACTGTTACTCAGCTAAAGCTCAGCCAATTTAAAAGACAGATTTGGGTACCATTCTCTTCAGAGATTTCCTGCCTTTGAAGGGAGTGCTTCTCAGCAGGCTTTCAAGGATCGATGATCGGCTTATGCTTTTCCTTTGCTGGGCAGATAAGTTCCCTTTCAGGAAAAACTTTCCAGATTAAAAAAAATGTAGTTTACTGTACTCTCCTGTTTAGGAAAGTTATTTTAAGCTAGGAGTCTGTGTTTTTTAATGGACTGTCCAAATGCTTAACTGTACTTTTAAATGAGCACTCACTTTTTTCTTTTTTTCCTTGACAGTTTAAAAGTTGTTTAAAGTAATTGAAAACCGTTTTTTCTGGGGAGAAATTGTGTTTATTTTAGTTTTGGGGGCTGGAAGTGATTTTTACTGTGTTTCTGTGTGAAAAAAATTGACTTTTAAAGACTTTTGTTGCTTGCTTTTCCAAGGAAAGAGGTACCATTTTTGGCTTGATCGTGGAACAGACTGCAGGATGGCTACTGCAGCAGTGATTAATATGATGATCATCTGCTTTGGCATCTGGGAATAAAATCCAAGTAGCAAATCAATTTGCTCTTCCTATTCTAAATTACAGCTTTGGTATAAATGACTGGTTCCAAAGCACACTGAACCAGTTAGAAAAAAGAAAACTGCTTTATGCTTAGCAATTTTATTTTATTTTACATTTGTTTACCAGGAAAAGTCTAGCTAGACATGTGCCCTTTTTCGGTGGAGGCCCGGGGAGATAAGCTCCAAGTCATAAAGTAACATAGTAAAAGTACCACATATTAACAAAAAGTAAAGTACTTCATATTGACAAAAAACACAGTGTTCGACATTACAACTATAGATATAACACCAAGTAGAACCTATAGTCATATTAACAAAAGACAATAAAACAGTGTTAGACATTGCAACTATAGCTATAACACCAAGTAGATATAACTTAAAAAAAACAGTGCATACCAAGATTATACAATCCTCACTCTGAAGGAGGTAAGGGCCTTCTTAAAATTGACTACATGCACATATCTGCATTTGTGGGACTACATACACATTTGCTGACCTTATCAGATCCACATATAGTAAAAGTTCTAAAACATGGAGAAGTCATCTACGATGACATCTTTTCTTAGTTTAGCATAAGCATTTCAGAAAAAAGTGGGGATGGAAATCAAACCAGAAGCAGACAGTTCCAAAAATCAGAAGAAAGAATATAAAGAAAAGGACCAGAAGAAAAGAAAATGAAATGAGAAAGTCCGCAAATACAGCAGCAAGATATTCTGGAACAGCCTCATGTTGACCAAGATCTGATGCTGGAATGGTTAAGGAGAGATAAACTGAAAGAAAAAGATAAAAGGACAATAACGGTGACCCAAGACAGTAGGCTACATACATGTTGGTTTGGAAAGTCTATAGAAAACATGGTAGAAACAGGCAAATGTAGGTACTGTAAAACAGAAAACTGTCGCACATCTCGTTGCTGGGTGTGACACACTCATGGCTGAGGATCTGCACACAAAGGCTTTGCAATCTTACTAAAAAGCAAATAAATGAAGACAAAAACTATACTATAATAACTTTCAAAATAATACTAAATATAACCCTACAAAATGTTTTGACATTCATTAAAGAAATCTTACATCTCAGCCACAAATTCTACCCAAACCCCTCTCCCAATAACTCACCATTCGAAAATGCAATACAGCTCAACTCTTATTTTATAGACAGTACAGCATCTCTACGAAGTATGCCTCAACACCTAATCCCAATCCTACCCAACAGCCACTATCACCATAACTACTTTCACTTTCAAATCTGTATCTACATTCTATATAAAACTACTCTTAAACAAACAAACCATGCTCTTCTTCCAAGTGAGTACCTAAAAATAGAAGCCAATAGGACTGCCTATCCTGTCTCAATCCTTATAAGTAAATTCAGGAATCCCACATTCCCTCTCTAGAAATAATCACAAGTTATCCCTCTCCATAAAGGAGGAAATTCAACAGACATTAATAAATTTAGCAGCAACACACCAAACAGCCAATGCCTTTCTTCTGTTTGGTGTGTTGCTGCTATCAATTTTGCTGTTGCTGTGTTTTGTCAATTAATAAATTTAGACCTGCAGCAATCTTATCTCCCTTCACCAAAATACGTGAAAAATGTATTCAAAATCAATTGCTAGGCTATCTCCTGCAGGACGAACTTCTATCCAACATGTTTTCCATCCTTCCCATAGTACTAGCACTGCCCTTCTAAGCTATATAAATACCATCAATAAAGCTAGAGATAATGGCAAAATAGTCTCTGTCATTATTTCTAGACTTGTCTCAAGCCTTTGACACAGTTTGTCAAGCAAACTTCTGCTTCAAATCTCCTCACTAGGTCTCTCTTGGCCCACCCTTCTGTGGTTCAAAAGGTACCTGTCCAATAGGTATCAGTCAGTAAAATGGCACACCACGCTCTCTTTTTAACTCCCAGTCACCACTGGCATACTAGAAGGGTCTATCCTTGGTCACCCCCCTTTAACATTTTCACCAACACCCTCTATACTTCCACACAACAGGCCACTCTAATACAATATGCAGATGATTCCACTTGTATCTGCACATCAGATGACATCGCACACCTCCAAAAAATTACTTGGGAAGCTTTAACATCAATGAAATATTGTCTTTTAAACTTATACCTCACTTTCAACTCAAAAAAGACCAAACTACTATTTCTTCCCCAAATCCCTCTCATGAAAAAACAAAATTTAAAGTTCTCTCTCTTGATAATACAACACTGAAGTCACTTCTCATAGCAAACTATTAGGAATGATAGTGGATTATAAACTTACATTCGACCTGAATACACAAAATTGCATGAGAAAAAAATAATAAAAAACTAACGTTGCTTTACAGAGCCAAAAACGTTCTCACAACCAAAACTACACTTGCCACTACTTATCTACTCCCCACTCTTCTTTATGGTGCGCCCATCCTTACTAATATTTCAGGCTTCACAAAAACTAAAATTTGCAGTGCATACCCCTTTCAGAATCCACCACTGTATAGCACTGAAAAGCCTTAATTGGTTAGAACTGCTACATCAGCTAACATACACACAATGTCTTAAGACCTATAAAATTATCCAGCATCCATCTGCTGTCTAGCATTAAAAAACATTCCACACAACTACAGTGGATATAAAAAGTGTACACACCCCTGTTAAAATACCAGGTTTTGTGATATAAAAAAGTGAGACCACAATAAATAATTTCAAAACTTTTCCCAACTTTAATGTGACCTACAACCTGTACAATTCAATTGAAAAACAAACAATAAAAATATAAAAAATAAAAAACATACATAAGCTGGTTGCATAATTGTGCACATCCTTAAACTAATATTTTGTTGAAGCACCTTTTGATTTAATTACAGCATTCAGTCTTCTTGGGTACACACCTGCCATCAATTAAAGAGACTCTGATTAACCCCATATAAAGTTCAGCTGTCCTAGTAGGATTTTCCTGACATTTACTTAGTTGCCTGGTACAGCAAAAGCCATGGTTCGCAGAGAGCTTACAAAACATCAAAGGGATCTATCAGTCAGGAGAAGAGTACAAAAACATTTCCACAGCATTGGATATACCATGGAACATAGTGAAGACAGTCGTCAAAAAGTGGAGAAAATATGGGACAACGGTGACGTTGCAAAGAACTGGACGTCCCTCCAAAATTGATAAAAAGACAAGACAAAAACTGGTCAGGGAGGCTGCTAAGAGATCTACAGCAACACAGAAGGAGCTACAGGAATTTCTGGCAAGTACTGGCTGTGTACTACATGTGACAACAATCTCCCGTATTCTCCATATGTCTGGGCTATGAGGTAGGGTGGCAAGACGGAAGCCTTTTCTTACAAAGAAAAACATCCAGGCCCAGCTAAATTGTGTAAAACAATACATCATGTCTCCCAAAAATATGTGGAAAAATGGGTTATGGTCTGATGAGACCAAAGTTGAACTTTTTGGCCAGAATTCCAAAAGGTACGTTTGGCGCAAAAACAACACTTTGCATCACTAAAAGAACACCATCCCCGGTGAAGCATGGTGGTGGCAGAATCATGCTTTGGGGTTGCTTTTCTTCAGCTGGAACTCCGGCTTTAGTCAAGGTGGAGGGAATTATGAACAGTTCCAAATACCAGTCACTTTTGGCCCAAAACCTTCAGGCGTCTGCTAGAAAGCTGAAGATGAAGAGGAATTTCACCTTTCAGCATGACAATGACCCCAAGCATACATCCAAATCAACAAAAGAATGGCTTCACCAGAAGAAAATTAAAGTTTTGGAATGGCCCAGCCAAAGTCCAGACCTAAATCTAATAGAAATTCTGTGGGGTGACCTGAAGAGGGGTGTGCACAAAAGATGCCCTTGGAATCTGACAGATTTGGAGCACTTTTGCAAGGAAGAGTGGGTAAATATTGCCAAGTCAAGATGTGCCATGCTGATAGACTCTGACTCAAGAAGACTAAATGCTGTACTTAAATCAAAAGGTGCTTTAATAAAGTATTAGAGTATTAGTTTAAGGGTGTGCACACGTATGCAACCAGCTTATTGTACATTTTTTATTTTTTATATATTTTCCCCTAACAGATTTGTTTGTTTTTCAATTGAATTGAACATGTTATAGGTCACATTAAAGGTGGGAAAAGTTTTGAAATGATTTATTGTGGTCTCTTTTTTATATCACATAAACCTGGCATTTTAAAAGGGAGTGGTACACTTTTTATATCCACTGTATGTTCCCAGTCGGTCATTGCGATCCAGTGACCAAAAACTCCTGTCCGTCTACAAACCTAGCAAATCTGCTGAGCATTGTCTGTACTTTTACAAGGTTGCTAAGGCCTGGAACTCCTTACCTGTATCCATCAGGTTTAAACCTTCCCTCCCATCTATCAAAACCACTCTGAAAGACTTCCTAGCTAAAATATGTCTCTGTTCTTGCTCAAAACCAGGATAAAGTATATCCCTAAATGTAAACAAGTACCTTTTCATTTCTTAGACCTCCTTACTCTCCCTTCGTCACTTACTTCCTTACTGTCTAATTCTATTCCCTAACTTTCTCTCTAAATATACCATAAGCCTGTTTTTCCCTCACTTCATATTGCATTCATATTTGTATGAGACTAACTGATCTTTAGTTTCTCTACAAACTAAAATTTCTCTACATATTAAATGATCATATACTTTGTATCGATTCTTAACCAATATTTTTACATTGTCTAATTTGTTATAATTATTTAAACTGCAGATGTTTTTGTTTTATTTTTGAATATTGTAAAACTACTCTTCTTAAAATGTCTTGCAATTATTTGGAGTTTTTTTTTCATGACCCTACACTGAAAATGGGCTTTAACCCAGTCGGACTTTCCCTGTAATCAAATGTCAATAAATAAATAATGTGGCAAGACTGTTGTAATGGAGAGTGTACAAACACTATAATACAGAAGTAAATGAGAAGCATTGGAAACACGAACCACAAAGCAATCTGAACAATGATGAAGTTTATACCATATGGGATCACTCATTACCAACAGTTAAACAGATACAAGAAAACTAGACACTGTAATCCAATAAAGAGGACAAAAATATCACTGATCAATGAAATATCTACACCCAGCATTTAGTGTATTACGTACAGAGAGAGACACAAAGTCATAAAATATCAGAATTGCCAGCATAAATGAGAGCAATGTGGGAAAAAAGATACCCATGCAGTTCCAATAGTAGAAAGAGCAACAAGACTAATAAAAAAATAATAATAATTTACAATTGTACTTAAATATGCTACCAATTCATGTAACCCCATTGGAACTGCAGGAGGAGGAAGTTCTGGGTACATTGCAGGTACTGAGAACGCTACTCTTGGCTAATATCAAAAACTGAAACAATATTAATTTTATTAACTCTAACTGTACCCTGACTTAGGAATGGGGCCCATTCCCATCAAGGTATGTAAAAATTCTAAGCATTTGGAGAAATTAAAAATGAAAGCTTATTCAAGAGAAGGGGAAGGTACTGGGTAAGACTCTCTCTCTCCCCTGCATTCTGTTTACTTACTGATGAAGGTTTAGATCTAGTATTAGCTGAGCTACCCGACTTATTGAGATTAAGGAGGTCAAGGGCAATGTGGTCTTACGGCTGCATCAGCCACCTTCCCAGAGCTTTTGGCACCCACCAGGTGCTCCAACTGCCAGGAATGCACAAGGAGCTCAATATAAAATGCAGCAGGAGTGCCAAAAAGCTTCAGAGCATTTTTTGCCTACAAAGGAGGCACGATCTCTGAATACTTGTGCTGGGGAACAAAGTGAACTACAATGATATACAAAAAGGGTGAAAACAACCACACCCTAGTGACAGAAAAGTTAACAGGAGCAGAAAAAAGGGGGCTGGAGGGAACAATTCCTACAACAACAGTGATCCATTAGAAAATCTACTGTTACGGTAAGTTTAATTACACACCTGAACTGTGTTCAATACCTACCACCACTGCAGTAGCCTAACCTATTTGGATAGATTATCACAGCTTAATCAGGTGCAGAAAAACTGTCCAATAATAAGACTTGAGGAGCCCCAGGAAAATGGTCCTTGCAAAGCTTGTTCTGGAACTAGATAAAGGATCCAGTTTACAGTGCTTTGTAAAACTATGTAAAGAGAACCATGTTGCTGCGCCTAGAAAACTTCTAGAGTCCACCCCTTTCCAGAAAGCCAATGAAGAAGCCAATGTCCTTGTTGAATGAGTTGTAACCCTGCATGGAACTCCCTTATTATGATGAGTATAACAAAAAGCAATAGCAAGAGACAACCACCCAGAAATAATCAACTATGTCATTGGTTGTCCTTTCTTTACCTTCATAAGAGACAATCAGTTGCTCAGCTTTCCTGAAAGGTCAAGTTTTAACTAGGTAAAGCTTGAGCTGCCTATATAGACCCAGAGAGTGAATAATCCTTTCTACCTTGGTCTTTGGTTCAGGAAAGAAGTCTGGGAGATTTTTAATAGTATGGCTTAAAGAAAACTCTGAGTCCACTTCAGGTATAAAAGGAAGACTTGTTCTCAAAGAAACCCTGTCCTTGTAAAAAATGAGATAGGATTGACTCACCACAAGTGCTTGTAACTCAGATATCCATCAAGTAGGTGACAAAACAAACAGTTTTCTATGTTAAAAACATCCAATCAGCTACACAGAGTGATTCAAAAACGAAGTAAGCTTCTCAAACACAAACCTGAGATCCCAAGGAGGTGCCATCTCTGTTGCCTAGGCCTTTTCCAAAAATGTTTAACTTGAGCATTATTAAAAAAGGGGGATCTGAGAGCAGACAAATGCACCTTTGTACAACAAACCACTGGACAATAATCCATACAAATCAAGAAACATTATTCTGCTCAACATCTGAGCTGTTGGCTGGCTGTGATCTACCTGCGAAAATCAACAGGACACACAAGCTGATTTAAGTGTACTTTTCCCTGCACTTTTACTGTTAAGATTAGCACTGCGTTTTATTTATTTGTTTCAGTGAGTATTACTTGCATATTGTGGTCTCTCTCTCTCTGTAGTTAGTTGGTTAGAAATGTGAAAACTGTAGGTTTTATTGTTAAAATTAGTACTGCATTTTATTTATTTGTTTCACTGAATATTACTTGAATATTGTGGTTGGTCTCTGTCTTTCTGCAGTTAATTTGCTAGAAGTGTAAAAAGTGTGCCTTTTATTGTTAAGATTACTACTGCAATTTATTTGTTTCATTGAATATTACTAGCATATTGTGGTCTCTGTCTTTCTGTACTTAGTTTGCCAGAAGTGTGAAAAGTGTAGCTTTTATTGTTAAGATTAGTACTGCATTTTATTTATTTGTTTCACTGAATATTGTAAACAAAAAACTCCAGATGACCACCACGGCTATGAAAACAGATTTAATGTAGACAAGCGCTCGCTTTCACGTAGAACACCTACAATTTTTCAAGTCTTCAATAAAAATGCAAAAACACAAACTCATTTTATAGTCAAAGTTAATCAATAAATCAGTTAAAAAATCAATTAAAAAACAAATTAAATCAATTATTCAATGTTCAACATTATATTCATTTAAAGGGGGCGAGCATCTAGCTCAGGTATAATACATACATAATTATTCAATCCTGGATGTACATGGGCTTGCAGCTTTAAAATCCACTTTAATTCAACACATTATACTTGATTATTAAGATTACCTCCCCTCTTATCACTAATAACAATTTGTAAAACTTTAAATCCAATTTTATGTACAGGAAATTCCATAATGTGTTTAGCCAAAGCATTTAATTTATTGTTGTTTCTCACATCAAACATATGTTGGTATATCCTGTTCCTCAAACGTTTGTGTTTTGCCTACATAAAAACACCTACGTTCTTTGCACTCTGCCTGATAAACTATGTTAAGTCGTTTTACAAGTAGCATAGAGCCTGGGTTGAAAAATAAAAGGTAAAACTGGATGTTTAAACTCAAACTACAGATATATGTTTACACATCCTACAATTTTTACATGGATCTGTCCCTAATTTATGTGTAGATATAATAAGAAGTTATGTACCTACCATAACGTTCCATGGTAGTTGTCTTCTTCTCGCCTTCTTTCTTGCTGGTTGGGTTCGGAGCCGATCCTCGGCTCTGACTCGGCCATATACTAAAGCTCGAGAGCTATTTACTGGCTCGAGGCCTCCCCTTATCCCACAATGCTTGGCACTAGGTACCCAGATCTCGTTCGGCAGAGCTAACACCATAGAAAAAATTTTAAGGACACCTGTCCAAACTACAAGGTTTACCTACAGTACTAAAACAGAGGAGGACGTAACCCAGATAAGACTCAGCCAGAGGAGAAAGGCCTCAAAATGGGACTCTTTTCGGTCTGTCCAGGCTAGGGGGATGGAGGGTGGGATGCAAGAAAGAAGGCGAGAAGAAGACAACTAACATGAAACATTATGGTAGGTACATAATTTCTTAATGTTAAGTTGTCTATCTCGCCTTCATTCTTGCTGGCTGGGACAGCGTCCCTAGTACCTTAGTCCTGGGTGGCTCATCGGAACAGACTCTTGAGCACAGTGGAACCAAAATCAGCTCTACTCCTAGAGGCTATATCCAACTTATAATGTGAAATGAAGGTATGAGGAGTGGCCCATGTGGCTGCAGCACAAATAGATTCCATTGGTAGTCTAGCTTGAAAAGCTACCGAAGTAGCTAACACTCTGGTGGAATGACCTTTAGGTTTAGTAGGGAGTTCTTTATGTCTCAGCTGATAAATCAAAGTAATAATAGAGGACAACCACCTGGATAAGGTTACTTTAGAAACTGGCAGGCCCTCTTTGCCCTCAGCGTAGGACAGGAAGAGTTGGTCTGATTTTCTTGTTTGCTTAGTCCTATCCAAATAAAAACGTAATTGGCTATGAACGTCCAATTGGTGTAACTTTTGTTCAGCTTTGTTCGAATAGTTAGGAAAAAAGACAGGTAGATCAATAGCCTGATTCAGGTTTGTTTCAGAAGGTATCTTGGGCAGAAAAGAAGGATTAGTCCTGAATGAAACTCTATCCTTGTGAAACACAAGGTAAGGAGGAATTGCCAGGCTTCTGGGTACAGTGACAATCTTCCCCAGACTGCCTCAGAAGGTGGACAGTCAGGCAGCCCCTCAGGGGTGCTGAAAGGGTTTGTCAGAGAAAGATTCTCTGCTACCCTGATTTTGTGGACCCCTCTGCCCCTCGGGCGGTGTCTATTATTGTTCCCTCCCCTGCCCCTGGAGGGAAACTCACCACGTGTGTCAGGCACGACTCCCTGGGGTTTCTGAAACCACATTTTCCCACTCTTCTGACCCTTAGGGTATGGTCTAGAGGGAGTAGAAAAACTGACTCCCACGGCAGAGAGAGTCTTGCCTTCCTACTCACACCTGGTAAGGGTATCCTTCACCTGTGGTCCAAACAGAGCCGAACCATCGAAGGGGGTATTGGTGAAGGACGCCTTAAAGGGGTCAGCAAAGTTACATAACTGCATCCAGGCATGTCTTCTCAAAGCCACGCCTGTACCTGCGGCCCTACTCGCCCCATCGGCTGCATAAGAAATGAACCGCATGGAGGAGTTGACGATAGAGTTAAGGGTCGCCAGCTGGGAGTTAATCTTATCCTGAGCCCCTGCAGCTGATGGATCCTAAAGGGTATCACCCAGTTCCTTGATACTTCAGCGACCGCATGGAAAAGGTCGCTGAGGAAAACATCTGCTTCCCGTACCTGTCCATTGTCCTAGACTCTTTATTAGGTGGATGGACAGGCACAGAAGGGTCAGCCAACTCCTTCTTAGTGGCTGCTGCCACCACCATGGCATCAACGGGGACACCTTTTGTCAAAAATTGTTTGTTGGGTGGGACTGTAATGAACTTAATTGGCCTGTGGGGAATTGGTTCCACTGTGTCCGGGGCTGACCACGCCCTTCGAGCCACTACTTCCACGAGCGGGTCGAAGGGTGGAGACACCCAGAAGGTGGAAGGGCGAGAACCAAATGCGTCCAGGTATACCGACTCATCCTCGGAAGGGTTAAGGCAGTCCAGTTCCCCCTCTGCTTAAGGATCTCTAGGATGTCTGAAAAAGAGACATCCTCAGAGGGGGATCTTGGGGACCCTTCCAAATCCTCCAAGTCGGTATCAGACGTGATGGACTCGGGGGAGTCGACATGTTTCCTCTTACATTTTCTCTTCCGAGGGGGCTCCTCTGAATGATCAGGAGAGGCCTCGAAAGAGGAAGATACGCCCAATGGGGCGACCTGGAGTGTCTGTTCTCCACGCTTGGGGTCAGGAGGGTGGACAGAGACAGATGCAGGCACCATGGGGGGAGGAGCCGAAGGGGCCGATCGAGGAGCCGACTCAGGAGTCAGCACGCTCCTCATGACCTCGAAGGCACCCCTATCAAGCAGAGCAGAGGGTCCCCACTCCGAAGAGACGTAAACCCTTTCCGGCACCGAGAGGGACGGCGCCGAGGCTGATGTCAGGGCCGAGCTCACCTGCGCCGAAGCCCCGAGAGGGAGAACGGGGTCGGACAAGGGTCCGATGCCACTCGCCCCCTCGGAGCCGACGAGGGAGTCCTGGCACCGAAATCCCTCCAAGGAAGGAACCAATGAAGAGATCGGAGCCGACGAAGGAGCCGAAAGATGCGGTATTGGCTCCGACGTTTCCAAGATTCGAGCCCCAACCAGCTCCGGCTCCGAACACAAAAAGGGAGTCGGAGGAGGAACTGCTGAAGATACCGGGACAGCTACAGTCTGTTGAGAAGGGCTGGTTAACATTTTGGCCAGGGCCTGCGATTTAAGGAGTCTACTGACCACCCTCTCCAAGTCATGATCGGATAACCTGGAGGACCGAGAGGAGTGGGACCTATGGCTTCGTGCCGACTGAAGCAACGGTGACCTCGGAGCCGAACAAACCGATTCTAGGGAAGGGGACCTAGAACATTTTCGGCCCAACGATGGTTCCGACACTAAAGTCGGAGCCGATTGAGGTCTAGGGATGTCTGCTCCAGCTGGAGCCGAAGAGGAGGCAGATGGTCTGCCCGGCGACGGCTCTGAACTGGGAGCCGACGGCTTGGTGGGCTTTGAGGATTTCCCCGACTGAGGCTTCGCCGGGGATCCCTCTGGCTTAAGTAAGCCTCTCAAAATAAGCTTGTTCCTACGCTCCTGCAGGACTCTCACGCTGAAGGCATGACAGACCGAGCAGGAGTCCTGCAGGTGTAGGGAACCCAAGCAATAAATTGTGACCGTCTGTCAGAGACATCTTCTGACAGCACGAGTCACACTTCTTGAAGCCTGAAACTTTAGTATCCTTGGACATACTGACCCTGGGATACTAAAGAGAGAAAAATTAAACTAGTGCTTAAACAAGGCACACAGAAACACTCACACACCCGCACTAGTTAAGCTAACAATAATAACCACAAAAAACTATCACACACACTTAATAACAACTATCCTTAATAAAAATATACAAATACTACAAGGCTAAACACTACTCCTATAGGTATAAGTGTGGGGTTAGGCACTAATAGAGAGAAACAAGGGGGGGAGGGTAGAAACGAACAGAAAACGAGTTCCCTTAGTGGGACAAACTAGGGGATACACAGTCTAACTACACTACAAGGGAAAGACAATCTATATATAAGAAAAATACAAGGTAAATATTAGCTAGTAATACAAAAAAAAGGATTAATACGACCTGAGCCAGTAAAAGCGCAACCTCGTAGCTGAAGCGGCAAACGAGATCTGGGTACCTAGCGCCAAGCATTGTGGGATAAGGGGAGGCCTCGAGCCAGTAAATAGCTCTCGAGGTTTAGTAGATGGTCGAGTCGGAGCCGAGGATCGGCTCTGAACCCAACCAGCAAGAATGAAGGCGAGATAGACAACTCAACATCATTTTTTTGCCGATCCTTGCATAGTAACTGCTTCAAGTTACAATTATTTTTATATGTAAAACTAGGGACTTCCCCTATGATATTCACAGCTTCCTTATTACTTATCAATAAATGCCCGTTTTTCTTGATTATATTATTACAAACCTTATTATTATCACTGGCATATTTTGCAACAAAACATACTCTATTCCTCTTTAAACCTGCATCTACCTTGGGAGCTGTCTCCGTGGGATTAACTTCATCACTATTTTGAAGGGTCCTGTTCCCAATGTCTTGGAAAATGGACTCATTATAACCCCTTCCTATAAATAACTGCTGTAGATATTCAATCTCCTTCTCCCTGTCAGTATTTACACTGCATATATCCTTGGCTCTATTCAACTGTCCTTTAATAATGTTCGGAAAAACATGTCTGGGATGCATACTCCTATAGTCTAAAAGACTATTTTTCCAGCATGTTTTACGAAACAACTTGATATTAATACTTTCTAATCTGTCCCTGTATATTGAGACATCCAAAAAATCAATGCACTCAAGGGAATGAGATATCGTAAACCTCAGGAAATCCGTTGTAGACTCCAAATATTTAATGAAGTCAAATAATAAGGGTAACCCTCCATCCCACAACATAAAGGTGTCATCAACAAAATGCCTATATAATCTTATATGTGTACTAAAGGCACTATTATGTAGCTATTCCTGCTCCCAATGGTAGACCACCAGATTCACATATGAATTTGCACAGGGGGGCATGGCATCCCCCTTTTTGTAAATAAATCATGTCCTCATACATAAGAACATTATTTGATAATATCAAATCAAGTAGTGTGCATACTAAAATGATTTCATTAGTACTATTTTCCCCCATTTCCCTCATCACATTTCTTACTGCCTCTATGCTATAAGTGTAAGGTATGCCAGTAAACAAACTTTGTACATCTAGAGTAACCATATAACAGTTACCCAATTCAGACCTTTCATTAAACTCCCTTAGGTCTTTCAAAAATTGAGATGTAGCTTTCAAAATGGTGGGAATTTTTCTTACTAACTGTCCCAACTTACTCTCTACATAAATTGAGAGAGGCTCCATAGCCCAACCACCTCCATCTACAATGGGCCTTAGGGGCGGTTTCTGTAGGGACTTGTGTATCTTATGTAACCCTTTAATATATGGTATTCTAGGAAATTCCACAGTAAACTAAGTGTATAATTTCTCATCTATCTGTCTGCACATAAGCAAATCATATAAACTTTCTTTAATGCCTTTAACAATGTTCAAATATTGAGCATAATTTATTAACATATATGTATCTCATTCAACATGTCGTGCATAGACTGAATATAATCACATTTGTTCATGATAATCACAACCCCTCCCTTATCTGCAGGTCTTATACTTAATTTGTGATTATTCTGCAAGGATTGTAAAGCACTTTTCTCATTTAATGTGAGGTTATAAAAGGAACCTCTACTATTCACATAAAAACTCACACAAATTTCTTTCTTGCAGTCTAATAAACATCTCCACATGACTAGGCACGACAGGCACAAAGGAGCTTTTTTTATATAACTTAGTACTTTCATATTTATTATCATCTTTAAAATGCAGTTCTAAAGCTATGTTCTGACTGAACAGTCTCAAATCTGTCAACAATTCATTTACTTCAGTACACAGAGGGAATAAATGTTAAACCCTTGTTCAACAATGCTATTTCAGTTTCACTCAGATGGTAATCAGACAAATTGACTACAAGTTCATTCACTGTTTCTGCCTTCTGTTCGAGAGTGTTTTCTCCCCTGAGAACTTCCTTTTTCTTCTTCCTCGATTTATCGAGCATTGTTGTTGTTGTCTCTTGTATATTCTGTTTTACCAGTAACGGCAAAAAACTATCCAGGGTTACCAGAATGAGTTTTGGTCTCACTCCCTGCAAAACCTGATTGTTGGCTTGTTGATTGGGCAAAGGAGTTACATTAATCTCAGAGGCCACCTGAAATATCATAGGTTGCGAAGAGCTACTGCTCTGACACACCTCCTGCGTCTTAGCAACTAAAACTAGCGAAACCACATTCAATACATTAGGTGTATGTAGCCCTATATCTTCCATTCGGGATTCTCTTTTTTCATCAGACCCAGCAGCATATCACGGCCATTTAAAGACATGTCCAAGGCTAACGTCAGTAAAGTCTCTCTGAAGCTTATGCTGCTTAATCTGTCTCAGTCTATTCTCATATAATGTAACATTCAAGTACATGTTATTCAACGCACTAGTGTAGACATCCCCTTCAAACTCCTCAGCAATGTTACGATATTGCTGCTGTATACTAGTGCTCAAATTATGCTCAATAGGATCAAAATAGTCAATGATTAACTGCATGTACTTCTGACTGAGTTCTAAATTTAACTGCTGCCATTGCTTCAGGGTGGGTTTCCCCATATGTGGGCATAAATAAAACCCTCATACCCCTTGGAATTACATTAAAATGAAGACAGGCTTCCATATGCTGTCTCTGCCAACTAAGCCATTTATATTTATAAATGTCATTCCCTAAATCTTTTACATTCTGGGTAAACTGTTGATAACCATCAGTTTTACTCTGCACACAAGCCCCAGGATTCCCTTCAAAACTCATGGCCAAGAGCGGATTATCTCTTCTTGAGAAGATACTCTCCCATTTCAATTGTGTCTCATTCACTCTTGGAACATAGTCAATCTCTATAGATGCGTTTTCAGCCATGTGGCTAGGCTGGTACAAAATAAGCCAACAAGCACAAAAACAAAATACCAGCAAAAGTTCAAAGATCATCCACGGATCAACAAGAATAATGTAAACAAAAAACTCCAGATGACCACCACGGCTATGAAAACAGATTTAATGTAGACAACTGCTTTCACATAGAACACCTATGCTTTTTCAAGTCTTCAATAAAGATGCAAAGACACATACTCATTTTATAGTCAAAGTTTCAATAATCAAGTTCATTGAATAATACTTGAATATTGTGGTCTCTGTCTTTCTGCAGTTAGTTTGCTAAAAGTGTGAAAAGTGTAGCCATCTGGGCTCATTGGAGGCGTTTCTCTTCTTTTGAAATTCTGTGTTAACTCTTTGCCTGGGGGGTTCTGTTTTGCCTTACAATCAGTGTTAGTTACATCTCTGTATATTATTCTGCTCAACATCTGAGTTGATGGCTGTCTATCATCTACCTGCAAAAATCAACTGGACATACAAGCTGATTTAAGTATACTTTTCACTGTACTTTTATTAAGATTAGTACTGCATTTTATTTATTTGTTTCATTGAATATTACTTGAATATTGTGGTCTCCGTCTTTCTGCAGTTAGTTTGCCAGAAGTGTGAAAAGTGTAGCTTTTATTGTTAAGATTAGTACTGCATTTTATTAATTTGTTTCATTGAATATTACTTGAATATTATGGTGTGAATATTATGGTGTCTGTCTTTCTGCAGTTCTCCACCCTCCCTCGCTGTTCTTGTTGTGGTGTTAATCTTGGTGACTTTGGAACTGCCCACCCCTGCTCTAAATTTGTTTTTGGACACCCCTCCTGGGCCCATCTCATTTGCTCACTCAGAGTACAGTGCGATCATATTTTGATTTCAGACACTCCTACCAGTCCCATCTCTTCTGCTGTATACAGAGTACTTGGGAAGGACAACCCCTATAGTCTCTTAAACTGTTCTGTTCCCTCCCTCTCCACTGAAAAAAAAATTATACTTTATGCAGCTGCTCTTACTCTACCTTATTACCTTAGTTTGTTGTTGTGTGTGCTCTTAAGTGAACAAATGCTCTTATTCTGCACTTACTACTGCTTGTTAGTAGCCTGACTAATATTCTAAGCATCTTAGTTTTGGTTGTAGCACATGTGCTTCAGGCCATTTTTGTTTACAATTAGGGTTTTTGCAGTCAAACCCTGTTCTCCGTAAGTCTGCCAAGTACTCAGGGCACTATGTCTGGACAATTCCCATCAGTTTCTCCTGCCAGCCTGGTTGACATGGGCATACTGAGACAGTGTAGCAACTGCCTCATATTCATAGACACTCCCCTTCTCCTAGCACATAATTCTACTTGCGAGATATGCATCTACATCAGTAAGCTGGAATCCACGCTCTCTCCCACCACAGTCAGTACTCCTGACAAAGAGGGGATTGCCAGTACAAGCACCACACCACCCACATCCCAGAGCCACACACGCACCTATGCAGGGGTCCTCAACAAAAACTTAGCTAAACAACAGAGACTCCCAAAACACACACACAAACATTCCACACAAAAACCAACCTCATCACATACAGTAGTCAGCTCGCCAGTGTCTCTCAAATACAGCCCATTAGGCAAAACAATAAACCAATGCAGTCCATAAAGCACAACAATAAACCAAACATACCAGTCATTGGCAACTCGATATTGAGATACACGTATGTCCCGCCACCAGGCTCAACAATGAGAAGGTCATGGTCAGCTGTTTGTCAGGCACTAGAATCTGCCAAATCACACACACACTCAAGTCTCTCCATGACAGGTACAAGTATGACTCTGTCATTGTCCATGTTGGTGTGAATGACTTGACACATACCTCCCTGGAGTATATGAAGAGAGACATGATTGTGCTCTCAGAGTATGTGCTCCAGGCAGGTATGACCCTAACCCTAAACAGCATCCTGCCTTCACCAAGAATGATACCACAATACCAACAAAAAATGCTTGACTTCAACAATTGGCTTAGTTTCTGGTGTCTTTCTAAGGGGATCCAATATCTGTCTGCCTGGGATGACATGGTTGACAGGCTATGATAATTTGCCAGAGATGGCCTCCACCTGTCACCCCTAGGGTTCCAGATCTTAGCCAAAGATATTACCTCCCCCACTGTGCCTTTTTTAGACCATGTCCCAAAGACAAATCTTCCAACATAAAAGATCTGTCAAAAAGCAAACGGAAGGTCATGCTGCTCAATGCTAGGAGCCTTAATCTGAAAATGCACTCACTGGAGGCTCTCCTCACACTGGAAGATGCCAATGTCTGTGCAGTCACGGAAACTTGGTTCAGGGCTGCAGAGATCACCTCTGCCTTACCAGGTTATACCTCACTCCACACTTTCCGACCTCAAAATGAGGTCAGAAAGACTAAGGGTGGTGGAGTCTCTATCTTCATTAAGGACAAGCACACCTCCAGACTGGTTTACCAACATGACGCACTGGAATTACTCCAGGTGCAACTGACAGTTGGCAAGACAGTCATTCAAGTTATGGCCAGCTATAACTCCCCCTCCATGTCTCAGAACACCCACACCTCCTACCTGGACCTACTTGACTCCATCACAGTACCCCCTAACACCCTGATCCTTGGTGACTTCAACTATCCCACCATAGACTGAGTGAACTATTCTTGCATTAATGCACTCACCCAACAATTCCTTGATTTCATCAATTCTAACACACTACATCAGCTGGTCTTATCTCCCACAAGGGGAGATAACATACTGGACTTGGTTCTTACCAACATAGGCAACCGCTGTACCACTCCCATAGTATGTTCTTCCCTGGTGAGATCAGATCATCGGTCTGTCTCATTCGAAGTTTCTATCCCACCCAATCCCTCCCCAGCCATAATCAGGCTAAAAAACTTCTTAAAGGTTGAGTAGAACCTCCTAAGGGAGGGTATCAGCAGCTTCACACCACCACCAGCCTCAAATGATGCAGACAACTATGCTGAACAGTACACCAGTGCAGTATGCAAGCACCTGTACAACTGCATGGACTCAGCCATACCCAACAGAACTAAAATCTGCTCCTCAAGGAAACACAAACCTGTCTGGTGGACATACTCTATCAACAGGCTTTACAACAAAAGGAAGAAACTGTTGTCCAAGGATAAAAAGGAACAAATTCCAAATCAGAAAAACTCCCTCCTCTGCCTCAACAAACAAATTAAATCACTAGTTAAAACCTCCAAAGCCAGTTATGAGTTGAAACTAGCCTCCAAAACAAAGGGAAACCACAAGTCTTTCTTCAGTTAAGTTAGGAACCTCCATGACAAAGCCCACGTTTGTTCCGAACTAGTACTTAATGGTACCACTTACATTGATCCTGCTAACTTAGCCAACCTGCTGGCTGATAGGTTCAGTGCAAACTTCACCCTCTTATTGCCCCCAAAGGCCCAGTTGACATCCCCGATACTTGTCCCACACCTCACATCTCTGTAGATCAAGTGTTAAAGGCCCTATCCAAGGCAAAAAAACATGGTTTCCATGGGACCTGATAGTATCCCAGGCTGTATTTTGCATCATTTCCAGCAAGAACTAGCTTTGCCATTGAGCACCCTATTCAACCACAGCCTAACTACAGGCTTCATTCCAGCAGAGTGGAGAAATGTCATTGTCATCCCTTTGCACAAAGGTGGGGCCACTACTGACCCGGGGAACTATCAGCTTGATAAGTCTGATCTGTAAAGACATGGAGCGTATTATTATAGATCTCATAAACAAGGACATAGACAATCTCCCAGCACTTGACCCCACCCAATTCGGACTTGTCAGGGGCAGAATTTGCCTAATGAACCTACCTGAATTCTTTGAGACTGTCACCAAGGCCCTGGATGAGGGAAAGTCAATACATACAGCTTACCTTGACCTGGCTAAGGCCTTTGACACAATCCCCCACTCAGGCATCATCGAAAAGCTAAAACAACTTGGTGTTGATCCCTTTCTAGTCAGATGGGTGGCAAACTGGCTGACAGATAAGACCCACAAGGTCAAAATAGGTGCTGCCACCTCTGACAGCAGACCTGTCACTAGTGGTATCCCCCAGGGATCTGTTCTGGGAACCCTACTGTTTGGCCTATACTTCTCAGAGGTCCAGGCAAAGACAAAGGGCCTGTGGCTGACAAAGTGTGCGCATGACTGTAAGTTGGGTGCTGTCACTGACTCCTCAAATGATGTTGGCATACTGCAAGTGGGTCTCACAGCTACAAATAACTGGTGCCAAAATCATGGCCTTAAGTTAAATGCAAAAAAAAATGTATTATTGGACCATTCGATAAAAACAGGGCCCCTACTGATTACTACATCAACGGCAACCCCCTAAGCACACAACCTGTGGTGAGAGACCTGGGCACTCAGGTTGACAACAATCTCACATTTGACCATCATGTGGTGGTGGTCAGAAAAGCCTTTTACTTGGTTCATCTTATAAGTAAAGGGATTGCATCCAGAAAAAAAGGAGGGTATTACCTCTCTGTACTCCTTCCTTATTAGACCTACGATTGAGTATAATGCCCGTTTGATATGTACCTCTCCAAACACCTGCACCAACTGAAAAGGCCACAGAAATACCTTACAAAGAGAATCCATGGCCACTAACACCTATCCTATACGGGCAGGCTTAAATCACTATCACTCTACTCGGTATCATACAGATTGCTTAGAGGTGATCATGTCACGCCTACAAGGCAATATCAGACCATGCCCTACTAGAGGTGCTCCATATCCATAATTATCCACTTGATAGGCCTAAATCTGATATGCGACATCAACAAAACCTGCTGGAGAGACAGGTTTATCTCCCAGAGGCTGCTCCATCTCTGGAATAGACTTCCCATACATGTCAAACAGAGATCCTCACTGGCCCTCTTCAAATGCAATCTTGATGAGTGGATGAGAAATCATAAATTTGTCCCAGGGGTTCCACCTTTGCCCTTCATTGACAGGGGCAACAGATGCTGACTCAGATTTCCTTTTTGGGGATAAACTTTTGGCGAGGCTTATAAGGGCCCCAGGGCCATTAACCTAGTAACCTCCTATGATCCTACGAACAGAGGTAACCAGGCCTGAAAAGGGTCCTGGTTCATTTAGTGGAGCCAACTAGAAAGTATTTTCCACTTGCACAATACATGATTTTCTAGTAGCAGTCTTTCTAGCCTCCTTTAGTAACTGCTGCATGTCTTCAGAAAAATGGTACCTAAAAAGTATCAAAATTCTATCATCCAGGCAGTTAGTTTGAGTTTCCAGATTGGTTGTATCAAACTCCTCCATCGTGTGTGAGCAAATCTGGTCTGCGGGAAAGCTTGTGGTAATTGTCCTTGGCCAGAATGAAAAGAATGGAAGACCACTGCTGCCTTGCCCATAAGATAGTCACTACCAGAATTCTCAGCGAGTCTTTCTGGGACTTTAGATATACCCTGGTAATCAGTGGAAAGGGTGGAAAAGCATATAGGAACATTCTCATCCATGGGAATGAGAAAGCATCCAGCTTCCAGGCCTGACTAGAAGGAATCCTTGAGCAGAATTTCTTTAGTTGTCTGTTCTGGAAAGATGCAAACATATCTACTTGAAGTGTTCCCCACAGACGATCAATTCTTGGAAGATCCCAAGATGAGACTTCTATGTGTGGAGAGTCTTTTCTGGTCTTGCTGAACTTGTCTACAATAAAGGTTTGCTCTGATGGAATGTATGAAGCCTGTAGAGCCATTCTGAGCTAAACTGCTATTTCCCAGGCTATCACAGTCAGTCTGCAGAGAGGGTAGGATCTGACACACTTCTTTTTATGTACCACATCACTATGGTGTTGTCTGTGTACACTTGCAGAGGTCCTGTCCTGGGGACAACAGATACTTCTATTCCTTCAAAGGATTAAGAACAACCAATATCTCCCTGACATTTATGTGCTTCTATCTGTCCATAGATCCCAAAGAGCTTGCACTTTTACCACTTTGGAAATTGTTCTTCATGTCAGATCTGAACAGCCTGTGGTGTCTGGAGAAGGGTCAGAAAGGAAAATTAATAACCTGGACTGCAAGCTATCTGGTCTATCCACCATCCAATCTCCCTTGTTTTCAGATTGCAGAACTGACACCTGAAAACTAAAAAGGTGTAGAGGCTGAACCCAAACTGATCTGGGGCGCCAGTGTATTTTCCTCATGTTGTCAAAGGACAACACAATTATCATCGATGTCACATACCCTACAATCCTGAGATAATTCCTTGCAAATGCTCAGCTTAGGCTGGAAAAACTAACGAAGAACTGCTGAAACATATCTTACTTTTTCTGGCAGGAGAAAGGCTCTTCTCAATGCAAAATTCAGCAAACATCTCAGGAAAATCATTGTGTGAAATGAAAGAAGACTTCTACAAACTGATCTGAAAACACATATTGAGTAGAAGCTCCTTAACAGTTACTAGAGATTTTAGGCAGTTGGAAAAGAGAGTCTGCAAAGATAAGACAATTATCCAAATATGGGAAAATGTGAATGCAATGAGTGAAGCTAGCCTTTTTGTGAATACCTTTGGTACAGTGGAGAGTCCAAAGAGTATAAAAAACTGATGATGTAAGCAAAACACTACAAATCTTAAGAAGCACCTGAAATGCTTGGCAATAGGAATACAATGTTAGGTATGCTTAGATCCAGCTTTATCATGAAAGTTAAGAGGAGGAATCAAGAGATGCATGATACTGAAACAAAATCTTGACAAAAAAAGGTTTAGGAAAGAAAGATTCAGCACTGGCCTCCAGGATCATTTTGGTTTGGGAACTAGAAATATCCTTGAATAATAACCTTTGCCTAGTTGACTGACACACTGGTTCTATGACTTCCTAAGATGGCATGTGTTGAAGAATGGGAGGAAAGAGAGGTATCTGGTTCCCTGGGCAAGAAGGAATCCCCTGAAAGGAGGAAGAGATTCCCATTGCCAAGATTACCCTCTTTGGATTAAATTCAGGACTCAACTGTCTGAGACTGATGCCAAAAAGGAATATGAAGTCTTAGGGACATAGAAAGTTTGCCATGGTAGTAAGGAGAGAGAACGAGAATGTGGACAGTCATGCTGACAGATGACTGACCTTGAATTTTGGCGCATTTTTCCTTTCTTTTTTTCAAGCCTCCTTTCATTGTTTTGTAAAACCCTGATTACTGTCTGCTTGCTGTTTACAATGTTTATTGTAAAAGGGGGTATTTGTGAAGCGAAAACTATTATTTTTCTTTAAAATGGAGGGTTGAAATATCCTAGTTACTCCTTGAATCAGTTTTCCCCTTTCATTACACTTCTTAAGTATTTCAGCTGCAGAAGGGCCAAAAAATGTTTCCTTACCTAATGGACAATTTAATACCTCAGATTTATCATCACCAAGAAGATTTTGAGAATTAAACCAAGCAAATATCTTCACAACTGATCCAGATGCTGTTGCTCTTAAGGAAGAATCAGCATCATCATAAGCACATCTCAAAATATGCTTAGTCACCTGATAAACAGCTGTTACAGAAGAATTTAAAGAATTCTTACCTCAGAAGGAAGGCTAACCATTAACTTCTGTATGCCCTAAAAAGGCATAAACAAAAACTTTAACATATGAGCTTGACAGTTTAAAATCCTGAAAGTTAAAAGTACTAGAGGAATACATTCCCTTCCCCAACTTATCCACTGCTTTCCCAGCTTTGTCAGAAGGAATAGCGTTAATAGAAGTAACCTGTTTAGCAGCAGCAGATTTAGAAAGAGAAATTACTACTTGATCTGTTTTAGGATTAGAAAACAGGTACTTTTGTGTGTCTGGGATGCCTTGTATAACTTTTAAGACCAGAAGGTTAAACATCAGGAAGGTTTGATGCAATGAGAACATTTCTCTGAAGTAGGCAATACAGGAGGGATATGTGCATCATTAGACATCTGTAACTGAAATATATCATAATACATTTTCTATGTCATAGGAATTTCATTCCAATCGCACTGAAATGCCTCTTTTATGTTAAATAAAACGTCAGAAAAATAAATTTCTTCAGCAGAGAAATCTCAAGTTGTACTGTCCTTAGAATCTGAATGCTTATGCTGAGAAGAAACTCCTGAAGTACCCCCTTCCCACCCCGCAATGACTAGTCTTCTGAATGAAAAATCGTGCTGGAATGAGAAGGAACTACTTTCCATTTCTAACTAGAAGACTGTGAAAACAAGGGAAAAGCAGTAATCAGTTCCTTGGCAAATCCCAATAAATACGTCCCAACCATGGAAACAGAAACAAGACGTTTTTTTCTCACTAAGCACATTCTTCCTGAATAAAATCGGACTCTTTGGCAAACTGGACACAGCATCCACACACCCATCCTGGCTAAGTGAAGATCCTTCACCAGCCCCCTTCTCCAGGCAATGACATTAGCATCTCTCCCTTGCCTGCTAAGGGATCCATATAAACAGAGGACACAAAGGAGGTGGCTATCTCACAGTCTTTGGTGGCTTGTATGACTACACCTACAGGACCAGGGGGAAAAGATGGGTGGTCTGAGGAACAACAAGTGGCCACAGAAGAGTCACCCATCATTAACTAAGGCAAACTAGGAGCTGTTCTGATCCTTAAAGTCTCCTTATGTGGTTTTTTCTTTCTGTGTGCTGGAAAAGATACAATTAGAGAAATTGATTGCTGCTCCATCAGTGAGCCAGGAAAGAGGTCTGAAATGTGGGTAGAATAGCCCTGATGAGCTGGTAAGATGAACGTAAGAGCACAAGTGGTTCTAATGTAAGTAAACCACTGAAAGTCCCCACAAGCACAATACTCTGCCAAAACACACAAAACTTGAATAAAAGAATATGTTTTTATTAAAACAATAAAGTTTTCTTCACAAAAAGTTTACATAACTCCAACAAGACAGTTCCCTTCAAATTAAACTGACAGACCCAATCTCTGTTTCTCAGCACAAGCAGCAATCTGTGACTGGAAAAAAAAAGTTTTCCTCATAAAACGCAATAGAAATAGGAAGGCTTTCCCCAATGGGGACTTATCTGTTCAGCTTATGAAGGATCATTAGCCGAATGATAGAATCATGTGCTCCACCACACCAGCAGTCATTTTGGCAGCAAAAAAGCTGAGAAGCTTTTTGGTGTGCCATCTGCCTTTTATATGATGTGACTTGTGTGCTCTTAGCAACTGCAACATCAGGAGGACACCCAAATCTCTGGGAAGATGGTTGAAGCACTGGGCAAAACCCTAACAGCTTAGGTTACTACAAAGTGCTCCATCTATTGAACATTACTAGATTTCTAATGGTGTGGCAAACAAGGCAGAGATTCCCCTCCTCAGAAGTCTATAAGGCGCAAAGTACAGAGACAGGGCTTCCAGCCTCTCCTGGTAAATACGGTCCTTAAGACCAGAGATCTTTTTTGTTAGGAACCTCTAGGACTTTTTGAGTTTGTTGATATGTTGAGTGAGATACTTACCAATGCAGCACTGTACTCTTCAATGGGTCTGGGTCAGTGCTGAATAAAGAGAAATGATAACCTCTTTGGATATGGATGAAATTCCATTGCCTATTAGTCGTGTTGTGTAGAAGGATTTCCCATCTATAGCTGCCATGTGATGATCAAAGGGCAGGGAACTGTCATCCCAGGTGTTCAGGTCCCCAATTACCTTTCTTTTAGAAGTGTGTGCTTTCTATGCTGTTTGTTGGAGGTAATTTCTGTTCGCTTAAAAAAAAATACTACACTTTTTAGCATTCGGTTTAAGACCATTTTGTGTTCACTGGGTACTAACTAGAATCATTTCTTTCTGAACCCTGCAGGTAACTGATGGTGTTTTGATAATTACACCTTGTTTGCAGTTGTCTGCAAATTTGGTTAACCAGAGGTCTTGGTTACTTTTCGAACTCAGAGAAGTCTATGCTAAACAGAAGGGAACCCAGTACAGACCCTTTAGGGATGTCCACTAGTCACCTTAGTACTACTACAAAAAAGTACAGTTGTGTACACTTACCATAAATGTAGATGTCCGAGTGTATTCACTGTTGCAGTCATCACATTTGGGTCATCCTTGCGAAGGTAGCCCACAGTCGGCCCGAATACCAGAGGCTTAGTATTTCTGGGTCAGCTGCCGTCGCTCCAGGACTGACAACAGGTCGTCAGTAGTATAAAATAAGACAGCTGACACCATTACATCAGTTTTTCTTGCCCTAGAGAGCTAGGTTATGGTGGAAGCAAACACCAGTAGAAAGTAAATACCAAAGGTTCCTTGTAAGGAGAGAGAGAGAGAGACAAGGAGGATGGAGGGAAACCAGGAGTGCAACAGTGAATACACTCGAACATCTACATTTATGATAAGTGCACACAACTGTACTATGTTCTTTGTGTTTCACTGTTGCAGTCATAACATTTGAATTGATTTCCAAAGCTAAAGAAAAGGGTGAAGGCAGTCAAGAAGACTGGGGGCTGGCTAGGATGCCCTGCAAGACTGCGGTGGCAAAGCCTGCCCTAGATTTGGAGAAGATAGGCAGGTGGTAATGCTTGGTGAAGGTATGAACAGATGTCCATGTTGCAGCCTCCAGGATCTCCCTGGTGGGGATCCCTCTGAGGAAAGCTGTGGAGGTGGAAGTTGGTCTGGCAGAATGTGTCTTGACCCCCTTGGGGGAGGTTTCTTGTGTTGCTTGTAGCAGAAATGGATGCAGTGTGCTATCCATTTGGAAATGGTTTGTTTGTATATGGCTATGACCTCTGCTCCTGCAGCAAAGCTGACTAACAATTCATCAGTCTTCTCTAGAGAGTGCAGTATCCTTTCCCCCTTATTTTGGGGGGTTAGGGAAAAAGCTGGGCAAATGACTGGATTGGTTGAGAGCCACACTGGACACCACTTTTGGCATGAAGGATGGGTTAGTCCTGAGGGACACCCTGTCAGCATGGAAAATGATGAAGGGCTCTACAGCCATTAGTGCTTGCAGCTCGGACGCTCTTCTTGCTGAAGTGATGGCCAAAAGCAAAGCTGTCTTCCATGAGAGAAACTTTAACTCTACTGAAGCTGCTGGTTCAAAGGGAGGCAGGGTGAGCTTTTCTAACACAAAGTTTAGGTTCCAAGCTGGGGTAGGTGCTCTTCTGGGTGGCCTCAAGTTGTTAGCCCCTCTTGGGAAATGTTTGATGAGAGGGTGTGAGAAAAGAGGTGGCTCTGTGCTGAAATGAACAGAGATAGCAGAGGCATGAATTTTAATAGAAGAAAAGGATAGACTCTAGTGTAGTAGGTCAGCAAGGTAATCCAGGATGAGAGGTAGGAGGGCTGTTCCGTCCCAGCTCCCTTAGCCTGGATGCAGGTGCAAAATCTTTTCCATTTGTCAGCATAAGACTTTCTAGTGTTAGGGCGTCTGGCCTCACATATAACATCTAAAACTTGTTTGCTAAGACTGGCAGCTTGTGCAGTGGTCAGGGAATAAGCCAGGCTGCCAGACTGAGGGTCTGCAAATGGGGATGTAAGAATTCTCCTTCCCTCTGGGTCAGCAGTGTTGGGAGATGCCATGGTGGCAGAGGTGACAGGCTGCGCAGCAGTGGGTACCAGTGCTGGCATGGCCAGTATGAGGCAATCTGGATTGTCCTCGGTTTTTCCCCCCTTATTTTGAGCAGTACCCTTGTAATGAGTGGTAGAGGGGGAATGCATAGACTGAGAGGTTGACCCACTGGAAGGATAGAGCATCCACTTTCCAGGCCTTGCAGTGAGGTTCCCTGTGCAGAACTTGCTGAGCTGATGGAGTGGGAAGCAAAGAGGTTGACCTTCGGGGTGTCCCATTTCTGAGTTACAAGGGTGAAGGTTCTTTGGTCTAGCTACTGCTCGTGTGGGTCCAGAAGATTTCTACTTAAGTTGTCTGCCAGAGAGTTTAGAGAGTCTGGCAGGAATTGTGGTAACAGGTGTAGTTGCATGGCTGAGGCTGTGTGCCAAAGGGCCATGGCAAGCCTGCACAGAGGGTACGAGTGAGTTCCTCCCTGCTTGTTGATATACCACATCACAGTGGTGTTGTCTGTTTTGATCAGTAGAGCCCCTGGAGAGAGTAGGAGTCTGAAAGCTGTCAGTGCGTGCTGGACAGCTAACATCTCTTTTTGGTTGATATGCAGATGTATTTGATGTGGGCTCCATTGGCCCTGTATTCACCTGCCGTCCAGGTGTGCACCCCAGGCATACTCTGATGCATCTGTGGTGAGGGTCAGTGCGGCATGGGGTTGTGAGAAGGGTAGTCACTTCTTGTGGTAGCATGCTGCTGCCCACAAAAGAAAATCTTTCCTTAAACAAGGTATCATTGGTATAAGAGTTTCCAGGTCTTCAGAGTGTTGACACCAAAGGCTTTTTAGGTACCACTGTAGTTTCCTCATTATGCAGTCTGGCATATGGAAGGAGTAGAATGCAAGAAGCCATGTACCCCAGAGCTTGCAGGATTTTCCTTGCGGATAACTGGGGTCTGGTGGCTAGTTGAGAGAAATAGGCTGTCAGGTAGGTCTACTTTTCTGGTGTAAGGAATGCCATCTGGGGTGCTATGTCCAGGCTTGCTCCCAGGAATATAATTTTTTTGGGTGGGTACCAGTTTGGATTTCTTTTCGATGACAGTATACCCAAGGGAGGTCAGTAGATCCTTTACAAAGGCCAGGTGCTTGAGCAGCTTTTCCTGTCTGCCTGAATTAGGCTGTCGTCTAAGTATGGGTAAATTTGAATATTTCTTTGCATGCAAAAAGCAGTGGCGGGAGCCAGACATTTTTTAAAAACTCTGGGAGCAGTACATAAGCCAAAGGGAAGCGCAAAGAACTGAAAGTGCAGGGTGGCTAACCAAGCACCCTTGGACAGCATAGGTAGTAGTTGCTGGAGGGTGAGCATTTTGAATTTTGGTATCACCAGAAAGGTGTTTAGAATGGATAGATAAAAGGATGGAGCGCCAGGTGCCCTTTTTTCTGGGCAACAGGAAGAGTCTGGAGTAGAAACATTGGCCTATCTATTTTGCAAGAAAGTGCTCTATTGCCCTCATACAGAGCAGGGAAAGGACTTGTTTTTTGACCTCTGCCCACTGGTTTGGGGGGAGATCTGGGAATCCTTTTCGGGTTGGTAGTGTGTGGAAAAAAAGGGTGGCCGCAGTGGTGCAGCAGTTACCATTGCTGCCTCACAGCAAGAGGTTCTCTGGTTCAATCCTCAGCGGGGGTGCCTTCAGTGCGGAGTCTGCATGTCCTTCCTGTGGTCGCGTGGGTTTCCTCAGGGTGCTTCGGTTTCCTCCCACATCACAAAGACATGATGTACGTGGATTGGACACTCTAAATTGGCCCTAGGTGTGAGTGTGTGCATGTGTGACCCTTCTGTGGAAGGTTGGGCACCAGGCTAACAACTCAGCACCGTAAAACTCTACTGCCAATTATGAGCAGACAGGTGATCCACTGTGGCAACCCCTAACCCTAAGCCGAAAGAAGAAGTGTGTGGAAATAAAATTTGTATCCCTGGGACACTATGTTGAGGACCCAGCGGTCGTTGGTAATGGTGGCACAGGTGCTTGCATGGAAGGAGAGTTTTCCTCCTAGGGGAAAGTGCAGGTGGGCAGAGGGAGGGAGTGGAAGTGGAAAGTCATAGTGAGCTCTTACCATGAGGGGATGGCTTAGCACTCCCTGATTTTGAAGAGGAGGAACTCCATTGCTTAGATCTCTGCATTACCTGGGGCTGCTGTCTGGGGGGGGTCTGTTTCCCCAGGGTCTGGGCTGAGCTGACCTGGAGGGGGGAGGAAAGGACCACTGCTTGGAGGGGCAATGCCTACTGAACCTGGGTTGCTGGACCTGCAGGAAGTCCTTAACTGTCTGCATAGATTTAGCTTTTTCTTCCATCTTTTTTTAAGACCTCCTCTGCCTTGGTGCCAAATAAGTTGCCTTTGTGCAAGGGTGTGTCCAATAATTTTGATTTGACATGGTCTGGCAAGGGTTGTTCCTTAAGCCAAGCATGCCTTCTAAGGGAAGAACCAGTGACTGCTGCCCTGCAAGATGCTTCTAGGGCGTCAAAAACACATTGTAGGGTGTGCTTAGTTACTTGACCTGCAGAATGCATTAACTCTTGTAATTCTTTATTTTCTGCACAAGCAAGGTGTTCCGTGGTATGTTGCTGAAATTTTAGCATACGAACTGACAATTTAGTGCTCTAATAGCAAGAGTAGCAGAGGTGTATACTTTTTCCCCCATCTGCCTAATGCTTGAGAATCCCTATCAGAGGGGGTGGGATTCTTAGCAGAAGTTGCTTTAATTCCTTTAGGCCCTTGAGAAATAACCTCAGTGTCAGCAGTAGGATTTTTGAAAAGAAATTTGTGAGAGTCAGGGACTCTATAGTACCTTATAGATACCAGGCTATCGGCCCTAGGGCCTATACAAGCCTAGCCATAACAATTCCCTGGCTATTTCTTCCCACAGTATTTACTTCCCTGGACCCCTGTCTAGCAGGGCAACTGATGTGATCCCGGGGTGAATGTCCTACCTCCCATCCAATCATCAAGGTTCCTTTTGAAGAAAGCCAGAGAGGCACTCTGCTTGACGTGTATGGGCAGTCTATTCCAGAGTCTAGGGAGTCTCTGGGTCAGGAACCGATCCCTCCAGCATATTTTGCTCATTGTGATGACAAGGTTTAGATCCCTGGAAGGTGTGTCTCTGAGGGAATGGGATTTCTTTAAGTGTAGCATGTCCAACAGCTCTGGGTTTGACATGGCCTTGTATGTTAAGCCGAGATCGCCTCTGAGTAGACGATATGCGACAGAGTATAGGTGGAGTTTTTTTAGACGGTCAGCATAGGGCATCTATAGGCCTGTGATTCTTTTAGTGAGGTATTTCTGCAGCCTTTCCAGTTGTTGCAGATGTCTTGAGAGGTATATACCAAACAGGGCATTGTATTCTATAATGGGTCTAATGAGAGATGAGTACAGTGGGACAATGACCTCCTTTTTTCTGGATAAAAAGCCCTTAGTGATGAGGTGTGCTACATAGAAGGATTTTCTGACTGTTGTGGAGATGTGCTTTTCGAAGGTGAAATCACTTTTCACCTGTGTCCCTAACTCTCTTATCACACTTTCGGTATTTAGTGTACTGCCAACTATGTGGTAATTCACAGGTACATGTTTTTTTCCCAAAGGGGATAATCCCCGCAGAACAAAGGGCAATAACATAGAACATAATGCACTTCATCTTCTTTCAGAAACTTTGCAATAGGAAAAAGGACAAAGTCTGAAAAGTAAGGGGGGCATAATAAGACTAAATACAAGGAAGCGAGAAGACAATTAAGGGTGGAAAGGTAAGACAGGTAACTCAACAGAAGGCGAAAGGTGTAACTCAAAGCCTTAATTACTGCTCACAACTACCTTGGAGAAGGCCACCTGAATCCCAGCGTCCTAGATGGGTCTTCATCTCTAGCTCAATGGCTTGCTTGCAGCCGGACTGTAGGGGAGCCAAAACTGGCTCTGAAGAATGAAACAAAAAGTGAGATTTGTAATGGGAGGCCAAAGTGTGAGAGTGGCCCAAAAAAAGTCCAGCTGGAAAAATAGTGAGGAAAGGCTTTAGTGGCCCAAGCAGTGTGTATCACAAATGGCTGAGTGGAATCTAAATGTAAAGTTGCTTGTGATGACCTAAAGCTGTAGTCTATACAAGTCAGAATGTGACAAAGAAATCTTTCTGGTAAAAGTATAAAAGAGTAAAGTGACGGCCCAGATTTTTATCTTTTTTTTGTTCAAAAAAGGATAATATCTTTTCAAATGTTTTTTTGAAAGATAAAAATTTTCTTTTTTGTGATTATCATTTGTGTTAGGAAATACGTTTGTTTGAAATGGATTGATTGGACAGATAATCTATATGACCAGGGAGAAATCTGAATAGATGTCAAAAAAGATATTCACCCTTAGTGAATCAGATTGTGCTTTGGTTTGAATGCTTCAAAAAGTTGGATGGAAATTCTAATGAAGTGATAAAGGAAGAAGTTAAGGTTGCCCTCAGAAATAGGAACATTCCTAGCAAGAAACAGCTTTGCAGAGATATTTCAGGGGAACAAAAGAGCTGGAAAATTTTTCCAAAATCAAGGGATGAAAGGGGGAAATTTAAGGCTGTTGAAACATAAAGGATTCCTATTTAGAGGCTCCCTTAGAGGAGGCAGGGCTATGAAAATAAGATGGCTTATTAAGGGACATTTTATTAGAGAGGACCCCCAGTGACATCTGGGAATCCGACATGAAAATTAGAAATAGCAGCCAATTGAACTCTGACTGTGGAAGAAAAGAAGAGGTAAAAAGAGAGAAAAGGAAGCACAGGGGAAGTAAAAGGGGAGTAAAGTTTGCTGTTGCTTGTGTAAGGAAAGCGTAAGGGATTGCTTGTGTCAATCTAATGAGTAGAGCTAAAACGTTCCATTTTAAGGAAACCTAACTGGAGGGATGATTTGGGGAAACCCTGGCTAAGAGGAAGGAAATAGAACAATGGAGCAACCATGCTGGGAGAGGAGAGACAGTGAGATCTGTGGATGGGCTGGGATGGATTGAGCTGCACAGAAGTTGATGATGGAGGGAGATGATGGGCAGCCGGGGGTAGTGATGCAATGGAGGAGCAAAGGGGCAAAATGGAGGCCTTTCTGGATCCATTGAGCCTTTGAGGATCACCAAGAAGGCAGCTTTCTGGATCAGAGAGAGGATCCAGAAGAGGGCTTCCTAAAGAGGCACAGTAGGAAGGGGAAAGGGGTGAGATGGTCTCTGCCTGGGTCAGAGAGGTGGCCTTTAGAAAGAAAGTGGCTTATAGCTGGTTTGGGCATTCAAAAAAATGCAACATCCAGAAATGGTTCTTTCCAGACCCTCTTGCTTGAGAGATTGCTTGAGACCACTCAGAGGATAAGCTGATAGACAATTGATCGCTAGTCTCATACATTTGTTGGGATTGTGGATGCTATTTAGAAAGGATCAGAGGAAGTCGCCAGAAGCCAAAAGTCTAGCCGCATCTTTCGGGTCTGACTTGGTTCTCGCCACTGATGTTGATATTGTCTGTGACCCTATGGTTTGTCTGTGTGGACTGCAATAATTGTCCATATAAGAGTCGTTAAGAAGCAAGTCGTTGAGGGCTTTATGGCGTTATCTACAAAACATTTATCTTGGTGCCGTTTATGTGCAGATGGTACTCGAGCAGTTTGCGTCATCCTGGACCATCCTGCACCATAAACCCCCCCATGGCTGGGAGGGAGGGTACGTGTGGGACGGGTGGCTAAGGGGAGCGGTTGAGTGCCACTGGGCAAGTCGCTGACCCGACAAGATCCACACGCCATGTGTGTGTGCATGTTCTGTTGGTACAGTTTCTGGGCTGTCGTGGAAGTCCCATGTACATGGTCGGTGTGCTAGCAATCGAGCCCAGGAGGCAATGTAGATATGAGAGCAGGGGAAGAAGGAGTATTTGGAACCCTGTACCACTAGACTTTCTTGAGAACTGTTCTTTTGTACTGGACTGACCACTGCCTGATGAGCTGAGTCTGAATGTACTCTTTGTTCTTTGTGGGTGGCTGGGGTCCAGACATCGAGAAGTGTTTAGATTTATGAAGGTTGACTGGCAGAGGCTGAACTTGATGAGGATACCTAAATGATTTGAGTGCCTCTTGAGATAACAAAGGGTACAAAGTAATCCCTGGCTATGTCCCTGCTGACTGGTGGTGTCGTGGGTGGAGCCAAGTGTCGCTGAAGTCCTGAGGAAACACCTGGCGTCTCAGACTGCTCCAGGTGAGGGTGACCATTTGGTGTACTTTGGGGCCAACTAGCTGGGGTGGGTGAACTGAGGGCAGGTGGCTCTGTCGACCGTGACAGAAATTGGAAAGGGAGAGAGAGAATCTTTGATGACTGGGATATAATTTTGATGTGTCCTGTATGAGTCTGAGCTAATCCTCTGTTGAAGAAGGGTCTTTACCTGAAGAAATTGAAAATCTGTACTGACCGGCTCTGACACTTCTGTTGTGCCTGCTGAAGGTCTCTGCAGGTCTCCAGTTGGTCGTCAGTTTGTCTCTTTCTTCAAAAGAAAGGGGGACCTAGATGAACTAGAAGTCCTGAACTGGTCTAGTTGGCTTTTTGGCAGTTTTTCATTCCTTTTTCTATGATTTTTAACTAGACAGGGTCCTACATCTGGGAAGGGGATACAGAGGAAGGGTTTCTGAATCTTTTCCACTGTCCCCTGGATATGATCCCTTGGACCCATCTGTCTTGAGTGAGGTCTGTCTTGGTCTGAGAGTGATGAGGCTTCTGGGTGCTCCTCGAATCTTCCCCGTAACCCTCAGGGGATGTGCGGGCTGAAATTCAGGAGATTTGAAAGGGCTTATGGCTCAGTGGTGGCCTGGACCTTGGGGGGTGGACCCCCTCTTGCCTCTCCGGCCTTTGTCCTGTTAAGTTCTGGCCTCTAATCTTCCCTGTGACTCCTTAGTTTTCCGGACCCTTGCTCTTCTGCCTGGTGTCCCTTGTCTTCCCACCCCCCTGAGGGACAAAGATCAGGCTCCGTCAGTGGAAAAAGCTGCAGTAGACAAGCAACCTGAATCTTGCCGACCTTGGCTCAAGGGCCTTAGGTTTCCCCTCCATCAAAGGCAGAAATTGTGAAGGGGCGCTCTAGGGAATTCATCCAGGGCCCTTCAAAGGGTAAGCACAATCCAGAGCCATAGCATCCAGGCTTGGTCTAAGAGCCACACCTGTGCCTTTTGGCTACACTGCATCCATCTAGCCACTAAGATATTAGCCTAGCCTCTTGGGAGTTCTCAATGCAGGTGAGGGTTATCTTGGAGGTCTTTGATGAGCTTGAGCTGACAGCCTTGGGATCCCTCTCTTTTCTCCCAGCTCCTTCCAGATATCTGCTCTGAGCACTCCTCAGCTGAAAGATGATTGCAGGCAGCTGGGCAGTAAGCTGAAGAAAACCGTCAGCTTGCTTTAGGCTATAGATGGTCGCCTGGCTAAGAGGGGGGATGAGTGGGCGGAAGGATCTCACTGAGGCCTTCATTGGTGGATGCCCAGCAGCCATCAAGGAAGCCTCTACAAGTAAGGAATTGTCACTTTCGGGGCAGTGATGGGTACTGAACACCATGGGGAGACTGGAGACACAAATCAGGGAGCTGCCTGCATCCCGTGCAATACTAGGTGGCCTGGAGGGGAGGAAGGCGGAGCACCCAGGAGGTGGAGGCACTGCATCTCTAGGTCTAGGTGGTCTGACTCAGAGAGAGAGGGGGGATTCTTGGGGATCCAGTCTGACTCAAACAGCTCAGTGTAAGAAGGAAGGGACAGGAGAGAAGGATCTAGGGATCCGGATGCTCCTCCAAACCTCGGGGAGTCAGTGACCATCTCTGAGATCACTCTGACTCTTCCTCTCTCTCCTCTCTAGAAAGAGAGGATTCAGAGAGGGGAAAGGAGACAAGGGGGGAAATTAGAGGGGGGGAAACTGAGGCGGGAGGATCTCTGGGTCCGTAAGAGGAGGTCTGGCAGAGAGACACAGTACCAGTCCCCAGGAGCTAGGGAGTCCTCTGCTACAGACTGGGGACCCCAACCAGTGCTGCATTACCTCCTTCCCGGTCCTCGGCATGCTCCAGACCAGCGCCCGAAGCTCCCTAGCGAGGCTCAGAGCCACCGAGGCTGTCTAGGAAAAGCGAGGATGAGGACAAGATGTCCGCTCGCTCTCACTCGGCCGAGGAGGCAGGCCAAGCACGAGCGCGGGACAAGGGGGGAAGGAGATCCCCATCCCTCGGAGGGAGAGACAGAAAGGAGAGGCCCCGGGAGCCTCTAAGGGAACAGAATAGAGTAGCCGCTGAAGAACTGTAAGGGGGTTGGGGGATCAACTCTAGTAGGGTGAGGACATGCAGGAAACTGCTGGGGGTGTGGACTAACAGTCGCCTGCTGCGTCTAACTGTGTGTAGGCTTTGACTTGAACAGTCTGACTGCTTAAAGATAGGGCCTGGTAACATCTGAACAGTGATCTTGATCTGATGACCCGAATGACCACTTCCGATAGGTCATGGGCGGGCGGAGGACCCGGAGCTCCGGCGCGAAGGCTCCGTTCTTGAGGGCAATGACGCCCGGCTCTGCCCGCGATGGTACGCCGGGACTCGGGCCGATCCCGCGGGCGCGGCGAATGCGATCCCCAAGGCAAAAGTCTAGCGCGATACAACGCCCGGAGATGATCTGGGCCGGCGCGACCAGCGGAGCGATGCAGCCCGGGCCCCGTGTGGGACCGTCACCCGTCGGCCGCCGACACCGAAATGCCGAAGCAATCGGGTGTGCCGGGGGGTGTCTCACAAGACATGGCCGCCGGAGTTCATCAGACCCGGTGCAGCGGCAGAGCCCGCGAGCTTAGGAGGCCAGCGCTGGCCTTGCTGAATCTGATCAAAGTTGGAGCCGGGGAGGACTAGCAGGCCGGCCGACCAGAGAACTTGGCCTAGAGCTCTTGCTGGTTCTCTCCTCCAGGACAGGGCTGCTCCTCTAGAAGGAGGAACGCCCTGAAATCTCTCTTGGAATGTCTGAGGGAGAGCACACAGAAGTGTGAAGAGAGAATGACTGAGGCAGAAGCAGTGTGAAGAGTTAAAGAGAAATCTCTCTTCTGACCCTTTACACTTCTGCACTGAACACACACACACACACACACAGCAAAATTTAAACCAAAAAACACACCCGACAAAACTACAAAACCCATACAAAACATTACCTAACAAAAGGGTTTTTTTAATGGGGGGAAAAAAAAAAAACACAACAACAATTAAATGGAGAGAAGGGAATAAAATAAGTTTAAAAAATAAAAATAAATCAGTTCAAAAGTTTTTTAAAGTAAAAAAAAAAAAAAAAAAAGCAAAAGAAAAAGAAAAAGGACCTAAAAAAGCTGAAAGCGTGAAGAATGATGAGATCTGGGTACTTGCATCCTTTCATCATGGGGATATGGGGCTCCTCGTAAGCTGGTAGAGTTCTCGAGGAGCTAAAGCAAGTGCAGTCGCCGAGGATCGGCTCCGAACCCATCAAGCAAGAATGAAGGCGAGATTGACAACTTAACATCTATACATTTCTTGGCATTGAGCTTGAGCCCACGGCTCTAGCACCAAGCATCTGTTTCTGTAAGGCCCTTTTGTAGAATATCCACATCATTTGGGGATTCAATAATGGCTCCCAGTTTGCAGTCATCTGCAAACTTTGCTAGCCAGAGTCCCTTAGTGTTGGCCTGTACTTCAGAGAAGTAGATGCCAAACAAGAACGGCCGCAGGACCGAACCTTGAGGTACTCCACTTGTCTGGAGCTGGATTTGGAGTCGGCTACTTTTACAGTGTGGATTCTGTCAATAAGCCAGTTGGCAACCCATCGAGTGATGTAGGTATTAATGCCCAGCTTAGTAAGTTTATCTATGATTCCAGACTGGTGGATGGTGTCGAAGGCCTTGGCGAGGTCCAGATAGGCTGTGTGGACCACCTTACCCTTGTCCACGGCTCTGGAGACTGATTAGAAAAAGTTAATCAGGTTCAGGAGACAAGATCAGCCCTTCACGAATCCAAACTGCGTGGGGTCCAGTGTTTGAAGGTTGCCACTGTCTGTTTATAAGTTCCATGATAATACGTTCCATGGCCTTGCAGATCAGGCTCGTCAGACTGATGGGGCGGTAGTTCCCAGGATCCAAGGTGGATCCCCCCTTGTGGGAGTGGGATAACTGCATGAGGTGAGGTTATGATTAAACATGACACTTAGGTGACGTGCCAGTTGAGTTTGTAGTTCATGTAGTACACAGCCTGTGATGTCTGGTCCCATGGATGCTGTATTCTTAGCTTTGGAGAGTGCGTTTTTTACCTGTGTGGCCGTTATTACCAAAATTTGGCAATCTTTCGATATTGAGATGGGCCTTTTAGGGGGTGAGAGGGGGTGAAGTTTTCACTGAATTGATCTGCCAGGATATTGGCAATATCCTTGGGATTAGTATATTTAATGCCATTCTGTTGTAGCTCAGAGCAGATCTGAGTATTGCCATTTAGATTCTTGACATACCTATAGTAAATGCCTTGTGGTTGTCTTTGGAATCTTTGGCAATTTTATTTTCGTAACTAGCTTTAGAGGATTTTATGAGGGATCTCAGCTTCTTACTGAGGCTGGTAAGGGAGTTTTTTGCATCCTGGGATTTTCCTCTTTTCTGCAACAGTTTCTTCCTTCTGTTGTAAAGTTTGTTTATGGAAGGGACCGCCAGATTGGCTTCCTTTTTTGGAGGGGAGCGTCTTGGTTCTATTGGCACGATTGATGCACAAGTGGATGTGCTCGTACAGTGCCTTAGTGTAGGATTCAGCAGTCGAACTTTCAGTTCCAGTCTGCATGGGTGTCATGAAGTTTGTCACTTCTGAACTGAGTATCATGAAGTTGGCTTTGGAGAAGTTTTTTTATGGAGGTTTCCTTACTGGGGGATGGGGGTGGGATGTGGATGTCAAGGGTGATTAGCTTATAGTCAGACCGGACTAACGATGGGGTGACCATAGGTGTGGAGCATCAATTTCCCATGCTGGTAATGACCAGGTCTAGGATATTGGGGTCCCTGGTGGGACTAAGGATTAGTTGATCCAGGGTGTTGGAATTTATGAATTCCAAGAACCGTTGGGCAAAGGTGTTGGTACATGAATAGATTTTCCAGTTAATGGCAGGGTAGTTGAAATCACCCAGTATTAGGTTGCTTGGTTGTATCTTAACATTTTCTCATATGTTTAGAAAGGTGTAGTGAGAATCTTGGAGCATGGTGGGGGATCTGTAGCAAACTACAACTTGGATTGCAGTCTTACCTAGTGTTAGTTGCACCTGGAGAATTTCAGACGCATTGTGTTGGGCAGCTAGCCTGGTGTTGTGAATATCCTTAGTGAATATGGACACTCCTCCACCTTTAGTGTGTCGGTCCTGGTTTGGTGGCCGAAAAGTGTGGCAAGAGTTGTAGCCTGGTATTGCACGGGTGATCTCTGGAGCCTTGAACCAGTCCTCTGTTACTGCACAGATATCAATGTTCTCCATGTTTAGGAGTACCTCGTGACAGTGCATTTTGAGGTTTAGACTTCTAGCACTAGTAGCACCTTCAGATTTTGCATGCTTGTACCTGTTAAGGTGGTGGTTTTGTCCTCTGAACTTTGCCTAAAAAAGGCACTATAGGGGTGCCAAGAGCCTTAGCCAGTAACCTGAATCCCAGGGGCGACAGGTGCAGACCATCTCTGGCAAAGCATCGTGGTCTGTCAATCATGTCGTCCCAGGCAGACAGATACTGGATCCCCTCTGAATAACACCAGAAGCTTAGCCAATTGTTGAAGTCAGTCATTTTGTCCTTACACTGTGGTATCATTCTGGGCGAAGGCAGGATGCTACTCATGGCTAGGGTCATACCTGCCTGAGCCACATAATCCGAGAGCTCTTCATGTAGTCCAGGGAGGTACATCTCACGACATTCACTCCAACCATGGACAATGACAGATTCATATTTGTAGTTGTTGTGGAGTGACTTGAATGCATGGGTTATGTGGCGGATCCCGGCACCCGACAGGCAGCTGACTGTAATTTTCTCCTTGTTCAGCCTGGTGAGTGGGACATCAGTGTGCCTGACTATAGAGTCACCTATGACTAAAGTGTTGGGTACGTTGTCTTGCCTTAGGGGCTGTTGTTGGGTGGCACACTGGTGTTATGAGCTATGTGACACTTTGGTTGGGATTGGTGTTTGTTTGCGTTTCAGCTTCAGAGGTCCTTGTTGCTTGGGCAGGTTAATGTTAAGGGCCTCCACATATGTGGGTTTAGTGTTGCTATGTGTGGATGTTGGTGGTATGGGTTTAGAAGGGCTATGTGTTGCTTGAGCTGCAGTTCGAGTGTTAAACTTCTCCTCTGGACTGTCTAGCACAATCTTGGGTGGAGAGAGCTTTGCTTCCAGTTTGGCTATGTAAGTGCATCTCTCGCAGGTTGCAGTGTTGGGTGGTAGGAGGAGAGGGTTGTCTGTGTACATGAGGCAATTGCTGCACTGCCCCAGTATGTCCAGATTCATCAGGTGGACAGAGAAATCACTGGAAGCTGACCCTTGGACATGCCTGGTTTGGTGCTTTTTTTTTTTGTAAAGTACAAGAGCTGTTTTCCCCTACCTTAGCAAGGTACTTTGCAATTATAGGCTGTTTAGTGCCTACGATTAATTTCTCCTTATTAACAAGGAGAGTTGAGTACTTGTATCAGTTTAAGACTTCCTAGTACTTTCCAGCAGGTTTTAAAGCAAGTGTTAGTCACAGGGATGCTTAAAGGTAAGATGAAAAAATGATTTATCCTAAACACTGCAGTGTGCACTAGAGGAGTTAGATGTGAAAGCAGGTAACTTAAGTTTTACCTGTCTAAAAAGTTAAGTTTTAGTGGAGAGTCACTATTTTTAAAACAGAAAGACAGATTGAAAGGGGTGGTCACTTTTGTATTCTGGTACTATGGAATACTGTAGGATGGCCAATAAATTTAAATAGTTGAAGGGGAGTGATTTCACAAAATGATAATTTTGTGCTTACTTGCACAAGCCAGTAAAAACAGAGAGAAAATGAGATATATGGTCAAATTAACATAAGGGGAAGGCAACTAGAAAGACAGTGGTGTTTAAGAATACTACAGCAACCAGGTGGGAGGGTGGGGAAAAATAATTTCTGCTTGACTCACAAGAGACAGAGCTGTGGTCTCTTTTCAAGTTTTAATATGCAGTTAAAAGCAGAATACAAGTAAAACACAAGGTAAATAAAACAAATCATAGTATTCAAATTAGAAAAAGGCAATAAAGTAATACAGTAATAAATAAATTAATACAACAAATAAAAAGCAAACTAACCTTTCCCTCACAGCAAAACCTGTCCGGATTCCTGGGGAGCAGGAGGGAGGGTGTCAGGAGTCAAACTAGGTTCCATAAAAGCATCATCCACAACATCCAGGACAGGAGGAATGGCCAGAGGTCTGTGCTGTGGAAGATCTAAGAATTCCCTGAGTCTCTAATTAGACTGAGCGTAGTCCTGACATTCCCATTGGAAATGCTCCCTTAAAGTATGTAGTGCTTCCCCAAAGGAAAATACCTCGGGTGGAGAGGCTGAAGGAATGGATTCCTCTGCATCAGAATCCTCATAAGCAGAGAGGTTGCATGTCTTCATATTCATATGCATCAGTCTCATCGGACTCCTGTTCAGATAAAACTACTGGGGACAAATCTCTTTTCCTTTTGGAAGGGGTAGCTTGGCTTCCCCTGATCAGCAATATAAGATCTTCCCCCATTTTAGGCATTTGAGACTGAGGCAAGGAAGCAGGTGCCCAAGATTGGGTTGTCAGTTTCTTGGGTGTGGTTCATACCCTAGGCCTTAGAAACTTAACAATTTTCGAAAGAACAGTAGACACGAAAGAAGTCGTTGGTCTGTGTTGAGAATCGGTAGTGTGAAGTACTTCCTTGGAAGCCAGTTCCTGCTCAGCGGCTCTGGACCATCTAAGGTAGAGACATCCGCAGGATCCTTTGTTGATGAACAGTCTCATGGCATACTGGACCCCGGTAGCAGCCTGTGAATCCACAGATGTGGGCATCAAAGGCTGCGAAAGTGCCTCACTGAGGATCTGAGAAGTGACGACTAACTTAACAGAAGCGTCTTCGGTAGGTTTGGACCTGTGCGTTCGGTCTCTGTCTTTATCCTTATGTTTTTTCAGAAGATGTGCTGTCGGATGGCTTACCAAAGCCATACTGAAATTCGAGGACTGAGAGCGAAAATATCGAGCTACAATAAAGGCCTGATGATGTAAAGTTCTGGCATTGAACAAAGAACAAAAGCGATAGCGGGGGATGTCGTGGTCTGGGCCTAAACAAGTGATGCAGTAAGAATGAAAGTCGCGGTGTGGTATTTGCTTTCCACAGGCGAGACAATTGTTAACTTTTTCTGACATCGGTTAGAGCAAGAAAAAAGGATCCCCAACGGGGTACTTAGCTTTAGAAGACTTCAGCTTCAATTTGGAAAATGAACTCAGGTAGCGGCCGACCGGCACTCATGCGAACTACTTCTGCTTCAGGGTCCTCGGCAAGAAAGACTGGTATAATGGTGTCAGCTGCCTTATTTTATACTACTGACGACCTGATGTCAGCCCTGAAGCGATGGCAACCGACGCAGAAATACTAAGCCTCTGGTATTCGGGCTGACTGAGGGCTACTATCGCAGGGATAACCCAAATGTGATGACTGCAACAGTGAAACAGGAAGAACATCACATGCTACATGAACTACATGGGTTCTGTCTTTGAGCAAAGTGGCTATAAGGCTCTCTGTTGAGGAATGTCAGTTTTCTTACAATTCTTTCATGAGGTATGGCATTAAATGCTTTGGCTAGATGAAGATCAGATGTACAATCAGTGCAATCTTCTGAAAGAAATTTACAAGGGTCAGCAAGCAAGATTAAAGATGTTAAAATGCATATGAGTAATAATGTATTAATATGTGTTGTATTTAAATGACAAAGTTTTAAACAATGCCATTTCCCTTTTAAGAATGTATGGCGGGAAATTAGGTTAATAATTGAATGATTATTGAATAATCAGCAATGTATAAAAGAGTGAGGTAGAATGATAGACTGTATTCTGTAGAAGTTCGTAAGGACGAAACCTAGGTCAACAATAAAGCAGTGTTCGTGAAAAAGGTGGTTACAGAGTCTTTTCTGAGGTGTTTGGAGTTGGTTAGTACCTGCAAGTTTGGTTTGGTATCTGTTTGACATCTGTTTCATCTCCTTATTGGCATCGGCCTCACCTTGCTTTTCACATCAAGTTACAGTTTAATTTTGGTTCCTGGTCATGGCGAACGAGAGTGGTTCGGTAGATGTCGGGGGAATGTTACAGCATATTCAAGATACTTTACAAGAACATTCGGTTCTTATACAACAATTGCTGACTAGAGATATCGTGAATTCCACGCAAACAGGGAACAGTTTGGGGTTCCCATTGACACAACCAACACCACCAACGGCACCTAATTCGAATACTCAAGGTAACATAGAACATGGTGAAAAAGAACTTATGGTACAAGATGTCAACAGTTGGAAAAATAATAAGTACAGTTTTTCAACTGGTTCAACCAAACAAAATACCACAGTGGAAACTATATACAACACAAAACCTTTAGAAGACATGCTCAAAATGTTCGAGAAAAAACTGTTCAAATTAAAACGTTTACAATTAGAAAACAGTTATTTATTGCGGAACATTGAATTGGGTATCATCCCCAAAGGCTTACGGCTTTGGAGGTACCCGAATGGTTGTGCTAACAATAAGAACATGCTTCAAGATTTACATGCATTATTTGACAATTGCGGTACTCGACTGATGGAGATTATAGTAAAATACAATGACATTCAAATTTCAGAATTATTTACTCAGTTAGAAGAACTCAATAGCAATATATCTCAAGACTTTTTATTTGAAAAAGTTTATGAACAGTATGCATTTATCACAACAGACGTAACTAAATGCTGTGATATCATTTTTCGGAAGAAAAGTAACAAAATCCAACGAGACCTTCAAATTTATGCAAAACATCAAGCATATCCTAAATCAGCGAATCCAGGCAACAGCAACTATAGCAACGGTCAAACACAACAACAGTCGACCAACATGGATGACGTCAATCCGCCGCTTGAGGGTGATGATGATGACATCCGAAAACACGGAAGAAGGCGGAAGATGGTCGGATCGGTTAAGGAATCAAAGTGAAGCGCATAACCAGCGAGAATTTCAAAAGACAGGCGCTAGACCCAAACAGACTTTTTTGGGACTTACTGTGGGCAAAAAACGGAGAAATTAAATCCCATCATTGATGAAGTAGTGAGAGTACAGTCAGGAACGGGTGTTATTCTAACACCAAATGCACCTTCTTCAATGGAGTATTTAGAACAACAAGATCAAATCATGAGTAAGTCCCGTAAAAACTTTAAAGATATATCTGCCTGCACACAGGAATTTAGTAACAATTTAACGTCTTCTTCTGATGATTATGTTATTGGTATGAATGTGATGTATGACGATAATAATGTGCAAGAACATAATAACAGTTGTTGTTTACAAACACAATCGTTTCAAGCATATAACAACAACAAGCATGATAATATACTACTAGAATTAAGTACGTATCAATATAATGAAGAAAATTTAAGTAATGATGGGTACAATGGAAAAGAAAAATATGAAGATGAGCAAGTAACAGCTAGTTTAGATTATCAGCATTATTCAGTTAATTTTTGTATTAATCTAAATCCAGACAATTATATCACACAATGTGATAATAATATGCAACTAAATGATGTAGATACATCAATATGTTCAAATTTGAATATCATAACAGAACATAATGTGCAATTTTTATGTAATCCAAGTGTTATAATGAATACAAAGAAAGATTACAAAATATATAATTATTCTTCTAAGGATATTACAACAGCACATGCAAATTTATTTTCAAAAGGACTCAATTTTGTCCCATGTATTAAAGGCAATATGGTACAATCTATACTAGATTTAAAGTTATTTTCTAGAAAATTAAACTTAAAGGTATACTTCAATAATAACATTGAATGTAAAACTGGGGATAATAATATGTTCACGAAACCAAGTCTATTCAATCCACCCATGAATGATGAAATTATATATTTTGAAAGGAGAACTGAATATGACATAAGGCAATTTTATAAAAAATACAAATATAACAAATATGTCAATATTACAACAAGTGAAAAACAGCTTCTCAAAGACATACAAAATGATCCAACATTAAGAGTCATGAGACCTGACAAAGGTAATGGTATAGTCATATTGGACTATAACGATTACAGCCTATATATGACTAACATGTTAATGAGTAAAACATATGTAGAAATAAGTAGAAATCAAGTACATATAGCATATAAAAGAATTGAAACAAAGTTAGAAGATATGTTATATCAAGGGGGTATCACTGAAACAGAATATAATTTTTTGAAAAATGAATATCCAGTAATCAGTGGTATCTTCGGAATACCAAAAATACACAAAGGCCTTGATAACTTGGATTTCAGGCCTATAGTAGATGGAAATAGAAGTGTTACATGTAATATAAGTAAATATTTGGATCATTTCTTTAAGGAAAGTATGAAATCTTTTAGTTATATTACAAAAGATTCATGGGATTTTTTGAGTAGACTTAACCAAATTACTATGAAACAAGAATATGTTTTCATTACAATAGACGTAGTAAGTTTATTTACTACAATACCCCATGATGTAGGCCTATTATGGCTGGAAGAACAACTTTTTCTGACAAAGCTTTATGAACAAGACCAAATCAATACATTAATAAATTTAATGGAAATAGTACTGAATAACAATTATATATTTTTCGAAGGAAGCTATTTTCAACAAATCAGTGGGGTAGCAATGGGGGCACCTTGTGCCCCCATGTATGCAAATTTAATAATGAGCTATTGGGAACAAAACTATCTATTTACAACAGAGTTTCGTGAACATCTTATCATGTATACCAGATATTTGGACGATATTTTTATCATATGGAATCCAAATAATAATATACATATATTGGATACATTTTTACAGTATATCAATAATACAGTAAAATTTCTGAAGTTCACTTATAATGTCCAAGAAAATAATATCAACTACCTTGATGTAGATATAACACATGACAAAGAAACAAACATGTTGAACACAAAAATACATAGAAAACCTACATTTTCAAATGCGTACTTGCATTTTGACAGCTGGCACCCTGGCCATCAGAAAAAAGCCATTATTAAGGGGCAGATGGTCAGGGCAGCCAGAATGGTCAGCGAAGAACTTGATTTCTTAGAGGAAATGAAATATATCATGCAATTATTCATGAATAGGGGATACCCAGAACAATTTTGTGTTCAAATATATGAAGAAGTAATAAACAAAAGAAAGAATGGAATCTACACAGCAATCTTAAAAACTGGTGCAATATCAATTCAGAATGAAGATATAATGGATGAACAATCTTACAATAACATCCCATTGTATATCATTAAATTTGATGATTGTTCCAAAGATATAGAACACATTATAAAGAGAAATTGGGAATTCTTTGTTAACGACAAAATTGGGAGACAAATATTCTTTGGAATAATAAAATTTGTATATAAGAAGAGTCCTTCCTTTAAAAATATATTAGAAAATAAAAGAAATACTGGACAATATATAAGTGCAAGGAAAGGAAATTTTAGATGTGGAACATGTAGGACATGTAGTTATATTCATGAAACAGGTACTAACATTATGATTAATAAATGCAATATAAAAATATATGGACATTATAATTGTCAAACAATTAATATAGTATACATAGCCTTGTGTCAACAGTGTAAGGCGTTTTACGTGGGAAAAACGAAAAGAAAATTTAGAGAACGAATTAAAGAACATTTATTGGATATTCAGCATCAGAAAAATAGTAATGCTTTAGCAAGACACATTATGGAATATAAAGATCATACTTTCAAATTTATGGTCGTAACTCAAATTAAACAAGACTTACAAGGAAGGACTACCATATATCACTTGGATATGGAAGAATTAAAATGGCAAATATTACTTAATTCATGTATACCTCCGGGTATAAATGAATATATGACTATCATGCCAGTATTAAAATTAAATAGAATATATAATGCATGATATATTACACCAACTATATACAATGTATTATATTTACAATTTATACATATTAAAAATAAAACAATAAGATCAAATTATTGGAATAAATTATGAACATATATACAATATGAAATCAATTATCAACAGGTTGCATTTTTTATATACATATAATAATACAAATATATTAATTGTATTAAACTAGATATAAGCACATCAAATATTCCATTGTAATATAGTTACGTCTACCGCTTACAATTATATATACTAGTAGTATACATATACATACATTTTTCTATTATAATTTATACAACAGAATTTATGGCACATAAGTTATCCATACAGGAACATTTAACAATATCAAAGTTCCAATAAGTATATTTATGATGATATATATATAGAACATCATTATCATATATAGGATAATATACCATTCATAATGACTTTTTGGTAAATTTAGTAGAACAAGTATACACATATAATTTACAAAATGGTTATTTGGATACTTTGGAAAGTTAATTTTAAGTATATTATTGTATACATTAATTTGTTAAAATGCATATGAGTAATAATGTATTAATATGTGTTGTATTTAAATGACAAAGTTTTAAACAATGCCATTTCCCTTTTAAGAATGTATGGCGGGAAATTAGGTTAATAATTGAATGATTATTGAATAATCAGCAATGTATAAAAGAGTGAGGTAGAATGATAGACTGTATTCTGAAGAAGTTCGTAAGATCTAAAACCTAGGTCAACAATAAAGCAGTGTTCGTGAAAAAGGTGGTTACAGAGTCTTTTCTGAGGTGTTTGGAGTTGGTTAGTACCTGCAAGTTTGGTTTGGTATCTGTTTGACATCTGTTTCATCTCCTTATTGGCATCGGCCTCACCTTGCTTTTCACATCAGCAAGCAAGATGTCCCTTTGACAAAGTCAAATTGTTGGGTGTCAAGCCTACTGAGATTGTTTGTGATGCACTCCACAGCTTTACAGATCTGAATCTTAAGTCTGTTCTGTAATTTTTAGGGTCCATAATAGGGTCACCTATGATGGAGGGGAATAACCATACCAGTACACCAAGATTCGGGAAGATAGCCTGTGGTAGGCTTAGGTTAAACCACTGAAAAAGAGATTTGACAACACTTTGCTTGATTCTGTTTAATAGGCACCCAGGCACATTATCAGGACTCATGTTAAAGGTGTTTTCTGCTTTTTGATAACACCTTAAGAACATGTTCTTTAGTGCAAAAAGGAGATGGAATGGACTCTGGGATGAGTGGTGTTGGAATAAGTGTTTCGTGGGTGAAGTTTGTGGAGAACATGTATGCAAGTATATCTGTTAATGTCATTTGGGTTGGAGGGGACAGTCCCATTAATGAAAAGTTCAGAAGCAATGTTTAGTGCTTTTCTTTTTTAAAGTTTTCTAACACTTTTGGGCTAGGATGCATGAAATTATCTTTGCAATGACTTACTGTGGGACACAAATACAGCCCAGTCAGTATCATTCATTGTCCAAGCCTATATAATCTTTTGTCTCTGGTTCTCTCTTTCTTCTTCACTTTGTTTTATTGAAAACAAAACTTCTGTAACAACTTCTGAGGAAAAGGATGGGTATTGTATATTGGCATAAGTAGAGAGTTCATAACTGAGAATATTAATTTTGGAATAACTACTGACAAATCCTCAGACTGTTGGCAAAATGGAAACCAATATCAAATACAAAGGGTGATAAATTATCATTGTTTCCCGTCTTTCCTGACCTAGAGTAGTCCAAATACAGGCTTTACTGTATTCTGGACTTTTGGAAAGTTCTTGTGTTGCCCATTTCCTTTCTTGGATAAAGGGAGGTTTCTTTGTTCACCAGTGGCAGTGGGGAGCTAAGAGCAGCCTATCTATCCCTGGAGGAGTGTTCCCAGCACAAGAATCTGATAGTCTATTGGTTGTTTTGGGCCAATTTCTAGCTCTTTCAAGTCCCCCTGTATAAAACCCGCTTTGGAGCAGTTTTTGCGCTTGTTACTACTCAGCCAAGCTCCTCATGGTCCTGCAGAGTGGTGCTAGCAGCAGAGAGGCTAAAACAGCGACTGCTAACCTGATAAAAGTGTTATTCTTCCTGCTACTACCTGGGCGACTGTCCGATCTAGCTAAACTGCAAGTATTTCTGCTTCTTGAACTGTTTTAAACTGTTTAAAGTTGTTTTTGCACCTGCACATTTAAAGTTTGTCCTGTTTCTTGCATTTACCTGTTGAGGCTACACATTCAAGTGCGCTAGCCTGTGTTACATATTTATTGCATTTTCCTGCTGTTTGTTGCAAAAAAGAAAAAAAACAAAAAAATTATCCTTGCTTCCCGTCTTTCCTGACCTAGAGTAGTCCAAATACAGGCTTTGCTGTATTCTGGACTTTTGGAAAGTTCCTGTGTTGCCCATTTCCTTTCTTGGATAAAGGGAGGATTCTTTGTTCACCAGTGGCAGTGAGGGGAGCTTAGAGCAGCCTATCTATCCCTGGAGGAGTGTTCCCAGCACAAGAATATGGTAGTCTATTGGCCGTTTTGGGCCAATTTCTAGCTCTTTCAAGTTCCCCTGTATAAAACCCACTTTGGCACAGCTTTGCGCATAGCATAGCATCGAGCAGCTCCGCTTAATTGGGTTTAAACCATTCTCGGCTCCAGAAAGTCTGCTCTTCACTTTTTCCCTTAGAACTGATCTAGTTCTCATAATAAACACCCTATTCCTACTCTAAAGCCTGGCACTTGCTCACTAAAGCAATTATATAAGTCAGCACTAAAAAATTAAAAGCACTACACCCTCACAAACTCCCCTTGAGTACCTTGTTCGCCATTGACCCTTTTTTTCAATTATAAAGGAATTCCCAATACTATTCTAGCATGTCCAAAGGTCAGTTGTCAATCTCCTCTCCGGTCCAGCTGGTGAATCTGGGAATCTTGAGGCAATGTTACAACTGCCTCATGTACACAGACAACCCTCTCCTCCTCCCAACAAATTCCAACACATGTGAGAGATGCAACCATATAGCCAAACTGGAGGCTAAGCTCTCTCAACTCAGTACTGGCGTAACCAGTCAGGAGGAGAAGGAAACCACACTTACTACAATTCCAGTCTCACATAGACCTACCACGACAGCAAACCAAACACATAAACACACAAAAACATACTCGGAGGCTCTAAATAAAAATCTGCCTAAGCAGCAGAGACCTCCAAAGCAGACACCCAAGCAACCGCTACCCCAAAAGAAAACACGTGCAACACATAGCTCACAAAGCCAGTGTGCCGAACAGTCACAGCCCTTAAGGCTAAACACCACACCTGATACACTTGTAATAGGTGACTATCGTCAGGCACACTGACGTCCCGCTCACCAGACTGAACAAGGAGAAGGTCACGGTGAGCTGCCTGTTGGGCGCTAGGATCCGCCACATAACACAAGCACTCAGGTCACTCCAAGGCAAGTACAAATATGACTCAGTCATTGTCCATGCTGGTGTGAATGACCTGAGACATACCTCCCTAGACTACATGAAAAGAGACATAGAGGAGCTCTCTGAGCATGTAGCCCAGGCCGGTATGACCCTGACCTTGGGTAACATCTTACCCTCACCAAGAATGATGCCACAATATGAAGACAAGATGATCAATTTCAACAATACAAACCCACCTCCATAGGTATCACAAGGGATAAGAAACTAAGAGTAATGCTACTCAACGCCAGAAGTCTAAACCTCAAGATGCACGCACTCGAAACTCTCCTTAGCATGGAGAACATCGATATCTGTGCAGTAACAGAAACCTGGTTCAAGGCTCCCGAGAACACCCCAGCACTACCAGGTTATACCTCATACCATGCTTTTCGGCCCCAAAACTTAGACCGAACTACAAAAGGAGGGGGAGTATCAATATTCGTCAAAGATACCCACACCTCCAGGTTGGTGGAACACCACGAAGCATCAGAGACTATCCATGTGCAACTAACAGTGGGTAAAACTGCCTTCCAGTTTATAGCCTGCTACAGACCACCCTCCCAAACCCAGGAACCCCACTCAGCCTTCCTGAGAACACTGGAAATATGAAGGTCTCTCCAAACACCATTATATTGGGCGACTTCAACTACCCAAACATAGACTGGGAGCATTACTCTAACTCCAACACCCTAGCCCAAAGGTTCCTAGAATTTATAAACTTACTTATAAACTCAAATGCTATGGAACAACTTGTTACCACTCCCATAAGAGGGGAAAACATACAGGACCTGATCATCATCAACATGGGGGCTCTATGCTCCAGACCAGAAGTGTATCCCTCACTGGTAAGATCAGACCATAAACTAATCTCACTGGATATTCACATCCCGACCCCACCCCCTGCCCAGAAAACCACAGTGAAAACCTTCTCTAAAGCAAATTTCACACTCCTCAAAACTGAGGTGGAATCCTTCAAAGCCCCCGGGCCTGTGGAAAATACGGCCCAGACCGCAGAATTCTTTATAAACGCATTCTATGAACACCTTCAGGAATGCATGGATCATGCAATCCCAAATAAAACCAAGACCCAATCCTCCAAAGGCAGGCGTTCTGTCTGGTGGACCCCAGCCATAAACAAACTATACAATAGGAGGAGGAAGCTACTACATGATAGAGCAAAATCCCAAAAAGGGAAGGCATCTCTGATCAGTATTGGCAAAAAACTACGGGCACTCATAAAATCGTCTAAGGCCAGCTTCGAGAGAAAAATTGCACAGGACACTAAGGATAATCACAAGGCTTTCTTTAGTTATGTTAGGAACCTGGGTGGGAATTCCCAGATATGCTCAGAATTAGTCCAAAATGAGAAAAAATTCACCGAACCCACAGACATTGCCAACATCCTAGCTGACAGGTTCAGCACAAACCCCCACCAAAAGCAAATATCTATCCCAGCAGAGTGCTGCCCCTGACATCTCAGATGCTCAGGTAAGAGCCGCCCTCTCCAAAGCAAAACACCGCATCAATGGGACCAGACGGTGTCCCGGGCTGCGTCCTACATGAACTCCAAGAAGAGCTAAACCCAAACATAAAACTACTGTTCAGTCTCAGCCTTACTACAGGATATCTACCCAAAGAGTGGCGTACAGCAACAGTGGTCCCTCTCCACAAAGGTGGTACCTCAATGGATCCTGGAAACTATCGCCCCATAAGCCTGACTAGCTGGGTCTGCAAAGCTATGGAAAGGATCATCATGGACCTCATAAATAAAGATATTGGGGACCTACAGACACTGGATCCTACCCAGTTCGGCTTTGTTAAGGGCAGATCCTGCCTCTTAAACCTGGTCGATTTCTTTGAAACAGTCACCAAGGCCATTGTGAGGGAAGGTGGTCCACACAGCTTACCTGGACCTCGCAAAAGCCTTCGATACAATACCCCACTCGGGCATTACAGATAAACTCACCAGCTTAAATATAACCCCCTATTTCACTAGATGGGTTGCAAACTGGCTCAAGGACAGAACCCACATGGTTAGAATTGCTGGAGCCATGTCAGACTCCAAACCAGTTACAAGTGGCGTCCCACAAGGCTCAGTCCTGGGACCTCTCTTGTTCGGTATATATTTCTCGGAGGTACAGGCCAACATGGAAGGACTGTGGCTGACCAAGTTCGCAGATGTCTGCAAACTAGGCACCATAATCGACTCTCCAGCCGACACAAGCATCCTACAAAAGGGCCTCATAGAAACAGACAACTGGTGCCAGAGCCATGGCCTCAAGCTAAACGCCAAAAAGTGTATAGTCATCCCCTTTGGCAAAAACAAAGTGCCAACAAATTACCACATAGGTGGTAATCCATTAAGTATGGAAAAAGTAATTAGGGACCTGGGTACCCAAGTTGATAGCAATCTCTCATTTGAAAACTACGTGGCCAAAGTGGTTAGAAAAACATTTTATATAGCCCACCTAATCATGAAGGGATTCACATCTAGATCAGAGGAGGTCATCGTGCCTCTTTACTCATCCCTCATCAGGCCCATAATTGAGTACAATGCCCCTTTTGGGATGTACCTTACCAGACACCTGCAGCAACTGGAAAGACCCCAAAAGTACCTCACCAAGAGGATCAAAGGGCTCAAACAGATGCCATATGCTGCCCGGTTAAAGAAACTCCAGCTCTACTCAGTGGCATACTGCCTGCTCAGAGGCGATCTGTGCCTGACGTATAAAGCCATGTCCAACCCGGAATTAATGGACATGCTGCACCTCAGAAAATCCAAATCCCATCGAGCTACATGCTCGAGACTTGAACCTCAGCACTGAAATAAATAGGACATGCTGGAGGGACAGATTCATAACCCAGAGGCTCCCTTCACTCTCGAATAAAATCCCAGTCCAGGTTAGGCAGAGTCCCTCATTGACTCTCTTCAAGAGGAATGTTGATGAGTGGATGGGAGATCGTAGGTTTACCCCGGGTATCACTTCTGTGTCACTGTTAGACAGAGGCACAGTATACTAACCTCGAAAAAGGGCGTAGCAAAATTCATTTAAAATGGATGGCGAAAGCCAAACACACTCTGGCTAGGCTTATAAATGCCCTAGGGCAGATAGCCTAGTATGAACCTATGAACCTTATAGAAGACCTGTGATAAGTAACAAAAGATGGTCTTATTTGCCTTTACCATTGACTCCTTGAAAATTAATGTACAGCTCTGAACTCAGTAATTTTTGAGTTCTGTGTAAACATCCTTAATATATTTAGCTAGATAAACTGAGACTTGCTGTTTAAAATTGTTTTAGTTATAAACACCCTTTCCTTACCTCACATATTATTTTAGTGGTTAAATTAGATCTGTTATTGGTTTAAAGTTATCTCCCCAGACCTCCAATGAAATAGAGGATTTCCCAGATGGCATTTCCAGTTAACTAATCCAAATGAATAAATAAAGTCAGTACATCATAGACTCATTTTGATGACATACTACAGACAGCCTAGAGAAATTAAGAAACAGGTTGTCAAAAATGGCTCATCAACTAGACTGAGTAAGCCCCCCCCCCACACACACACACACACACAAGTTCTGATGAAGGTAATGATGAGGTGACCCTTCCCATAAATGCAAGGTAAGCACTCTAATGAAGATATGACTACAAACAAGGAAAGAGGAAACTATGCTGCATGTGAAAGGAAAAGTACAGTTGTGTACACTTAACATAAATGTAGATGTTCGAGTGTATTCACTGTTGCAGTCATTACAATTGGGTTATCCTGCTGGCAGGCTACCCTCAGTCGGCCTGAATTCCAAAGTCTAGGTCTGGCATCGGTTGCTGTCGCCTCTTCCCTGACGTCAGTGCGCCAGGGGTATAAATGATGCAGCCGACGCCATTTTCTTCAGTTTTTCTTGCCCCAGATGTCAGGTGCCCCTAAAAGGGTAGGCTAAAAATATGTCAATAAAACATGCATGCACCAAAGTATATATTTTGTCTTCATCTACAAGCAAATACACCACATAGGTTGTATAGAATAGAGAAGTACAGATACGTTCCAGCAAAGAAATGGGGGATGGAGGGTGGGTAACCTGGACTGCAACAGTGAATACACTCGAACATCTTCATTTATGGTAAGTGTACACAACTGTAGTATGTTCTTCGTGTTTCACTGTTGCAGTCATTACAATTGGGTTGAATCCCAAAGCTAAGGATGGGAGGCTGGAGCTAAATAGCATTAGGGGGCTATTAGGCCCTGCAGAACTGCAGTGTCAAAGCCTGCCCTAGATTTAGAGTAGGGTGGTAAGTGATGGTGCTTTGTGAAGGTGTGCAATGAACTCCAAGTAGCAGCCTCTAAAATGTCTTTGGTTGGTACTCCTCTGAGGAAGGCTGCTGAAGTGGCTGTTGCTCTGGTTGACTGTGGCCTAATGCCCTTAGGTACTGGCTTGCCATGTTGAGAATAGCAGAAATGAATGCAGTGACCTATCCACTTTGAAATAGTCTGCTTTGAGATAGCCTTTCCTTGTGATCCTGCAGCATATGCCACTAGTAATTGCTCTGTCTTTCGGAAAGCTTTGGTTCTATTCAAATAGAAGCGTAGCTGTCTGTGTATGTCCAAAGAACGCAGAATTCTCTCCCCCTTATTCTGTGGGTTTGGATAAAAAGTAGGCAGATGAATAGTTTGGTTAAGGGCCACACTGGACACTACCTTAGGCATAAATGTCGGGTTTGTCCTCAGAGAAACCCTGTCTGGATAAAAAATGATAAAAGGTTCCACAGCCATGAGTGCCTGTAGCTCTGAAATTCGTCTTGCAGAAGTTACTGTTAGGAGCAGAGCTGTTTTCCAAGATAAAAACTTTATATCAGCTGCAGCGGCTGGCTCGAAAGGAGGCAGGGTGAGTTTTTCCAAGACATAACTGAGGTCCCATGCAGGTTTTGGTGATCTCCTTGGAGGCCTTAAATTGTTGGCCCCTCTGAGGTACTGCCTTAACAAAGGATGAGAAAAGATTGGTGGCTCTGTATTGTAATGAGCCGAAATGGCAGAAGCATGAATTTTTATAGATGAAAAAGATAGGCCTTTGTCCAGGATCTCAGTCAAGTATTGCAAAATCTGAGGAATGTTTGGTACAGCTGTGTCAATTCCTTGTGCCTGCTTCCAAACACAGGATCTCTTCCATTTTCCAGCATAGAAGTTTCTAGTACTAGGCCTCCTGGCCTCCAAAATGACATCCATCACCGCTTTAGTGAGAGGTGTGTTTTGTATGACTACATTATCCGCCATACTGCCAGATTTAAGGTCTTGAGTTGGCTGTGCAGGATCTGATTGTTCTGCTGGGACAGTAGATGAGGTACTTGAGGTAAGGTCCAGGCGGGCATTGAGACAAGTTCCTTAGGATTGGATACCAGTACTGGCGTGGCCAGTCTGGGGCAATCAGTATCATTTTTGGCTTCTCCTGTCTGACCTTTAGGAGTACCTTGGGGAGGACAGGCAGAGGAGGAAAGGCATATACTGTTAAGTTTTTCCAGCTGAAAGATAGGGCATCCACTTTCCATGCTTGTCTGTGATAAGTCCTTGTGCAGAATCTCTTTAGTTGGCAGTTGTGAGGAGAGGCAAACAGATCTATGTCCGGGCATCCCCATTAACTTGTTATCATGCTGAAGACTTGTGGATCCAATTTCCACTCGTGGGGATCCATGAGGTTTCTGCTTAGTTCGTCTGTCAGAGTATTTATCTTTCCTGGCAGGAATTGTGCCTGCAGATGTACTTGGTAAGTCAATGCTGTGTCCCACAAAGTCATGGCTAGTCTGCAAAGGGGGTAGGAATGAGTGCCTCCCTGTTTGTTTATGTACCACATGACCGTGGTATTGTCTGTCTTTATCAGTAGTTGTTCCAGATGAAGTAGGTCCTTGAAGGCTGTCAGGACATTTTGAACAGCTAGCATCTATTTTTGATTGATATGTAGATGCATTTGGTTTGTGGACCATGTGCCTTGAATACATCTTCCTGCCATGTGGGCTCCCCAGGCATAATCCGATGCATCCGTTGTTAATGTCTGTGTGGCTGGGGGTAGAGTGAATGGCTTTCCCTTGTTCTGGTGACAGGCCTTCGCCCACCATCAAAACTCCTGTTGCAGGCAGAGAATGAGAGTAACTATTGTTTCCAGGCTGTGGCAATGTTGAGTCCAAACACTTTTTAGGTACCACTGAAGTTTCCTCATATGCAGTCTCGCCTATGTAATTAGTAGAATGCAGGATGCCATGAAGCCCAAAGCCTGCAGAATTTTTCATGCAGATAACTGGGCCTTTGTTGCCAACAGTTTGAAATAGGTAGTCAGTTGTCTTTGTTTGTCTGGCGTGAGATAAGCCATCTGGGCAGTTGTGTTTAAGCTTGCACCCAGGAATATTATCTCTTGAGAGGGTACTAGTTTTGATTTCTGTTCGTTGACTGTGTACCCTAGGCATGATAGTAATCTCTTTACAAACGCCAGATGCTGTAGTAGAATGTCCTTGTTCTCTGCTTGAATGAGGCAGTCGTCCAAGTAAGAATATATTTGTATTCCTCTTTGTCTGCAGTATGCAATTACTGGTGCCAGGCACTTTGTGAAGTCCCTGGGCGCAGTAGATAACCCAAAGGGCAGTGCAGAGAATTGGTAGTGCATTGAGCCAACTTTGAATCTGAGGTATCTTCTGCATGTTTGTCTGATTGGGACATGCAGGTATGCCTCTTTTAGATCTAAAGTCACAAGCCAAGCCTTCTTGCCCAACATGGGCAGAAGCTGCTGTAGAGTCAACATTTTGAATTTTGGAATATCCAGATATGTGTTTAGAATAGATAGGTCCAGTATTGGTCTCCAGGCTTTGTCCTTTCTGGGTATCAAGAACAGTCTTGAATAGAATCCTTGTCCCTGCTCTTGCTCTGGTACTTGTTGAATGGCCCTCATGTCCATGAGGGATGAAACTTGTTTTTGTGCCTCTGCCCATTGATTGCGTGGCAGGTCTGGCATACCGTTTTGCCTTGGCAGGGTGTGAAAGTGGAACCTGTAGCCTTGTGATACTATATTTAGAACCCATTTGTCCTGGGTGATCATGTGCCAATTTTGTGAAAAAAGTGCTAGTTTTCCCCCCAAAGGGGCTGTCAAAAGATAAGTGCTTGGTGCTGGAAGGGGAAAGTCATTGAGACTGTTTCCTGTATGGCTGTGATTTTTCCTCTCCGCTCTTGGAGGTAGAAGCACCCCATTGTTTAGGCCTGTATGAGCCTTGGGCTGTGATCTGCCTCTTTATGGCCTATCGGACACTGGAAAGGACCAATTCTTTGTAAGCCAGTTCCTGCTAAATCTGGGAGGCTGTACCTGCAAGAAATCCTTGACTGTCTGCATAGATTTAGCTTTGTCCTCCATTTTCTTCAACACCAAAAAAGTATCATGCTGTAATGGAGCATCTAATAGTTTTGCTTTAACATGATCAGGCAGATTCTGTTCTTTTAACCAAGCTAATGACAGAACTTGTAACAGCGAGGCCTCTAGAGAATCAAAACCACATTGCAAAGTATGCTTTCCAACTTGTTCAGCTGCATGCAATAAATCCTGCATTTCTTTGTTGTCTGCACATTCTGAATTTGTTGACATTTTCTGTTTAAGCAATGACATAAGACATTGCTGATATTTAAGCATATGAAATTGGCAATTTAAGGCTCTTACAGCAAGGTAGCAGAAGTATAAATCTTTTTACCCAATCTGTCTAGGGCCCTAGAATCCCTATAAGAGGGGAGAGGGTTTTTTGCAGTAGAAGCCTTGACCCCTTTGGGACCCTGAGAGATGGTTTCTGGGTCAGCAGCAGGGTTTTCATAAAGAAATGTATGTGAATCAGGAACCCTATAGTATCTGTCTGGCTTAACAGGAGCTGGTGGTAAAGAGTCTGGAGATAGGCTGGACTCTGAAAATACATCATCTACAATGTCTAAAACAGGCAGGATAGCAAGGGGCCTGTGCGGAGGGAATAAAAGGAAGTCTCTGAGCCTTTTCTTGGATTCTGAGTAATCTTGGCTCTCCCAGTGGAAATGCTCCCTCATAGTATGCAGTGTCTCCCCAAACGAATAATCCTCGGGAAGAGAGGCTGAACGGATAGATTCTTCAGCATCAGAATCCTCATAGGGAGGAAGAGAATATTCCTGTTCAGAGGAGGAATCAGAGGAAATGGAAACCTGGTCTGAAGATTCGTATTCTAACTTTTGCCTAGGCCTCTTATCAGGAGGGGGATGGGAACCCCTGATCAAAGAAATTAGGTCTTCAGCCATTTTAAGCATCTGTTTTTTAGGCATGGAGGCCTGTCCAGGAGAATGCTGTACTTGTTTCTTTGTCTTTAGAGCTGCTTTAGTCTTTGCCTTTGAAGATGAAGGAGGTTTCACATATAACTGTGTAAGCCTGAAAATACCCTCAGAAGCCGATGCCTGCTCAGCGGCTCCGGACCCATCTGAGGGAATAGTTTCCGAGTGTCCAATACCTTGAGTTTCCAGCAGCCTTGTCAGCTCCACGTGGGAGTCGGAAGCGGCCTGTGGCTCTGAGGTAGTGGGCGTCAGGGGCTGCGAAAGCGCCTCACTGAGAACCGACAAACCGGCGACAGGCCTAGCAGAAGCCTTGCCGGTTTTGGATCTTGGATGCCTGTCCTTTTCTTTTTCTTTGCGCTTTTTATAAACTCCAGTAGTCGGCTGTTCCGACGGCATTATATAATTAAATCTTCTGCCAAAGTAATAGAATGCAAAATCGTACCGAAGCTTAATAGTGTGTTGGCTAAATCTAGCACAAAACCGACAACTAGCAACGTTATGGTCAGGGCCTAGGCAAGGAATACAGTAAGAATGAAAATCCTTATGAGGTATTTGCTTCCCACAAGAAATACAATGATTAACTTTTTCTGACATCGGTCTGGAGCAAGAAAAAAGTTTCCCCAACGGGGTACTTAGCTTTAATGAAGACTTCGGATCTGAAATTCGAATTTGGAAAACTCAGTTGTCGGCCATCCGGCACTTGTGAACTGCTTTTGCTTTGGGCACCGTGCCGCAAGAAAGACTGAAGAAAATGGTGTCGGCTGCATCTTTTATACCCCTGGTGCACTGACGTCAGGGAAGAGGTGACAGCAACCGATGCCGGACCTAGACTTTGGAATTCAGGCCGACTGAGGGTAGCCTGCCAGCAGGATAACCCAATTGTAATGACTGCAACAGTGAAACACGAAGAACATCTGCTGTTCCCATAAGTATGAAAAATACTGATTTGGCACTACAAGACACATCACTGTCTCATTAGAATAAGGTTCCCAGCTGCAATAACTAAAGGTTCATCAGTCCCTTTTGCATTACATGAAGTAGACAACATTTATCAGAGTGTACCCCTGCTGCCTTTAACAGGATGAAATGTGCTTGAAATGCAGCTTTGCAAAGTTAAGTCTGCAATAAAAGTCAAACCCCTTCTCTCCACATGCAATAGCCTTAGAGTCAAAACTGGGAGATGTAGATGGGTTCTCTTTCTCTCTCTCACTAGGTAGAAATATTGCTGAAGAGAGTTCAAAACCTCAGTCCATGAAAGAGAGAAGGAATAATCTACAGCACAACACAGACTGGCAATCCACTGGTGGAGATGACTGCAATGGATTGCCGCAAGCTTAATAACTGCTCCTGAAGAAGTCTGGGCTGGGGGACAGTTACAAAACTGTCTCATGTATAAACTGCATCAGGAAATGACCGAATGTCTAAAGCTTAATTTAAAAAAAAAAAAAAAAGGGTTGAAGGTAAAGCTCTTTGGCATAATCAGAAAAAAAAAAAAAAAAAAAACGCAGACAGCTCATCCAGTTAGCATATGATGACTAATGTGCCAAGTTCTCTTTCCATAAGACAGAAGTGGATTAGTGGGAATACAAAAAGTACAGTTTTGTACCTACCATAAATGTAGATGTTCGAAGATCCACATTGCTGCAGTCCTTACACTTGGGTAGTCCGCTGTCCTCGGTCGGCCCGAATATCAAAGTATTAGGCTGACGTCGGTCAAGGCGCTTAAGACAGACATCAGAACGTCAGGGTACAAATGCGCATGACCGACGTCATATCCTCAGTCTTTTCTTGCCCCAGATGTCAGAAGACCCTAAAAAGAAAGGTCAAAACCAAAAGACAGCAAAAACAACCAACCACCCTTGCACTAATCATATGTACAATATATACAATATCCACAATATTACAACCCAAACCACACAACCGCCTCTAACTACAGAGGGGAAGGAGGGAGGGTAAATTGGACTGCAGCAATGTGGATCTTCGAACATCTACATTTATGGTAGGTACAAAACTGTACTATGTTCTTCATCTCACATTGCTGCAGTCCTTACACTTGGGTAGAATCCCAAAGCAGAGGTAAGGGAGGATGGCAAAACTATAAAGCATTAGGAGCTGCCAAAATGCCCTGTAAAATTGCAGTGGCAAAACCAGCCCTAGATTTAGAGTAAAGTGGAAGGTGGTAATGCTTAGAGAAAGTATGCACTGAACTCCAAGTAGCTGCCTCCAAAATATCTTTAGTTGCCACCCCCCTTAAAAAAGCTGTAGAAGTGGCAGTAGCCCTAGTGGAATGAGGCCTAATCCCAGCTGGAATCACCTTACCATGATGGGAATAACAGAAAGCAATACAAAACCCAATCCACTTAGAAATAGTTTGTTTTGACACAGGCTTGCCCTGAGAACCCAAAGCAAATGAAACAAATAACTGCTGAGACTGCCTGAACCCTTTAGTTCTGCTCAAATAATATCGCAACTGCCTGTGTAAATCCAAAGTGTGCAAAATCTTTTCCCCTTTATTTTGGGGGTTTGCATAAAAGTAGGCAAATGAATAGTTTGGTTTAAAGCCACACTAGAAACCACTTTAGGCATAAAGGAAGGATTAGTGCAAAGATACCCTATCCTTATGGAAAATTAAGAAAGGCTCAACTGCCATAAGGGCCTGTAATTCAGAAACCCTTCTCGCAGAGGTAATGGCCAACAAAAAAGCAGTCTTCCATGACAAATATTTCAACTCGGCAGTAGCTGCAGGCTCAAAAGGTTGTAGAGTGAGTTTCTCCAACACAAAATTGAGATCCCAAGCAGGAGTAGGAGCTCTACATGGGGGTCTTATATTCTTTGCCCCTCTAAGGAATTGCTTAAACAAAGGATGAGAAAACAATGGTGGGTCACAGTCATAGTGAGCAGAAATTGCTGCAGCATGAACCTTAATAGAAGAGAAGGACAAACCTTTGTCCAGTAACTCAGTAAGATATTGAAGAGCCACACTTAAATTAGGCTTAGAAACATCAAATTCCTTTGCTGTACTCCAAAATAAAAATCTCTTCCATTTATCTGCGTACACTTTCCTTGTACTAGGCCTTCTGGCCTCCAAAATAACATTCAAAACTTGCTGTGGAAGCTGAGACCCTCCAGGGTTTAAAACAGAATATGCCAGGCTGTTAGATGTAGAGAGTGAAGTTTGACATTGAGTAAATGACTGTTCTCCTGAGACAGCAGGTGTGGAATCGAAGGCAAAGGCCATGGAGGCTCCGTACCAGACTTCTCAGTAATGGGTACCAGTGCTGTCGAGGCCAATCTGGAGCTATTAAAATCATCTTTGGCTTGTCCTGTCTGACCTTCAGGAGTACCTTTGGGAGGAGAGGCAGAGGTGGAAAGGCATACACATGAAGATTGCTCCACCTGAATGAAAGAGCATCCACTTTCCAAGCTGTGGGATGAAACCTTTTTGTGCAAAACTTTGGCAGCTGGTAGTTTAGTGGAGAAGCGAACAGATCTATGTCTGGAGTTCCCCATAACACTGTCAATTTCTGAAATACATGAGGATCCAATTTCCACTCGTGGGGATCCATAATTTGTCTGCTCAACACATCTGCTAAGGAGTTCTGTGCTCGGCAGAAACCTTGCCTGAAGATTCAGCTGTAAACTGAGAGCAGTCTCCCACAAAATCATTGCTTGTCTGCATAGAGGATAAGAATCGTTCCCCCTTGCTTGTTGATGTACCACATGACAGTTGTGTTGTCTGTTAGAACCAACACCTGCCCTGAAAGAAGTAAATCCTTGAAAGCTATTAATGCAAATTGGACTGCTAACATCTCCTTCAAGTTGATATGTAGATGTTGAAGTCTGGCAGGCCACGTGTCTTGTACCCACTTTCCATTTAGATGAGCTCCCCAAGCTTTGTCTGAGGCATCTGTCGTTAGAATCTGACTCGCCTCTGGTCGGGTCACAGAGAGTCTCTTGTTTAGGTGACATTCCTGAGCCCACCACAAAAACTCCTTTTGAATGCAAGGTATTATCTGAATGACAGTGTCCATATCTTGGCAGTGCTGTGTCCATACATTTTTGAGATACCATTGTAGCTTCCTCATATGCAGTTTGGCATTGGGAAGCACCAGAATACAAGATGCCATGAACCCCAAGGCTTGAAGGACTGTCCTTGCAGTCAGCCTGGACTGATGAGACAATTGATGGAAATAAAGAAAGATTCTTTTGTTTGTCCGGGGTCAAAAAGGCCATCTGGGACGCTGTATTCAGTCTCACACCCAGAAAGCACATGTCCTGAGAGGGTACTAGACTGGACTTTATTTCGTTCACAGAATACCCCAGGCATCTTAGCACTGCTATCACATACTGTAAATGATGAAGAAGTTCGCCCTTTTCTTGGGCCAGAATCAGGCAATCGTCCAAATAAGGATAGATCTGTATTCCTCTTAGCCTGAAGAAAGCTATCACTGGAGCCAGAACTTTCGTGAACACTCTGGGCAGTAGATAAGCCAAAGGGCAATGCAGAGAACTGATAATGAGAAGTCCCAGCCCGAAAACGCAGATACTTCCTGCAACTGAGCCTGATAGGAACATGAAGGTAAGCCTCCTTGAGATCCAGAGTCACCATCCAGTGATCTTTGCCCAGCAGAGGCAAAAGCTGTTGTAACGTCAACATTTTGAACTTGGGAATGTCCAGATATGTGTTGAGGATAGATAAATCCAAAATTGGTCTCCACATGTTCCCCTTCTTTGGTACTAGGAACAGGCGAGAATAAAATCCTAGTCCCACTTCTGGTAGAGGGACCGGTTGTATGGCCCCTATTTGAAGTAACAGAGAAATTCGTTTGTGAGCCTCTAGTCTTTGCTGAGGAGGAACGTCTGGCATGCCTTTGAAAGGAGGCAAGGTATGGAAATAAAACTTGTAACCTTGGTGTATGATATCCAATACCCATCTGTCTTCAGTAATCAAACTCCAATTTTCCTTGAAGAGTGCCAACCTTCCTCCCAAAGGTGCTGCCAGGCAAGAAGAATCTGGCAGCTGAAAAGGTAGGTCATTGGGCCTGTTTACGAAAGGACTGGCCCCTGCCTTCACCCGAAGACTGTGCAGGTGAACTCCCCGTTCTAGGTCTGAAGGAACTCTGAGCTCTGCCCCTACCACGTCTAGATCTACCCCTAGACTGAGAATCATAAGAAGGATACATCCACCCCTTAGCAGGCCAATTTCTACTAAACTTCGGAGGCTGAACTTGCAAAAAATCTTTAACAGCCTGCATAGACTTAGCCTTGTCCTCCATTTTCTTCAAGACTGACTCCACAGGTGAACCAAACAACACATCAGACTGTAAAGGAGCATCCAAAATCCTTGTCTTAACATGGTCAGATAAATTCTGATCCCTCAGCCAGGCGTGCCTGCGAAGAACTGAACCAGTGGCAGCCACCCTAGACGAGGCCTGTACAGCATCAAAACCACATTGTAAAGAATGCTTACCCACCTGTTCCGAGACATGTACCAAATCTTGTAATTCTTTACACTCAATGCCTTCTGCCAGAGCATCTACCTTAGACTTCAATTGAGAAAGAAGATAGTTTTGATATTTCAACATGTGAAACTGGCAATTCAAAGCCCTCATAGCTAAGGTGGAAGAAGTATAGACTTTCTTTCTCCATCTATCCAAAGCTCTGGCCTCCTTATCTGGAGGAACCGGATTTTTTACAACAGAGGCCTTGACACCCTTAGGTCCCTGACTAACAGTTTCTGGGTCCGCCCTAGGACTCTTATAAAGATATTTATGAGCCTCAGGCACCCTGTAATACCTATCCGGTTTAACAGGAGCAGGAGGCAAAGAATCAGGATTAAGTGAAGCCTCTGCAAACACATCCTCCACAACATCCAGAACAGGTGGTATAGCCAAAGGCCTATGCTGGGGTAAAAGCAAAAATTCCCTAAGCCTTTTCCTGGAATCAGAGAAGTCCTGACCTTCCCACTTAAAATGTTCCCTCATGGAATGAAGAGTCTCTGAAAAGAAAAATCCTCTGGAGGAGAAGCAGAAGGAGTCGAATCATCTGCATCAGAATCAGAATAAGGAGAGTACTCCTGCAAGTCTTCAGCCGAAGACTCTGAAACATCGAAGCCTGCTCAAAACTCCCCAACTCTGGTTCCACCCTAGGCCTCTTATCAGGAGGGGCAAAGAACCTCTAATCAAAGTAATTAAATCTTCTGCCATTTTAAGCATGTGCTTCTTGGGCACAGATCCTGTAGAACTAGGAGTGACACCAACAGAAGCTAAACCTGGCCTGCCTCTGGGAGAAGCCTTGGAAACAGAAGGAGAGGGCCTAACCACCCTAGGAAGGGAGGGAGTACAGTAACCTGAGAAGCCCCTTCAGCCTGACCTGCCTCCTGAGAGGCCACATCCTGCAATATCAAAGTCTCCCCTGGGACTCCAGAGAAGCCTCGGCGGAACCACGGTTCCACTGGCGCCTCTAAAGAACCGGCGTCCGTGCGGACGACTCTTCTTGCCTGGGTTTAGCTGCTTTGTCTTTGCGCTTCTTCGAAGAAGCGGCGTCGGAGCATCCGGCGGCATATTATAATTGCACCGCTTTCCAAGACCAACCTGGCACAATCTAACCTTCGCAATAGTGCGCTTATTGAACCTAGCACAAAAGCGACACCCAACAACGTCGTGCTCAGGCCCCAAACAAGGAATACACAAAGTATGATAATCCCTATGCGGTATCTGCTTCCCACAAGAAATACAGTTATTCACTTTTTCTGACATCCGGTAAACCACTGAGGCAAGAAAAAACTAAAATATTCCCCAACGGGGTACTTAGCCAACTTTGACTCGGTCTGAAACTCCGAATTCGAAAAATTTCAGAACGCCGAACGGCACTTGCAACGCTGCTTCTGCATCGGACCATGCAGCAAAAAAGACTGAGGATATGACGTCGGTCATGCGCATTTGTACCCTGACGTTCTGATGTCAGTCTTAAGCGCCTTGACCGACGTCAGCCTAATACTTTGATATTCGGGCCGACCGAGGACAGTGGACTACCCAAGTGTAAGGACTGCAGCAATGTGAGATGAAGAACATCATGCTACAGAAGGACAGTTATAGAACTGAAAATATCAGCTCTGCTGTGGTTCAAAGAAACAATTAGTCACATTTTCTGTATTATGCCTAACTTAGGCTACCCAAAGACCTAGCTTTGTCTGATATAGAGGCAGTGAGAGAAAGGGTATATTGTACTGCAAAAGTAGCTACCCACTCCTAAGGGAAATGCAGCTATGCATCATGTCTCAAAGGGCTAGAAAAAATTATAACTGCCAAGCTGATGGGGGAAAAAATGAAAAAGATTTGTGGGGTGTCACTCTGGGAGTTACAAAGGGCACATTACGGTAAACTATAGGCCCAGAGACACCACTAGCAGAGTCTCATTCCCAAGGGTATCAACCTCTTTCCTGGAATTAGTGCAAGTATTTTGTTGGCATTAGACAGCAAGAAGAAAGGTTTGCCATCCTTGTAAGTAACAAATTTCAAGGGGCAGGGTTGCTAACTGAAGGACTACACTCACATCCTGTTCAGCAGGATTTAAGGATAAAAAGAACAAAAAAAATGTTATGTACTCACCATAACATTACATCTGAACTGTCCATTTTCATTCTTCTTCAACTGACAGGTCTCGGATCTGACTCTGCCTCTTCTACCATATCCTTGGATCCAAACCCTTCAGCTCCTCCCTTTACCAATAATGCCCCACCCACCTAACATACCTCAGATCGAGTTTGCTGCCCATAGGAAACAGTGTGGATAATCCCTTAATAGAAGTAAAGAAGGTATAGTATTAGAAAAAGAGCTGGAGGTCTGGAGCTCAAACAAGGAACAACAGTTCCCAAACTGAAACCCTTAGACCTATCCAGGAGCAAAGGGAAGGGGGTTAGGAGAGCAGGAAGTTAAGGAAGAATGAAAATGGACAATACAGATCTAATATTATGGTGAGTACATAACTTTTTTATCTGATTATTTCATTTTCATTCATTCCACAACTGATGGGACAGAGTCCCCAGCTAGATGAACTTTGGTTGGTCCTCATGGATGGCTATTTCGGAGTACTGTGGAGCCAAACGCAGCTCTGTTCCTAGAAACCAAATCCAATTTTGTAATGAACACTACAAATATGAGCAATGGGCCAAGTGGCAGCTGCACAAATGCCATCTATACAACTCTTGACCAAAAGGTTGAGGATACAGCCAAAGATATCATGGAATGAGCTCTAGAAGGTTTAGGCAAGGACACAGGAGATAGAATCAGTTAACCACTTCACTAGACTTAACTTTGGAAACTGACTTGCCCAGTCTTTTAGGTGAGAAGAATATAAACAACTTGTCAGTATTCCTGAAATCCTTGGTTTGATGGATAATTTTGCTTTGACATGATCAGGCAGAGTTTGTTCCTTTAACCAAGCATGTCTCCTGATGACAAAGCCCGTCACAGCGGCTCTGCAGGAGGCCTCCAAAGAATCAAAACCACACTGCAAAGTATGCTTTCCAACTTGTTCAGCTGCATGCAATAAATCCTGCATTTCTTTACTTTCTGCACATTCAGAATTGGTCAACATTTTCTGTTTAAGCAGTGACTTAATATATTGCTGATATTTGAGCATATGAAACTGACAATTTAAAGCCCTTATAGCCAAGGTTGCGGAAGTGTAAATCTTTTTTCCCCATCTGTCCAATGCCCTAGAATCCCTGTCAGAGGGGGTAGAGTTTTTTGCAGTGGAAGCCTTGACCCCTTTGGGACCCTGAGAGATGGTTTCTGGGTCAGCAGCAGGGTTTTTGAAAAGGAATTTATGTGAGTCAGGGACCCTGTAGTACCTGTCTGGCTTAACAGGAGCTGGAGGTAAGGAGTCAGGGGTCAGACTGGACTCTGAAAAAACATCATCAACAATGTCTAACACAGGTGGAAAAGCTAGGGGCCTGTGTTGTGGTAGTAAAAGGAAGTCTCTGAGCCTTTTCTTAGATTCTGAAAAATCTTGGCTCTTCCAGTGGAAATGCTCCCTCATGGTATGCAAGGTTTCCCCAAAAGAATAATCCTCAGGAGGAAAGGCTGAAGGGATAGATTCTTCAGCATCAGAATCCTCATAGGCAGAAGAGAGTATTCCTGATCAGAAGAGGAATCAGATGAAATGGAAACCTGATCTGAAGATTCATATTCTGTCTCTTGCCTAGGCCTTTTATCAGGAGGGGGATGGGAACCCCTGATCAAAGTAATTAAGTCTTCGGCCATTCTGAGCATCTGTTTTTTGGGCATGGAGGCCTGTCCATGAGGCTGTTGTACTTGTTTCTTTGTCTTTAAGGGCGCTTTAGTCTTTGCCTTTGAAGCTAAAGTGGTTTTAATGTATAACTGAGTTGGTCTGAAAACACCCTCAGAAGCCGATGCCTGCTCAGCAGCTCCGGACCCATCTGAGGAATAGTCTCCGAAGGTCCAATACTTTGACCTTCCTGCGGCCTAGGCGACTCCACGTGGGAGTCGGTAGCGGCCTGCGGGTCTAAAGTAAAGGGCGTCAGGGGCTGCAAAGGCGCCTCACTGAGAACCGGCGACTGGCTTAGAAGAAGCCTCGTCATCAGTTTTGGACCTCGGATGCCTGTTGTCCTCTTTTTCTTTGCGTTTCTTGTGAATTCCGGTAGTCGGATGGCTATCCGACGACATGGTATAATTAAATCTTCTGCCAAAATAGTGTAATGCAAAATCGTACCAACGCTTAATAGTGCGTTGGTTAAATCTAGCACAAAACTGACAACTAGCAACATCGTGGTCAGGGCCTAGGCAATGAATACAGTAAGAATGAAAGTCCTTATGAAGTATTTGCTTCCCACAAGAAATACAATTATTAACTTTTTCTGACATCAGTCTGGAGCAAGAAAAAAGTTTCCCCAATGGGGTACTTAGCTTTTAATGAAGACTTTGGATTTGAAATTCGAACACGAAAATCTCAGGAGTCGGCCGACCAGCACTTGTGAATTGCTTATGCTTCGGGCACCGTGCGGCAAGAAAGACTGAAGAAAATGGGACCTAGACTTTGGAATTCAGGCCGACTGACGGTAGCCTTCCAGCAGGATAACCCAAGTGTAATGACTGCAACAGTGAAACGCGAAGAACATCTTGTCAGTATTCCTGAAATCCTTGGTTTGATGGAGATAAAAACAAAGTTGTCTATGTACATAAAAAGATGGAGCATGTATTTTCACTTATTTGAAAAATTTGGAAAGAAAAATGGGATGTTAATTTTAGAATCAGAAGCAACTTTAGGCAAAAAGGACGGGTTGGTCGGTAAGGACACACTGTCTTTGTGAAAACTGGATAAGAAGATTTGGAAGATGGAGCCTGGAGTTCAGATACTCATCTAGCTGATGTAATAGCAACTAGAAACATGGTTGCCCAAGACAAAAACTTTAGATCGGACCTGGCTGGTGGCTCAAAGGGGCTTTGGGTCAGAGCTTAAAGCAAAACTTAAATCCCAAGGAGCAGTAAGATCCTTTAGTGGAGGTCTAAGTAGAAAAGTTCCTTTGAGTTAGGCTTTGCATAATTTAGAAGAAGCTAAAGAAGAATTATTTTCACCTAGATGGAAACTTCAAATGGCAGCCAAATGGACCTTAATAGTAGAAAAGCTAACATTTTCACTGAAAACTGAAGCTAAAAATCAAGTACTGCTGGTACAACAGCAGAAAAGGGGTCCAGATTCTTCTTAAGGGTGCAGAAAACAAATCTCTCCCATTTACTTTTGTAAATCTTACTAGCATGTCTGAAGTTCAAGCCAACACGAAGGGACTCTGGCTGACAAAGTTCGCAGACGATTGCAAGTTGGGAGCTATTACTAACTCCCCAAGTGATGTTGACATCCTACAGAAAGGCCTCACTGAGACCAATGACTGGTGTCAGAACCATGGCTTTAAGCTCAATGCCAAAAAACGTGTCGTCATCCCCTTTGGGAAAAACTGGTTCCCATGAATTACCACATCGATGGTAATCCACTGAACACAGAAGGCATTATAAGAGATCTGGGAACACTGGTTGACAGCAACCTCTCTTTTGACCACCACATTGCCACTGTGGTCAGAAAGCCCTTCTATGTGGCACATCTCATTACTAAGTGTTTTGCTTCCAGGAACAGAGAGGTCATTATCTCCCTCTACTCTTCCCTCATTAGGCCAATCATTGAGTACAATGCCTCATTTGGCATGTACCTCACTAGACACCTGCAACAACTGGAGAGGATCCTAGGCCTTAAACATCTGTCCTATATGGACAGACTCAAAAAACTCCAACTATTCTCTGTCTCATATCGCCTACTTAGAGGTGATCTCTGCTTGACTTACAAAGCCATGTTTGACCCAGCTCTGTTAGAAATGCTACATCTAAAGAAATCCCAATCCCTCCAAGCCACACGCTCCACAGACCTCAACTTCATTACCACAATCAACAGAACATGCTGGAGGGACAGGTTCATAACCCAGAGACTGCCCATTCTATGGAATAGACTTCCCATACATGTCAAGCAGAGCACCTCACTGGCCTTCCTTCAAGAGAAATCTTGATGAGTGGCTGGGAAATAGAAAATTCACTCCAGTGGCTTTACTCGACAGAGGCACTGGGAACTAAGGTCAGGTGGCACAATGCCAGAGTAATCCTATGGGCTATGCTTGTAAAGGCTCCAGGGCCATTAGCCTAGTACACACCTATGAACCTTGAAGCTTTTTGAGAAAAATAAAACATGACGAACTGGGAAAGAGAGGCTGGGATGTCTAGCAATCAGTGGAAATGGAGAAACCATGTGGTCAGTTTGAGGTCTGTTATGTCCAGATGAGTCATACCTGTTGTTTGAGACAGGAGGTCTATTATTGGGATCCAGTATCCAAGGAGATGTAGAATACGAGTCTGGAGAACAGAAACCAAATCTGACATGGCCAAAAAGATGCAATGAGGATAACTGTGCTCTTCAACCGGTATGCTTTCTGTAGAAACATTGGGGTGAGAGCTAACAGTAGGTAAGCACAGAAGGGCCAGACGTGGACTAGAGTATCTCTTGGTGACTCCCCAGTTGGAGGGATCAGAGCAAAGAACCTGCTGCACTTGCTGCTGAGGGGAAAAGTGAACAGGTCGCAGCATGTCCGACTCCGTCAATAGAAAATTCTCTCTGCCACTCTGACATTGAGAGACCACTCATGAAGCATCAGAATGGACCTGCTAGGTTTGTTCACAATCATGTTGGCTTTTCCCTGGTATATACATTGCCATTAGAAAGAGGCTGGAAGAGATCGCCCATTGCCAAATTCCCTTTGCTTCACAACATAGTGGGTACGATTTGGTTCCTCCCTGTTTGTTGATGCACCAGACTACAAACATATTGTCTGTCTGAATAGCAACTGTCCTAGAAGGGACAGCATCCTGAAAGGCCTGCAATGCTAGGAGGACTAATGTCATTTCCAGGACATTATAATGTGTGTCTTGACCTCTTCTAGAGACCACGTAACTTGGACTGTCCTTCCTAAGTAGTGCCCCCCTCCGACTCCAGTTGGGATGCTTCCGTGGTCATTATGGCTGTGGGCAGGGAAAAAAACAAATGGACAGACTTCAGAAACTTTGTTTGAGTGAATCCATCAGAGAAGATATCTTTTGCAAGTTTGTGAGATCTTGAATGGAGCAGTTAAAGGTTGCTGAAGAATGAACCATTGTACTGACAGGGTCCACTGCAGAATTCACATGTCAAACCTGGCTAAAGGGACTACAGTGACAGCTGCCACCCTGGATCCCAAAGCTTGATGATTAGTCATGCTGGAAGAGAAGACTGCATCACCACTCTCGATCTGTAATCAGACAGTCTGGTTGAGAGTTAGAGGGAGAGAGACTGATTGACTGTGTTTAGATGAGCACATATGAACACCAGCTTCTGCACAGGAGTTGTGATTTTCTGTAATTTACTGTGATGCCTAGGTGGAGAGACAACTGAAGCAAATAGTCCCTTGCCTGTAGGAGAATATGGCTACTTGCAGCAGTTAGGAGCCATTTGTCCAAGTATGGAAACACTCAGAATCCTGGCAGTCTCAAGTGGGCTGCTACCACCGCCATATATTTGGTAAACACCCTGGAAGCTGTGGTGAGATCAAAGAGCAATGCACTGAAGTGGTAATGACTAGCTCCCAGCCAGATGCACAGATATTTTCTGGTGCACCTGTTCATTTTGATGTGACAGTAGGTATCCTGAAGATCTGTCAAATACATCCAATTGTCCTTTCATAGTAGGGGCAGAATGAACTGAACCGTGACCATCCAGAACCTTGATCACAAGAACTGGTTTAGTTTGTGGAGAGATCCAGGATGGGCATCAAGTCCCTGTTTTCTTTGGCACTAAAAAAATCTTGAGCAGGTCCATATCCTATCTGGTCTGGGGGACCTTCTGGATGACTTTTTTTCTAGCAGTTTTCTATTTCTAAGGCTGCTGCTTTCCTCTGACAGGGTAAAACTTCAGGAATTCTCTTCATTCTTGCAGGGTGGACTTGGGAAAATGGTATGATATAGCCTCTAGATACAATTCTCTGCACCCAGGAATCTTTTGTTATGGATAGCCAGGCTCTTTAGTGCAGAGACAAACACCGCCCACCTTCCTCCAGATGTCAAAAGTCTGGTCGCCTTTCAGAAGCACTGGCAGGACTTGTCTGAGAAGGAATTCAGAAAACCCTGCTTCTGTGGGCCACCTCTGCCACAGGGGCAGCATCTTCCGTTAGAGAGCCCCCCTGCCCCTAGAAGAATTATCTCATCATAAGTCTTGGAAAAGACCCTGGGATTTACGGAACTACATCTTTCTACCTCCTCACTGACTCTGGGAAAAGAGTTTTGATGGGTAGAAAAACATATGACTAAGGTAGACAAGGTCTTTCCTTCTTGTTGAAGTCTGGAGAGTACATCTTTAACTTTACGGCCAAATAAGGAAAATCTGTCAAACAGAGCACTGATGGATGAAGATTTAAAGGGCTCCACAAAGTCACATAGGTGCATTCAGACACATCTCCTAATGGTTATGCCTGAACCTGCCACCCTTGAGGCATCTTCCGCCACACCTCATGGATGCGTTAGATATCAATTGAAGGGTGGCCAGTTGCAAGGTAACTATTTTGGTCCTCCATAGGCACGGACCCAGAAACAGAAGTTCTTTAGTCAAATCTCTTTGCAATCTCGTAAAATGTGCCAAATAATTCAACAACTGCAGAGCAAAGGTTGCTGAAGCATAAATGTGCTTACCAAATCTGTCCAAGGCCTTGGACTCCCTGTTAGGGAGCTGGACAGAAGAGCTCTGCTCAAAACCATGGCATCAACTGGGACCACCTTGTCTGTCCTGTCCTTGGGAGGGGGCTAGACATTTGTCTGGATGCTTAGGGATAAATTCCACAGTATCCAGTTCCTTCCACACCAATCAAGAAAGAAGGACTATAATTTCATCAGCTGGGGGGGGGCGCATAGTCGGGCCAGACTCAAAAGCTTCCAGAAACATTGACTCCTCTTGAGACAGGTTATTGGCAGACCAACCACCTTTTTGTTTTATGAGCTCAAGAATGTCTCCAAATGACATATCTTCAGGTGGTGATCTAGGGGAACCTTCCTCTTCATCAAAACTGGTATCCTCCATGAAAGATTCTTGAGGGAATCTAGGTGTCTACTTTCACATGTTCTAGTCCATGCTACTTCATCAGCATGATGGTCTGGTGAGCTATCAGAAGTGTTGGAGGAGCCCTGTGGGACTGACTGGAGACTTTAATGGACTGGCTGTCCCAGTGGAATGGAAGAAAAAGACTCAGCAAAGACCTGAAGGAGGTAGACTGATCTGATCCAAGGGGGTAGGGATGAACTTTCTCTAGGTAAAAAGAAGGCCCTCTCTACAATCTTGAAAGCAGAGCACTTAGGTGAAACTATAGCCAATGGTAGCAGAGCCCACATCTCCCGAACCACCGGCCCCTGTAGCCCTGAAATCACTCCACCCAAGCATGGAGTTGGACCAGTGTTATCCAGAGCCAAAGCTCTGAAGGGCAGAGATGGCTCCTATAACTTTGGAGTTGACTCTGGTCTTCAGGATCCAGCACTGATTTTTCGGCTCTGAAAGACCTCCTGCTCCAAAAGGGCCAGAGCTGGATGGCTCACGAGAGTTACCAGAGTCAAAGAACAAATTGCCTTCTGACCTGATGAGGACGCCCTCCAGGGATCTTGGATCCGGGGACACCAAAACAGTAAGTTGGATCAGAGAAGGAGAAACCAAAGGAGGACTAGTGACAGGCAGGCCTACGGATCCAATGGGAGACAGAGATGGGATTACTCCCATCTGGATTTGAGTTCTGAGGAATTTTCTCATCATCTTATCCACTTCAGTCTTGGACAAACTCCTATAAGTCCTGAGAAAAGAGGTAAAGGATGGAGGTCGAGAGTGCTTGTGAGGAAATTCCTGCAAGGAGGAGTCATAAAGTTATTGGATCTGGTAAAGTAAGAGGTGACCAGATTAGAGGTGATTTAGATTCTGGAGCACAGGGATATGAAGTGGTAGGATTCTGACATTTTTGATACATTTGGAGGTGGCTCGGAGAAAAGAGATTAAGTTGCAGGATCTGGAGATTTCTTTCTAGAATCTTTGTCCTTGGGCTTCCCTTTTTCAGTTTTCTTTGAGGGGGGGGGGTTGAACCCCAGCTGAAAAACAGGAAGAAGTGGAAAGGGAAAAGGCCCTTCAAAACAAGCTTATTTTGTCTGTCTGTGAGTGCCCTGGAGTTGAAGCCAGCACATATACAACAATCTACATTTAAACGGGCACCGCCCAAGAAATATATCCATTCCCTGTGGGAATCCAAATTAGGTATTTTGTGCCTACTGGTGATGCATTTCTTGTCAGCCATTTTGGCATACCTAAAGAAAGAAAAAAAAAAAACAGAAAAAAATTAAACAACTGTAAAGAACTACTTTATTTTTTAAGAGGCTAGGAAAACAGCTACCAACAATGGTAGACAAGAAATACCCTGAAAAGGGGTGGGAAAAGAACAGAAGGAAGGCAGCAAAGTACCACAAATGGTACTAGAGAGAAACACCGAGTTCACGATAAAATCGCAAAGGGAGACTAGTAAAGGAAATTTACTGGAAAAAGCGAGGAAGGTGACAGAAAAATCAGTAAATAGACTATCAGGAATACCATTTCTCTAAAGAAATCACTGTTTATTTTAAAGAAATCACCAACAGCTTGACAGCGAGAGGATCCACATCTGTACTGATATGGTGGCAAAAGAGATCTGAGGTATGTTAGGCAGAAGGGGTATTATGGGTAAAGACAGGAGCTCTAGAATTTGAATCCGAGGAGCTGTCAGAAGCTGCCAACTTGAATCTGAGACCTACCAGTTGAGGACTAAATGAAAATGACATTATCAGATCAATGGAGTGCCTTTACCTCATGCCTGGTGCACTCTGAGAAGCAAAAGGTGTTAAATGGTATCTCAAAACTCAAGCAGCTCCTTCTCCTTCACTAAAGAAGATGAATTAAGGAGCACCTCAGTGATAAGACCTTCCCATGCCAGAACAGGCAGTCTGTTCCTGATCATCTACCAGTGGCTCTACTTTCTCCAACAGTGGATTAGAACATCTGGCCACATTTATTTTTATTTTACAATTTGTTTAGTGGGTAACCAAGCTGGTCAACTTACACTTTCAGTCACTACCTGGGAATATAACATCACAAAAAGAAAAATGCACTGGTAAATGGCAAAAAATGAACAGGAAAAATGAGAAGTTGCTAAAGCCTAAAGCAACGGCTTAGCCTAAAACTTCTAAAGTGGATAAAGAAAACTCTTTCCCTACTCGTCCTTTATGATGAACTCTTTCTCAGGGATATGTTAGTTAAGTGCTTGGTAACTTTTTTTTTTTTAACTTTCTTGCAATGATGTACAGCCAAAACAAATACAGGATGCAAGGCAAGAAAGAATTTCTTGAAGAGAAAGGTACTTTCTGGCTGGTGTGTCTTATGGGATAAAGATACCAATTGCCCTGGCTTGTTTCTTATATGCTGTAAAGTATCTTTTGAAACAGTCAGAGCAGAAGAATCATGCAGGTGTGTGAAGCTGAGAGACATTTTTTCAGAAGCTTCTGCTGGGCTTATTTTCAACTGCAGCCATAACAGCTCTTGATCTCTCTGAATAACCTAAAGAGGCAGCTCTTGGGGGAGTAAAACTGCAACCTCTGGGACCTGAGGGATTCCACCTAAGGCAGAAAACTGGACACAAAATTCAAAATCAGATCAGAAAACACAGGAACAAATGTTCCATTTCCTCCCCTCTTTGTAATTTAAAGGGGAAGAATGAATGGTCTTTATTACTCAACCCAGAGTGAAGAAATGTCTGCTGTGGTCATTTTTAAAAGATCCAGCTTACATGTTAAAACTCAATCATATATCATAATGAAACAATGATCCTGATTTTACAACCAGTTAGAAAATCCATCAACAGTGACAACTCTGTGGCTTTAAACAGAAGAGGATGCACTTCGATCTCTGAATACTTTCCTGCTAAACAGGCCACAACTAATTCTTGTAAAACGTATGTGTAAAATGACAAGAACCCAGTCAACTATACTCAATGAAAATCTGGCTAAGTTCCATGAAAAACAGTAAACAGTCAAACCGATCTCACTAGATCACCTTCTACCTTGATAATTATAACAGGTGGGGAAAGGATGTCCTGCCTACAGGGATTAAACGATAGGCAAAAACACATAGGAAAGGGCTTCCTAGTTTCCATCAAACAGCTGTTCAAAGGAAACAAGGAACAGATCCCAAATGGAGTAAAGACATATGCCGTTCTCTTGGGCGTAGCAGACTTGCAGCTAATGTTCTTGTAATATCTCAGGAATGTAATAGACGGTAACCTTTCTTTTCTCTCTCAAAGGAAAATAGTGCTCCTTGCCTTCAAGCAAAAACAGAAAAGCCATTCATTACGGTTGTGGCCCAAGTCTCAGCAGAAAATAAAACTGTATATTCAGGGTAATGGCAATTAAATCTTATGCATCTCGACTGAAGATTTCACGACAAAAGGTGACTCTAAACTGCAACATTATTTACAAAAAATAAACTATAACAGATGAATGCAGACCGTGTCTCTTGGATAAGCACCAAGAAGAAAATGAAGAATGTTAGTATGCCTATGGTGGGAGGGGTTCCTTGATGATAACGTCAAAGGGACTCCACAGAAGGAGCCAAGCAAAACTGCATAAATACCCCCTTTAACGGAGATAACATCATATGGTGGTGTGATGACATGAGACTGCCTCAGTGCAATTCTGCACCAATATGTTGCATTTCACATGGTTACAACTACAAGAGTTAACATCCATTAACAAAGAACATACTGCAATCAACTTTTTCATAGTGGTTCTTAAAATTACTTGAATTAAAAAAAAAAAACAGACTAATATAAATTTACCTCAAAGATCATCCTCTGCAATCCAAAGCAAAATGTTGATCCAAAAGGGTTTGTATTATTGGGGGAAGATGATCTAAAATATAGAAAAAAAAATCACAGCTGAACAAAATGTATGAACTGTCTTATGGTATTTTTTAAATTCTGTGTTTTTATTCCACTGGGAAACTGCTATTAGTACCAATTTCACTTAGCATCACATCACAAAAACAACATTTAGTTTCTCACTGGAGGTGCTTCCACTCAGTGGGAATAAGAATATGCTACAGCATTGTACTGAGTGGCATTCATTTTAAATTGGTAACAACTTTAGTGCTGTTACTGCAAGCAAAGCTGTACTACTGAAAAGCCAAAATGGGAAGCAGAGAACACCCGCCGTTAATGCTTGACAGACACTAAAAAGAATGTTGACATATTTTCTGATGGTCACTTAGTATCAGGGGAGGCAGACAAGTATAATCTCAGAACAGGAAGTTAATCCAGCATTTTCTATCAAGGCTGCACTTCTCCCACTGATTCAGTGAAAGTTTCATTAAATTAAACAAAATAAAAAAACTAAAAAAAAAGTTATCAATGTACAGGGCATTACTCACTTGTAAACATACTATTTTCTCTGAAGACAAAACCACCAATTTCTGGATAAATTCACCACATAACTATGGTTCTCTTTTTTTCTAACTTAATTGTGGGTTAGAGGAATGTCACTGTGGGGGGATGTGTATGCATACATAAGACTGATAACGTTCTAATGGTTTAATGGGGAATGAAGGCGTAATAACAAGCAAATGTAACATTAAGTGGTGAACAGCACAATCATGATTCATATTCCCTTTTATTCTGTAGCTCCCGGGTTTATTGATCACTCTGTTCATATTCACCATTTGTTACTCCAGCTGCAGCTGCTTTTACTCTGGCTTCAGCAAATCAGAACTCAGTGAGACAGAAAGTGGCACTAAAGCAAAAGCACTGAAGAACATCAGCCCTTAGACTTACTGAACCTACCTCAGCTTGGTTGTACAAAACTAGTTTTTTGGTGGAGGGCAATCTAATGAAAGCATTTCAGCACAGCACATTAATAAACTACAGCTGTATGAGGGTACTCGCTATAAATGTTGATTTTTAAATACTAACTGTACTGCTTCAAAGAGTTCCTTCAGAACAGTAAATGGATAAAAGCTGAAGGTAGTCAAGTTTTCTAGCTGTTACTTTAAGCAGCCTTATAATCTTCTTTTACCTAGGCCACTAAGAGGAAACTTGATAGCAAAAAAAAAGCATAACCCATGCTATCTTATGCTCTTTTTTTTCTCCAGAAAAGATAGATAATGAACCTAAAAGTGCTCTTGTGTTAAAGTGGTCCAGTAATAGACTGATATTAGCTTCCAGCAGTACAGAAAAAAGTCTTGCACCCACACAGGCCTACTAACTATAGAAAATGCATACACAAGAATGTCATGCTAGATAGATAGGGGCAAAATATAAGACATAGAAGAGGTGGAAGAAAGACACTGAGGAAAAGCAGCACAAGAGCAGCAAAACCCCACTTTGAAAGGAAGGCAGCAGAAACTGTCAGGAACAAAGCCTTTCTTAAGTATACAATACAAAGGGCAAAAGGGATGTGGGCAGAACTGTCCAAGCAAAAGAAGAAATAGAAATGAATATTCTGAAAAGATTGAAAAAAAAACTACAGAGGTACTGAATTAATACTTTGCATCAGCCTTCATTACGGACAGTAAGGCGAAGGTGACATGCTAGGAAGAATCGGGAGAGCAATAAACAGACACTAAGAAAGGGAAGAGATGAAGAACAAAATTACCTGCCTTAATGGAAGATAAAGTACAGGTACCAGATGAAATGTCTCACAATTATCTGTCCAGTGTGCTAGCAAACAAGCTGATGCAGACCTTCCACAGATCTCGGAGGGATGGCAACTGTGATACTCCTGTACAAGATGAAGCAGGAAAAATCAGAGTTAACTACATGCCTATCAGACTAACAGAAGTGACAAAGACAATCATGGAGGCAATCCCCAGCACTAGGCTGACTACTGTCCTTCAGGACGGTAATCTCTAGGACAGCAACAAAATTGCCAGAAGAAGCTCAGTCAAATGTGATTAAGTTTTAAGACTGATACACAGAACATGTGGCAGGGGAGTACTTGCACAAGTGTTACAGCTGTATATTACTAAGGATGTTGACATGGTCTTATACTACAGGAAAAGTACCAAGACAGAGGAATTGGGACAGCTGCATAGCCAACAGGTACTGGACAGAGGGTTTTGGTGAAACAGATCCTGCTAGAAATAAGGAAACTAACTACTGGACTGCAGAGGTCAGTTGCAGTCCTGTACTCCAGAGTATGCTTCCTTCAGGCATGTATGTGGGAAAATAAAGCAGGGTCATCCTGTTCTCTGGCACCAACAGGTGCAGGACCTTCAAAAATGAATGTACACTGATAAAAAAGCTTAATTTCAGCTCTCCCAGTGTGAAAAAAGAAATTAAGAGATAAGAGCCAGTAACTCTGCCAGTTTTACTAAATTCAGTTCCTGGCTAGTAAGTACACTGCCTGAATGCCATCTAAAAAGAAACTTAGAGAGCCTGAAAAAAATCAACTACAAAAGGTGACGAGAAAAAACACTGACTAGAAAGAATCCTGCAGCTCACAAGTTCAAGCTCCAGCTTTGGTGCAAAACATGGGTTCAAGTAATCTACAGGAAAAAATTAAATCAAATGTGCTCAGAGATGATTAAAAATAAAACACTGAAGGAGTATATCAATTCAAACAATAAAAAGGATAGAAAAAAGAAATAAGCTTTAAATAGCTATTCAGATGAACAGATAAAAATCAAAAGTCGAAATTAAGAAAAGGCTGGTTGAGTATGAGAATGCTCAAGAAGAACTTCCAAAAAATGGTAGTGTTAAGAGGACAGAGCATGCAATGAAAACTTGAGATTTTCTGATGTACCAGAGAAACTTGAAGGAACATACTATTAGTTTATGAAAGCACAAATAAGCAACTGAACTGGTACTTCTCAGCAGGATTTAACTGAAACAGCACATCATGTGTATGCTCCAAACCTGCCAATGTGAAAGTAGCCAACACCTCTAGTAGTAAAGACACAATCATACAAGCAGAAAGAATTGAGCCTGACAAAACTGTGGCAGAACATGAATGTATCAAATATTGGATACAGTTGAGTGTTTGTGAAAATGATTATTTAGTTCACTTGGCAGAAGAAAAGCAAATGCATCCTAGCAATCAGCGAATGTCAAGAGGCACGTGTGAGATTCAAGTTGCTGTATCCAGCTGTATTCAGAATACTATTTTTTCCTGGAGGATCCAAGTCTTTTTTTGATGCAGAACAGGCTAAGGAGGAAATGCAAAAGTTTATCCAACAAAAAGTAAGACATCAGACAGAGTGGGACTCTGCTTCTCATTCTTCTGATAATAAAGCTCATAGAGAGACTTTGCCACTGAAACCCTTTCCAATATTCAAATGAAAATGCTTGAGACACAGAAGAAAGCACAGGAGTTGACTAGAAGAATCAGGAGTACCTTGGACTTGAAATGGAGTCGGAGGTTGGGAGATGGAGATGCAAAGGAAAAACACCAGCAACACTGAAATTAGTTAATAAATGTGAGATTATAAACATCAAACACATTTGTGAAATTTAACTTTATAAGAAAAAGCAGAAAAACTGGACTTAGGTGGTCTTTGTTAAACTTGTGGGCTACTGATAAGCATATACCCCACTTTGTGTCATTAATGTTTGGAAGGACACTAAAAGGAAAGCAAAAAGTAACTGTTAATAGAACTATTTTTGTTTTTAACAGAATTTGTGTAAAACATTTTGTGATCTAAATTGCATGTTATATACTAAAGCATGTTCAGTTATTGTATGTGATAAAGATTCTAAAGTAAACATATGCCTTTTTTCTTAATTCTTTTCTTTTTAGTTTTAAGAAATGGAAGCATTGCAATGCAAAAAGGCAATAAAGGCTGGAGAAAAGTAGGTTTAAGTAAATATGTTGTAGTCTTGGGGTGTTCAGATGGGGTGTAAAAGTGCACAGATTATAATGTATGTACAGCTATGTTTTCTCTTACTTTTGCATAGGTGAATGTTTGGATTAAGGCCCATGGCTTAATCTTATAACAACTTTTTGTGTAAGCAAGTAAATATGAGAACACTGAATATAATGAAAAGTTTTCCTTTAGCAAGTAAATATTCAGAGTAAGTTTAGAAGTTTGTAGCTGAACACTTTGTTATTTTGTTTCCATGGAGACAAGATGACTAAAGGGGCAGGCAATAAAAGACACAGCACTTTTTTTACAGCTCAAAGTTTTCTAAAAGCATATAAGCTGGTTTTCACATCTGGGAGGGGAACAAAAATAAGACACGAACAGACAACAATTAGTCTAAGTACAGGCATCAGTTGTAGCATGCATCTTAGCATGGATAACCTTAATTTTAGGCTTAGGTAATGCGTGTCTGTGTAGCTGTTGAAGTGGGACAATTGTTCCTATCAAGAGGATTAAACTTTATTATATGGAGAAGCACATAATTGTGTGTGTTTGCTTTAAGTTACAGTTTATAGGGGTGTGTCTGTTTTTTATTTGTGGGTTTTCATTAAAATAAAACAAGTCTTGTAAAATGTGACAGATTCAAATGGAAGTGACAAGAAATAACTGTATAAATGATCAACCAGCTAAACATTAAAAAAAAGTTATGCACTCACCATAACGTTCAATGTGAGTTGTTCATCTCTCCTTCATTCTTACAGATGGGTTCGGAGCTGACCATCAGCTCTGAGTCGGCCTACAAAGTTCGAGGTCTTCAGACAGCCCGAGGCCAAGTCCCTATCCCATGATGCACCTAGAGTTACCTCAGGTCTTGTTTGCTGCGTATAATAATAACATGTGCCATTTTATCACTCTTTTGGAGAAAACCCATAGAAAGACTGAGCAACCAGGAAAAGTCTAGTATCTCGGTCCTCAAAAAACCCTGGAGGGGGAAGGAGGGTAGGAAGCAAGAATAAAGGCGAGATGAACAACTCACATGGAATGTTATGGTGAGTACATAACTTCTTTATGTGAAGTTGTTTTATCTCGCCATTCATTCTTACAGATGGGTAGCGTTCCAAGCACCATCTTTCTCAGGTGGCTCACGGAAGTATGTTTTTCAGGACAGTAGACCCAAAGGAGGCCCTGCCCCTGGAGGCCTTGTCAACTTTGCAAAGAGTGATAAAGGAATGAGATTTGACCAAGTGGCTGCTGCACAAATGTTTTCTATAGGAAGTCTAGCAGAAAAGGGAGAAGATGTGGACACTGCTCTGGTAGAATGAGCCTTAATTTTGTGTTGTAAAAGTAGATTAGCAGCTGAATAAGCAAATGTGATACAATCAGATAACCATTTAGACAGTGTTGTTTTTGCCACTGGCATACCTCTTCTGGAATCTGAAAAGGAAATGAAAAGCTGTTCTGAGTTTCTGAACTCTTTTGTTCTATCCAGATAAAATCTGAGCTGTCTATGAACATCAAGCTTGTGCAGCATATACTCTAAGTTGTTGGTGTGTTTGGGAAAGAACACTGGTAAATCTATGTTCTGGTTAAGGTTAGTTTCAGTACAAACTTTGGGAAGAAATGAAGGATTTGTTCGCAGGGACACACTGTCAGCATGGAAAATCAAGTAAGGAGGCTTTATGGACAAGGCCTGAAGCTCTGACACTCATAGGTTCATAGGTTCATAGAAGGCTATCTGCCCTAGGGCATTTATAAGCCTAGCCAGAGTATGTTTGGCTTTCGCCACCCATTTTAAATTAATTTTGCTATGCCCTTTTTCGAGGTTAGTATACTGTGCCTCTGTCTAACAGTGACACAGAAGTGATACCCGGGGTAAACCTACGATCTCCCATCCACTCATCAAGATTCCTCTTGAAGAGAGTCAATGAGGGACTCTGCCTAATCTGGACTGGGATTTTATTCCAGAGTGAAGGGAGCCACTGGGTTATGAATCTGTCCCTCCAGCATGTCCTATTTATTTCAGTGCTGAGGTTCACGTCTCTCGAGCGCGTAGCTCGATGGGATTTGGATTTTCTGAGGTGCAGCATGTCCATTAATTCTGGGTTGGACATGGCTTTATACGTCAGGCACAGATCGCCTCTGAGCAGGCAGTATGCCACTGAGCAGAGCTGGAGTTTCTTTAACCAGGCAGCATATGGCATCTGTTTGAGCCCTTTGATCCTCTTGGTGAGGTACTTTTGGGGTCTTTCCAGTTGCTGCAGGTGTCTGGTAAGGTACATCCCAAAAGGGGCATTGTACTCAATTATGGGCCTGATGAGGGATGAGTAAAGAGGCACGATGACCTCCCCTGATCTAGATGTGAATCCCTTCATGATTAGGTGGGCTATATAAAATGTTTTTCTAACCACTTTGGCCACGTGGTTGTCAAATGAGAGATTGCTATCAACTTGGGTCCCCAGGTCCCTAATTACTTCTTCCATACTTAATGGATTACCACCTATGTGGTAATTTGTGGGCACTTTGTTTTTGCCAAAGGGGATGACTATACACTTTTTGGCGTTTAGCTTGAGGCCATGGCTCTGGCACCAGTTGTCTGTTTCTATGAGGCCCTTTTGGAGGATACTTGTCTCGGCTGGAGAGTCGATTATGGTGCCCAGTTTGCAGTCATCTGCGAACTTGGTCAGCCACAGTCCTTCTGTGTTGGCCTGTACCTCCGAGAAATATATACCGAACAAGAGAGGTCCCAGGACTGAGCCTTGTGGGATGCCACTTGTAACTGGTTTGGAGTCTGACATGGCTCCAGCAATTCTAACCATGTGGGTTCTGTCCTTGAGCCAGTTTGCAATCCATCTAGTGACATAGGGGTTTATATTTAAGCTGGTGAGAGTATCTATAATGCCCAAGTGGGGTATTGTATCGAAGGCTTTTGTGAGGTCCAGGTAGGCTGTATGGACCACCTTCCCCTCGTCAATGGCCTTGGTGACTGTTTCAAAGAAATCGACCAGGTTTAAGAGGCAGGATCTGCCCTTAACAAAGCCGAACTGGGTAGGATCCAGTATCTGTAGGTCCCCAATATCTTTATTTATGAGGTCCATGATGATCCTTTCCATAGCTTTGCAGACCAAGCTAGTCAGGCTTATGGGGCGACAGTTTCCAGGATCCGTTGAGGCACCACCTTTGTGGAGAGGGACCACTGTTGCTGTACGCCACTCTTTGGGTACATATCCTGTAGTAAGGCTGAGATTGAACAGTAGTTTTATGTTTGGGTTTAGCTCTTCTTGGAGTTCATGTAGGACGCAGCCCAGGACACCACCTGGTCCCATTATTGCTGTGTTTTCTGCTTTGGAGAGGGCGGCTCTTACCTGAGCATCTGAGATGTCAGGGGGGGCAGCACTCTGCTGGGATAGATATTTGCCCTTTTGGTGGGGAGGGTTTGCTGAACCTGTCAGCTAGGATGTTGGCAATGTCTGTGGGTTCGGTGTATTTTTTGTCATTTTGGACTAATTCTGAGCATATCTGGGAATTCCCACCCAGGTTCCTACCATAACTAAAGAAAGCCTTGTGATTATCCTTAGTGTCCTGTGCAATTTTTCTCTCGAAGCTGGCCTTAGACGATTTTATGAGTGCCCATAGTTTTTTGCTAATACTGATCAGAGATGCCTTCCCTTTTTGGGATTTTGCTCTATCATGTAGTAGCTTCCTCCTACTATTGTATAGTTTGTTTATGGCTGGGGTCCACCAGACAGGACGTCTGCCTTTGGAGGATTGGGTCTTGGTTTTATTTGGGATTGCATGATCCATGCATTCCTGAAGGCAGTTTTACCTACTGTTAGTTGCACATGGATAGTCTCTGATGCTTCGTGCTGTGCCACCAACCTGGAGGTGTGGGTACCTTTGATGAATATTGATACCCTCCCTCCTTTTGTGGTTCGGTCCAAGTTTTGGGGCCGAAAAGCATGGTATGAGGTATAACCTGGTAGTGCTGGGGTGCTCCTGGGAGCCTTGAACCAGGTTTCTGTTACTGCACAGATATCGATGTTCTCCATGCTAAGGAGAGTTTCGAGTGCATGCATCTTGAGGTTTAGACTTCTGGTGTTGAGTAGCATTACTCTTAGTTTCTTATCCCTTGTGATACCTATGGAGGTGGGTTTGTCTTTTGAGCCTTGCCTAAAAAAGGCACTATGGGGGTAGCAAGAGCCTTTGCCAATATCCGAAAGCCCAGGGGTGACAGGTGCAAGCCATCCCTAGTGAAGCATCGTTGCTTGTCGAGCATGTCATCCCAGGCTGACAGGCATTGGATCCCCTTTGAATGACACCAATACATAAGCCAATTGTTGAAATTGATCATCTTGTCTTCATATTGTGGCATCATTCTTGGTGAGGGTAAGATGCTACTCAAGGTCAGGGTCATACCGGCCTGGGCTACATGCTCAGAGAGCTCCTCTATGTCTCTTTCATGTAGTCCAGGGAGGTACGTCTCAGGTCATTCACACCAGCATGGACAATGACTGAGTCATATTTGTACTTGCCTTGGAGTGACCTGAGTGCTTGTGTTATGTGGCGGATCCTAGCGCCCGACAGGCAGCTCACCATGACCTTCTCCTTGTTCAGCCTGGTGAGCAGGACGTCAGTGTGCCTGACGATAGAGTCACCTATTACAAGTGTATCAGGTGTGTTGTTTAGCCTTAAGGGCTGTGACTGTTTGGCACACTGGCTCGGTGAGCTATGTGTTGCATGTGTTTTGTTTTGGGGTAGCGGTTGCTTGGGTGTCTGCTTTGGAGGTCTCTGCTGCTTAGGCAGATTTTTATTTAGAGCCTCCGAGTATGTTTTTGTGTGTTTATGTGTTTGGTTTGCTGTCGTGGTAGGTCTATGTGAGACTGGAATTGTAGTAAGTGTGGTTTCCTTCTCCTCCTCACTGGTTACGCCAGTACTGATTTGAGAGAGCTTAGCCTCCAGTTTGGCTATATGGTTGCATCTCTCACATGTGTTAGAATTTGTTGGGAGGAGGAAAGGGTTGTCTGTGTACTTGAGGCAGTTGTAACATTGCCTCAAGATTCCCAGATTCACCAGCTGGACCAGAGAGGAGATTGACAACTGACCTTTGGACATTCTAGAATAGTATTGGGAATTCCTTTATAACTGAAAAAAAAGGGCCAATGGGGAACAAGGTACTCAAGGGGAGTTTGTGAGGGTGTAGTGCTTTTAATTTTTTAGTGCTGACTTATATAATTGTTTTAGTGAGCAAGTGCCAGGTAACTTAAATGCAATGTGTTACAAGTAACTTAACTGCAAAAACGACTAACAGTAACTTTCTTTCAAGTGAAACAAGGAAATAAGTACAGTAAGCAATGCAGATATCACTAGGGATCCACAGAAGCGCTGAAAAGCCGCGTTTTAGGTGGAATTAGCGTTTGAGGGAAATAACAAGCATACAAACAAAGCTAGATTCAGCAGGCCTGGATCTCGTCTATGCTACAGCAAACAAGGTGTACCAATTTCAGTAAGAAACAGTTCAAATATGCAGGCACTATAAGCCTCTAACCAGAAATTCCCAGCTCAGAAGGGCAGAGTCCAGCCTCTCCTCCCACAAGAGTGCAGACCACGAACCTTCTTAATGTAAAATAACTGGCCTGAAGCCCAAGTGCTTAAACCAGAACTAATACACTTTTAGAATAATAGACACTGAGCCCTCAATCAGCAGTTCCCAACTTAGAAGGATGTAAGCTACCTGTCCTGCCACCACAGTGCAGGCCACAAACCTTCCTAATGTAAAACAACTGGTCTGAAGCCCAAGTGCTTAATCCAAAAGACTTAGAATGATAGCTACACTTTAATCAAGTTACTACCAAGCAGTAATAAATACAATTGAATACTTTAAAGAATGCCTGATTAGTGCTCAAGTTATACAAACAAAGCTAGATTCAGCAGGCCTGGATCTAGTCTATGCTACAGCAAACAAGGTGTATCAATTTCAGTAAGAAGCAGTTCAAATATGCAGGCACTATAAGCCTTTAACCAGAAATTCCCAGCTCAGAAGGGCAGAGTCCAGCCTCTCCTCCCACAAGAGTGCAGACCATGAAGCCTCTTAATGTAAAATAACTGGCCTGAAGCCCAAGTGCTTAAACCAGAATTAATACACTTTTAGAATAACAGACACTGAGCCCTCAATCAGCAGTTCCCAACTTAGAAGGATGTAAGATACCTGTTCTGCCACTACAGTGCAGACCACAAACCTTCTTAATGTAAAACAACTGGTCTGAAGCCCAAGTGCTTAAACTAAAAGGCTTAGAATGAGTTACACCAAGCAGTAATAAATACAATTGAGTACTTTTAAGATGGCCTTAAAAGCAAAATAAAGTAGGAAGAAACACAAATACAGTAAAAGCAGATATATATATATATATATATTTTTTTTTTTTTTCGTGGAAAGAGAGAAGAGAGTAGCAGAAACTAAGCTGATTGGCCTTCTCAAATGTTCTCCCTGTACTGGGTAGAATGAGGTAATGACATCAGACTGGGAGGAGGGTCCCAGATCAAATTTACACTAGGGAAGGGCAACTGCAAAGCCACCAACTATAAAAGCACTATACCAACAGGGAGGGAGGGTGGCAAACAACTGCAGAAATGTTTCTCACAGCTGAAAAGCAGCAGTGAGCCTTTAAATGAAAGTTTTAAACAGCTAAAGGAGCCTCTAGAAAAAAAGAGTTTAACTGCAACAAGTTATCAGAAACAAACAGCCCAACAGATGCTTAATAAAAGTGGACAATTTCCAGTTAATACCTCACACACAGTGAAACTAGCTAGAAAAATACACAGTACACAAATTGCTATAAATAACAAAGAAATAAAGAACAAAGTAAACAAAAAAACAGTATACTTAATGTTATATATTATAGCTCCGAGTTTGCTGAGTGTCCTTCCTTCGATTAGCTGAGTGTAAAATGGCAGAACACTCACAACTGAGTTTCTTAGGTAACAGAAAGTTGAAACCTGAGACAGCTTTTAAGAAAGAAATCTCAAAAGAACCAATGAGGTGCTTAGTCTAAGCTGTAGTCCAGGTGACCTCAGTCAGCCAATGACCTCAAACAATTCTCTCTCACTGAAATGCCTGATGGCTTTGGCTAAACCAACATGTCCCTGAATATGTGCTCAGACACACAGCCTCCACAAACACTAGGCCCAAATACAAGCCTGAATATGGAAATGCTACAAATATACCCACTACATAGAAACAAACTGCAGAAATGTTTCTCACAGCTGAAAAGCAGCAGTGAGCCTTTAAATGAAAGTTTTAAACAGCTAAAGGAGCCTCTAGAAAAAAGAGTTTAATTGCAACAAGTTATCAGAAACAAACAGCCCAACAGATGCTTAATAAAAGTGGACAATTTCCAGTTAATACCTCACACACAGTGAAACTAGCTAGAAAAATACACAGTACACAAATTGCTATAAATAACAAAGAAATAAAGAACAAAATAAACAAAAAACAGGATACTTAATGTTATATATTATAGCTCTATGGGCAGAAGTGATGGCTACTAAAAAGATAGTCTTCTATGACAAATATTTCAAGTCAGATGAGGAGGTGGTTTGAAAGGAGGGAGAATAATACATGAAAGCAAAAAAAATAGATTCCATGGGGTATAAGGGGATTTCACAGGTGGTCTGAGATGAAAGGTCCCTTTGAGAAAGGCTTTGGATAGTTTATGAGACATTATGTTTAATCCTTCAAAGCCAAGGTGAAAATTAGAGATAGCAGCAAGTTGTACCCAAATTGTTTCTGCTGCAGCTCCTTTACTGAAAAGCATAGTCAAAAACTCTAATATGGAGGAACTAGGGGCCTGGTAGGGATCAATGTGATTTTGAGAAGCCCATATAGAAAATCTCTTCCATTTGCTAAGGTATAGCTTCCTAGTAGAGGACTTATGAGAATATATCAATATATGCTGTGTTTCATTTGATAGTTTATGGAACCTGGCTATGTTGGGAATTGGAGCAGCCAAGCTGCCAATTTCATGGACTGAAGAGAGGTATGAAGAGCCCCCGACGAATGGGTCAGAAGGTCTAGAACTGGGTCCAGAATCCAAGGCTCTTCCAACAGATGAAGTCGAAGGAAGGGGAACCAAATCTGATGAGGCCAATGAGGGGTTATTAGAATGATGGTCCTTCTCAGGGCTTTTGCTTTCTGCAAAACTTTGGGTATCAAGGGAATTGGTGGGAATGCATAGAGGAGACCCGGAGGCCAATCGTGTACGAGTGCGTCCCTTGGGGCTTCTCCTGGAGGGGGAACCAGGACAAAGTAGCTTCTGCATTTTGTGTTCATGCGGTTGGCAAAAAGGTCGCAGCAAGGCTGGTCCCACCTGTGGAAATTTCTCTCCACTATTTCTTTCTTGAGGGACCACTCGTGAAGCAACAAAATTGCCCTGCTCACTTTGTCTGCTATCATGCTGGATTTTCCCTGGATGTGCATTGCTATCAGAAAGCACTGGGTGGATGTAGCCCACTGCCATACTATTAGGGCCTCACGACAAAGGGGATAGGACCTGGTTCCTCCTTGTTTGTTCAAGTACCAGACCACCAACATGTTGTCCGTCTGAATCGCAATTGCTCCCAGAGGAAGAGAGTCGTGGAAGTACTGCAACGCTAAAAGTACCACTCACATCTCCAGGACATTGATATGCAGAGGTGTCTCCTGTTCGGTCCATGTGCCTTGGGCTGTTCTTCCCTGAAAATGCCCCCCCCACCCTATCAGGGAAACGTCCGTGGTCACTGTGGCCGCTGGTGAGGTAGGGCAAAAGGATGACCTATCGTTACATGAAGAGAGGTCAACCACCACTGAAGATCCTTTTTGCATGTGTTTGTGATCATTATGAGATGAGACATTGGGAGCTCTTGGTAAGACCATTGAGTGAATAACAGCCACTGCAGAATCCACATGTGCATGCATCCCAACGGTATCGCTAATATTGCAGCTGCCATCATGTCTAACAATTTTAGCACTTCTGATGCTGGAGCCTTGTCCTTGGATATGATGTTGTGGACCTGCTGACGAAGTAGTAAAACTCTTTCTGCTGGAAGTCTCAAAGTGGTGGTAGTGGTGTCCAATTCTGCTCTGATAAAAACGATATGTTGCGATGGCGATAAGGCAGATTTTTCTGAATTTATTGTAATGCCCTTATGACTGCAAAGAGTAAGAGTGGTGTCCCTGGCTTGTATTAGCTGATGCCTGGTGGTGGTGGTGAGAAGCCAATCGTCTAAGTACAGAAACACCTGGAATCCTAAACGCCTCAGGTGAGCCATGACCACTGCCATACATTTGGTGAACACTCTGGGGTCTGTAGTGAGACCAAAGGGCAGGGCCCGAGACTGGTAATGATTGGCTCCCAGCTGGAAGCACAGATGATCCCTGGATGGTCTGGCCATTTTTATATGACAGTACGCATCCTGTAGATCTATCGAGAACATCCAATTGTCTTTCCCTAAGAAGGGAAGTATCGACTGAAGCGTGACCATCCAGAACTTCTCTTTCTTGACAGATCTGTTTAATCTGCTGAGGTCAAAAATAGGTCTCCAGTCCCCTGTCTTTTTTGGAACTAAAAAGAATCTTGAGTAAGTACCGGATCCTGTCTGCTCTGCTGGGACTGGTTGGATGACTCTTTTTCTTAGCAACGTTTGGACCTCTACTATTGCTTGTTCCCTGTAACTGGGTGGAACGTCAGGGATTTTTGCTGTCAATGGAGGCGGTGTGGCAAAAGGAATAAAATATCCTCTGGAAACTATACTTTGTACCCAGTTGTCGTTTACTATTTTGAGCCAGGCGTCTGAATACAAAGATAAGCAACTCCCGACTGCCTCAACAGCAGGACAGTTGGGCCTCCTTTCAGGAGTGCTGGTAGGGCTTCCCAAAGAACTGGTATCTGTCGCCCCGGTTTTGTGGACCCCTCTGCCGTGAGGGCGGCATCCTCCATGATTGCCCCTTCCTCTGCCCCTGGAGGGGGGTTCACCACGTGTGTCCAGAAAGGCTCCTTGGGCTTTTCGTAACCACATCTTTCCTCCCTTTTGACCCTTGGGGTAGGGTCTGTTAGGGGTGGAAAAATGGACTCCGATAGCAGACAGAGTCTTTCCTTCCTGCTCACACTTGGTCAAAGTTTCCTTAACTTTGGGCCCAAAAAGGGACGAACCATCAAAAGGGGTGTTGACACAGGATGACTTAAAGGGCTCCACGAAGGAACATAAGCGCATCCAGGAATGTCTCCTAAGAGCAATTTCTGTACCTGCTGCCCTACTTGTTCCATCAGCTGCATATGAAATGAGATGCATGGACGAGTTCACTATGGAATTGAGGGTAGCAAGCTGGGAGATGATTTTGTCTGAAGCTCCTGCAGCTACTGTATCCTGAAGAGCATCTCCAAGCTCTTTTAGGAGATCTCTTTGTAGCCTTGTAAAATGGGTGAGATAGTTCAATGAACGCAAGGCAAAAGTTGCTGAACTGTATGTGCGCTTCCCATATTTATCCATGATCCTAGAATCTCTGTTAGGAGGATGGATAGAGGAAGAAGTTTCCAACATCTCCTTTTTGGTGGCTGCCTCCACCACAATGGCATTAACTGGCACTCCCTTGGTAAGGAAAGACTTTTCCTGAGGGGCAGAAATAAATTTATGAGGCCTCCTAGGGACAAGCTCCATAATGTCTGGAGACACCCATGCCCTTCGCGAGACCAGCTCCATGAGCTCATTGAAGGGCGGAGTCACCCAAACGGTGAAGGGTTGAGACCCGAAAGCCTTCAGGAGAACCGACTCAACTTCAGTAGGGTTGGTGGACTGCCAGCCACTCCTCTGCCTAAGGATTTCTAGTATCTCAGCAAATGAGATATCCTCAGAGGGGGACCGTGGGGACCCTTCTGATTCATCCAAGTTGATATCAGATGTGAGAGACTCCTGTGGGGGAGTCTAAGTGTGTCTTCTTACAGATTCTCTTCCTGGGAACATCATCAGTGGGAATTTCTGGTGAGGTCCTGAAGAGTAGGGGCCACCCAATGGGGCTTCCTGAGGCTCAGAGTCTCTATGCTTAGAAAGGATCTGTGAAGCAGATGTGGACACAGGTGCTTTTGGGAAGGAGGTAGTCAGACCTGAAGTTGTAGATGTCTTAGGAGACATAACTCTCCTCATGGCTTTGAAGGCACCTCTACTCCGATTAGAAGGGACCGTTGGATCTGAAGAAACCACCGATCCCCTTGGCACTGGCACAGTGGGCTCTGAACCAGAAGTATGAGCCGAACTCATCCGAGCCAAGGTCCCGAGAGGCAAAGTCGGAACCGACATGTCAGTCTGACTATCCTCCCCAGACCCGACAGGACAGTGTCGGCTCCTAGACTCCTCGATCGGCGCCGAGGAAGTCCAAGTAAATGGAACCGATGACACTGGAACAGGCGTCGGTTCCATGGGCTCAACAATCATCAGGTCCAACTCCACCGGCTCCAAAGGACTGGTATGGCTCGGAGGAGGAAAAGATGATAATGGCCTTACAGTCTTCGGCTCCGAAAAACACCTGGGTCGGGAGTTGACAAAAATTTAGCAAACGCCGGTGCCTAACTTCTGCACCACATGACCCACATCCAAAGTGGACAGGCTGATCAAGGACCGAGATGAATGGATGGATGGAGGTACTGACTGTAGAACAGGTGATTTTAGAACTTCGGACACCGGTTCCAGGACTGGTGACCGGCTCCAAAAAGACAAAACGCTCGGCTCCAAGGGCTGTGGAGCTGATGTAGACTCTTTTTTAGATTTTTTTAACTTCCAAAGAAGAGGAAGTAGTAGTCTTGGAAGACTTTGAAGAATTACAAGATGTACCCTGGTCACTCAAAGCTTCCTGAAACGATGGTTTAAAAAGTCTTCTATCTATAAGTTTTCTTTTTCATTCCTGAAGAACTCTGGATGAAAAAGGAGACAAATGGAGCAGCTTTCCTGTAGGTGCAAGGCTCCCAGACAATACACACAATTGACATGGCTATCTGTAACAGACATTTTCTGTCCACATTTTGGACACTTTTTAAAGCCTGACTTGGGATGCTTCGCTCTATCCTGGTCAGCCATAATGAACTATACAGTATCTAGAAAATAACTACTTTAGTAAAACAAAGACTAGACACACCCAAAACTAGTTAAATAAGCCTTAAACAACTGTGGGCTAAATATGCTGTGACTAAACTGTCACTATTAAAACACACACATGCACACATACACACACACGCGTGCGCACACACTATTTGTTGAAACCACTCTAAATAAGCACTATATATATATAGATATATATATATATATATATATATATATATAAAACAATATACTGTGACAAACTGTCACTGTTCAAAAGCACACAAACTATTTATTTACACTGTAACTATAACAGGCCTATAGAAAAAACAAAAGCCAAAAGAGCTATATATATGATGAAAAAGCACACCAAAGGGAAAGGGAATATAACTATAAAGCTATAAAAGCTAAAGGTATTAAAGATTAATTCTAAAAGTAGAGAAATAATCTTAGCTAGATAATTTTTAGAAAAGAAAATTGTACTGGCCCGAGCAATGCAAGGAGCCTCCGATCTATTGCAGTGGCAAACTAGATCTAAGGTAACTCTAGGTGCATCATGGGATAGGGACTTGACCTCGAGCTGTCTGAAGACCTCGAGCTTTGTAGTAGGCCAACTCGGAGCCGAGGATTAACTCCGAACCCATCTGTAAGAATGAATGGCGAGATAGAACAACTTCACATTGGGTCTTTTTAACACAAATGTTAATAAGAAGTTATGTACCTACCATAACGTTCCATGTTAGTTGTCTTCTCTCGCCTTCTTTCTTGCTTGATGGGTTAGCCATCCTCGGCCCCGACTCGGCACTTGCTTTAGCTCGAGAACTCCTTTTACCAGCTCGAGGCAGCCCCATATCCCATGATGCAAGGCGGTAAGTACCCAGATCTCGTTTGTTGACAAAGGGCAATAACACCAAGCATAATATACTTCCCAAAGGAAGTAAAAACTTACAGATGGAAAAAGGACCAGGTCTGAATGGTCTTTAGCATAATAGTTTCTTATACATGGTCTGTCCAGGCCAGGGGAAGGAGGGAGGGTCAAGAAAGAAGGCGAGAAGACAACTAACATGGAGCGTTATGGTAGGTACATAACTTCTTAATGTTAAGTTGTCAATCTCCTTCATTCTTGCTTGATGGGACAGCGTCCCTAGCACCTCTATCCTGGGTGGCTCAATGGAACAAACTCTTGAGGACTGTAGAGCCAAAACTGGCTCTGTCCCTGGAGGCCAAGTCCAATTTGTAATGGGAAACAAAAGTGTGAGGAGTGGCCCAAGTGGCGCTGCACAAATAGTGTCCAAAGGCAGTCTAGCTTGAAAAGCTGTAGAAGTAGCTAAACTCCTAGTTGAATGTGCTTTAGGTTTTGAGCACAGCTGTTTTCCCCTGATCGTATAAATTTCAGTGATGACCGAAGAAAGCCATCTGGACAAAGTCACTTTAGAAACAGGAAGGCCTTTTTATTATCCGCATAGGAAACAAAAAGTTGATCAGATTTTCTAAATTTTTTGTTCTGTCCAAATAATATCTAAGCTGACGGTGGACGTCAAGATAATGTAGTTTTGTTGCTCTATCTGAATAGTTAGCAGAGAATACAGGGAGATCAATGGATTGATTCAGATTGTTCTTTGAAGCGACCTTAGGTAAAAAGGATGGATTGGTTCTCAAAGATACTCTGTCTTTGTGAAAAATCAAATAGGGGGGTCGAACCGAAAGAGCATGAAGTTCAGACACACTCCTGGCAGATGTAATAGCCACTAGGAATAAAGTTTTCCAAGAAAGATATTTCAGGGAACAAGAAACAGCTGGCTCGAAGGGGGGAAGAATCAAGGATGTCAGCACTAAATTTAGATCCCACTGAGGAGGAGGATTCCTGATTGGAGGCTTTAGTAGGAAAATTCCTTTCAAGAAGGCCCTGCAGAGCCTATGGGACATAATATTATGATCTGCTATCCGACATGAAAATTAGAAATAGCAGCCAATTGAACTCTGACTGTGGAAGAAGAGGAGCCTGCATGAAAAATCTCTGCTAAGAAGTCCAGAACTGCCTGAACAGGGGCAGTAAAAGGATCAATATTTTGGGCCTTAGCCCAATAAGAGAAACGTTCCATTTGGTTGTGTAAATCCTCCTGGTAGAGGATTTTAGTGAAGCTACAATGATGTCTCTAACTGGGTTAGAGATCAAAGGAAGCCTGGCTAAGGAAGGAAGTGGAGCAACCATGCTGTGAGGTTGAGAGAAGGGATTGACCGGTGCAGCTGACCGGATTGGTGAATCAGTAGATCTGGCACTGGGTCCAGATGCCACGGCTGCACCAAAAGGTGATGATGGAGGAGCGGAACCAAACTTGTCGAGGCCAGTAAGGGGCAATGAGAATCAATTTGGCTCTCAAAGCGGTAGCTTTCTGGATCACCTGAGGGATCAGAGGAAATGGAGGAAGGCATAAAGAAGTCCCTGGGGCCAATCCTGGGTCAGAGCGTCTCTGGGGGATGGCCTGATAGAGGAAGAGGCTGAAGAAGTCTGGACATTTGCTGTTTTGGGGAGTAGCAAAAGATCGCAACATGGATGACCCCATTCCAGAAAAATCTCTTCCGCTATAGATTGCTTGAGAGACCACTCGTGAGGCATGAGGATAGCTCTGCTCAATCTGTCCGCTATAATGTTCGTTTTCCCAGGGATATCGTTGCTACCAGAAACCGATGAGAGGAGATCGCCCATTGCCAAAGTCTGGCTTCTCGACACAAGGGGTAGGACTTGGTTCCGCCCTGTTTGTTGATATACCAAACTACAGACATGTTGTCTGTGTGGACTGCAATTGTCCCTACGGGAAGAAAGTCGTTGAGGGCGTGCAGCGTTAAAAGCACTGCTCTCATCTCCAGGACATTTATGTGCAGATGGTACTCGAACGGTTGCCACGTCCCATGAACCATCCTGCCCTGATAATGACCCCCACCCGATCAGGGAGGCATCCGTGGTGACAGTGGCTATCGGGGGGGTACAAAGCACCTGCCTTGGTGAACCTGAGGCGATGTGATCCACCAAGCAAGATGTTGTTTGCATGTCTGTGTCACCAGAATCTGGTGGCATTGGGAGTTGCTGGTATGACCACTGTGTGAACAGCATCCACTGAAGGAGGCATGTAGAATCGAGCCAGGGAAGAAGAGTAATGGCGCAGCCATGAGACATAATACCTTTAGAACCATTCTGGCCTGTACTTTCTTGCTGGCCAGAATGATCCTGACATGAGTCTGAATGTCTGAAACTCTTTGTTCTGTAAGTGTAGCTGACATCGAACAGTGTTTAAGTTTGCCTATGAAGGTAATAGACTGGCAGGGCGATAAGGATGACTTTTGAAGTTGATTGAGATGCCTAAATGAGAACAAAGGTCTATTGTGTAATCCCTGGCTTGTATAAGCTGATGCCTGGTGGTGGCTGACAGGAGCCAGTCGTCGAGATACGGAAACACCTGGAATCCTTGGCGTCTCAGGTGAGCCGTGACCACTGCCATGCATTTGGTGAACACTCTGGGGGCTGTAGTGAGACCAAAGGGCAGGGCTCTGAACTGGAAGTGACTGGACCCCAGCCCAGCGGAGAAATCTCCTGGGCGTCTGTGAATTTTGATGTGATAGTGCATCCTGAAGATCTATTGAGCACATCCAGTTGTCCTTCTGTAAGAAGGGCAGAATTGACTGAAGAGTGACCATTCGAATCTTGTCTTCCTGACAGACTTGTTGAGTCTGCTGAGATCAATATTGGTCTCCAGTCTCCCGTCTTTTGGGGACCAAAAGAATCTTGAGTAGATTCCGGCTCTGAATGGTCTATTATAACTGGCTGAATGGCTCTTTTTTGCAGTAGTTTTGCGATTTCTAACTCTGCAATTTCCCTTAGACCGGGTGGTACATCTGGAAGGGAACCTGTAGGGAAGGGACTTTCCTCGAAAGGAATTATGTAACCCTTGGATATGATCGACTGTACCCATCTGTCTTGAGTGAGGGAATGCCAGGCTTCTGGGTACAGTGATAATCTTCCCGACTGCCTCCAAGGAGGGACAGCCGGGCAACACCTCAGGGATGCTGAAAGGGCTTATCAGAGAGAGGCTCCCTGTTTCCCTGGTTCTTCGGACCCCCTCTGCCTCTAGAGCGTCTGTTGTTGTTACCCCTCTGCCTCTATGGGTAAACTGACCACGTGAATCCGGTGACTCCTTGGGATTTACGGAACCACATCTTCCCACCCTTCTGTCCTTTGGGATAAGGCCTAGAAGGGGTGGAAAACGGACTCCAACAGCAGAAAGAGTCTTGCCGTCCTGCTCACACCTGGTCAAGGTTTCCTTCACCTGAGGGCCAAACAAAGCTGAGCCATCAAAGGGAGAATTTGTGAAGGGCCTTAAAGGGATCCAAAATCACATAGCCGCATCCAGGCTTGGCGTCTAAGAGCCACACCTGTGCCTGCGGCTCTACTGCTCCATCCGCAGCATAAGATATTAGCATGGAGGAGTTAGCAATGGAATTGAGGGTTCCTAGCTGCGAAGCAATCTTTTCTTGAGCCCCTGCAGCTGTAGGATCCTGAACTACTTCTCCCAGCTCCTTCAGGATATCTCTCTGGAGTCTGGTGAAGTGACAAAGATAATTCAGCGAGCATAGCAAAGGTCGCTGAGGAAAACATCCGCTTGCCACCTGTCCATGGTCCTAGAGTCCTTATTAGGAGGATGGGCACGGAAGGATCTGCAAGTTCCTTTTTGGTGGCGCAGCCACCACCATGGCATCAGTGGGGACACCCTTGGTAAGGAATTGTTTGTCACTGGAGCAGTGATAAATTTTGAAGGCCTCCTAGGGACTGGCTCTACAGAGTCAGGAGCTGCCCACTGTGCAATAACCTGCATAAGGGGTCGAAGGCGGAGACACCCAGGAGGTGGAGGGCGAGATCCAAACGCCTCTAGGTATACTGACTCATCCTCAGAGGGATTGTTGGTGGGCCAGTTTCCCTCTGTTTTAGAAGTTCTAGGATGTCTGAGAAGGAGACATCCTCAGAGGGGATCTAGGGGATCCCTCTGACTCATCAAAGTCAGTATCGAAGTGACAGACTCGGGGAGTCTACATGCTTCCTCTTACAAGTCCTCTTCCTAGGAAGATCTCCAAACATCAGGAGAATCCTCGGAAGAGGGGAAATTCTCAATGTAGAATCCTGAGGCGGTGGATCTCTGGGTCCTGTAGCAAGAGAAGTGGCAGAGATGTCAACAGGTACAATAGAGGGAGGAGCTATGGGAACAGACTGCTGACTGATACCAGTGGCCAGTACACTCTTCATCACCTCGAATGCTCCCTCCCAGGCAGTTCCGAGAGAACCCGCTCGAAGAGCTAGGAACTCCAGGGACCACCGAAGGGAAGTCTCCGAGGCAGATGTAGGAGCCGAGCTAACCAAGGCCGAGGCTCCAAGGGAGGCGGGCTCGGACAAGGGTCGATGCCACTCACCCCTCGGAGGAGACCATGGAAGCCCGACCACCAATCCCTCTAAGGAAGAGAAGATAAGAGTAGAGGCTGAAGGAACAGAAGGGGTATCCGTCCTCCAGCCGTAGCAGTAACCATTCCCAAAGACTCGAACTCCAAGCTCAGGGGTAGAGTTGAAGGAGGAAGTGTAACTGGGTGTGGACCAACAGTCGTCTGTTGAGATGGACTGTGTAACATTTGGGCCAGTACCTGTGACTTGAGTAATCTACTGACCACTCTCTAGGTCATGATCTGACAACCTGGATGACCTTGAAGATCGGCTCCGATGGCTCCGTTCCGATAGAAGAGGCGAAGCCGACAGTATCGGCTCCAAGGAAGGAGACCTCGACCTCTTCCTGGAATGAGCCGTGAGCCGATACTATAGGTCCTGTCGGAGCCGACTTCGGAGCCGACAGGAAGCTCGATGTATCGGCTCCAGCGGAGCGATACAGCCACAAGTAACGGTGTCGGAGCCGATCGGGCCGACACCGATGCCTGTGCCACATGGGTGTCGGAGCCGATCGGGCCGACATCGAAGTGGTCAAATAGGTTCGCACCGATAGCCATCGGTGCCGGCTAAGCCAGAATCGGCTCCAGCCGAGCCGATCTCGACTCAACGAGTCGGAGCCGAGGCCGCAGGCTTAGGAACAGAAGCCTGGGCCTTGGAAACTCTAGCTGGTTTTGATGGAGCCGACTTAGCCGAGAGCCCTCCGGCTTAAGAACTAAGAACCAGTTTGTTATGTCTCTCCTGCAGGACTCTCTGGCTGAAGGAGTGACAAATAGCACAGGAGTCCTGCAGGTGAAGAGGGCCCAGACAATACAGGCAAGAAGTGTGACCGTCTGTCAGAGACATCTTCTGACAGCACGAGTCACACTTCTTAAAACCTGAGACCCTCTCCTTTGACATGGTGCCGAAAACACACAGACACACACCAGTCAAAAATTAACTTAAATAAATACCAAAAGGTATTCTACAAAACCAATACACACACCCTAACAGGGGGGGGATGGGAAGGGTTTTTAAGATACACTAACCAAAAATAAAGGAGACAGGGAATTTCTGTCAGAAAGGGAATAATTTAAGTTTAAAACTATCAATACAAGGTTTTTTACTAAAAGGGGCTTAAAACTCACAAAAGTGAACAACTTACCAGGAGCTGGTAAAGAAGACCTCCCAAGCGGCAAACGAGATCTGGATACTTACCGCCTTGCATCATGGGATATGGGGCTGCCTCGAGCTGGTAAAAGGAGTTCTCGAGCTAAAGCAAGTGCCGAGTCGGAGCCGAGGATCGGCTCCGAACCCATCAAGCAAGAATGAAGGCGAGATTGACAACTTAACATAACAGACATTTAAAATTAACATCTCATCATAATAGCTACACTATACATATTATTTTGGAACATGAATGGCCTCATAAGTACAGACAAAATGGAAACAGTATTGCATTACATTAAGAAATGCAGAATGCAAATAGCAATGCTACAAGAGACACATTTGGAAATAAGTGAGCATGTAATTTGATAAAGAAAGGATTTCAGAAGGAAATTCAGCAGACTATCAGGGGGAAAAAAGGGGAGTACTTATACTAACTGATGGGGGGGTTCCAATAGCGATAGAAGAGAAAAAAAAAGATAATAATGGTAGATTTGTAGTTGTAAGTGGCTACTGGCAAGGCAGGGGAAATATGCATGCCTGTATTTATATTCTACCTAAATATGCTATTATGGAGCTTAAGAAAATTTTGGGAAAATAATCAGCTTTCAGCAGGAAATATGTTCAGATATAATGTTTAGGCCATTTGGCCATCAAAGAACAATGATTCCACAATACATGGCATATAAACCTTATCACCTGCTCAAATATTCAGGTTCCTGTTAAAACTACAAAAACTATTTAAATTACATTAATTTATACGGAGAGTGAGCCAAAGTCTTGTAATTTTAACAACAATAAACTGCTTTCTGATGATGAGATTTCCTTTTTTTTAGTACAAACATCAGAATGATGTACCACTTTTTGGGTGGCAACTGGAATTTGATTTGCAACAGTGAGGAGACCTAAAAGAGGGTAGACTTCTGAATAGGTTTATGAAAATATTTGGAATGAAAGATGTGAATTCAGTAGTAGGAGCTCGGAGAGAATTTTATTATTTCCCAAGTTACAACAACTGGGCTAGACCAGACAGAAATTATATTTCACAAGAATATGTGCCATTTACTTGAAAGTTTCTACACACATCAAATAGCTATTTCAGATCATGTGGCAATAACATTCATCCATCCATTCACAACCCCTTTCTCCCATTTCTGCACATGGGGTCAGGGTGTCACTTCCAACAGTGACAGTCATCTAGAGCCAAGGTTTACACCACTGGGTGGCTAGCCCTGTAGCTCTCCCATACCACACACTTCCACACAGACACGCACACCTATGGCCAATTTAGTGTCCAATCCACCCACTGCATATTTTTGGAATGTGTGAGAAAACTGGAGCACCCGGAGGAAATCCATGTGAACACAGGAAAGACATGCAGACTCTACACAGAAGTTACCCCCAGCTGAGAATCAAACTGGAGACCTCTTGAGGTGACATCACTATCTACTGTGCCATCCCATATGCCAATAACAAGATAAAAATGCATGGTAATGAAGTAAAAATGAGGCACTGGTGGTTCCCTCACCTGTTAAAAATAGAGGAATTTAATAAATGGGTAGTGGAATTTATTTGAGAGTTAAGGAAGATAGACGTTTCTTCAGAAGTAACAGCTACCGAGAGTCATAAAATGAAAGTGGAGTTTAAAAAATAGGGCAGAGTTAAAAATAATAGATATAAGGGTAAGAAGCAACAGGAATTGTTTAGAGGGCTGACAAAGGTTAAAGTATTGCGGAATAAGGGGAATATCACAGAGCAAGAAGAGGTTCAACTGCAGAGTGCTAAACAGAAAATAAGGGAGTATCTACATAATATGCATGAGTTTAGAAAGAAGTTGTCTTTCGGCTTTTCCCGGTTAGGGGTCGCCACAGCGGAACTCCTTTCCGCTAATGATTGGCAGTAGATTTCCACGAACAGCGAGGTGCTAGCTCGACATTCAACCTTCAACGAAGGCACGCCCATTTACGCATGTCTTTCGAACTCCCACCCACTCGCGGGGAGGACATGCAGACTCCACACAGAAGGCACTCCCCACACTCCAGCTGAGAATTGAACAGGAGAACCTCTTGCTGTGAGGCAACAACGCTACCGCTGCACCACTGCGGAAGTATGCATGAGTTTAGAAAGACTGCTGTTTAACTGTTTTGATGATAACTCCAGAACACACGTTTTTTAGTACAACAACCTAGGCAACAGAAAATAGAATTTGTTGTTGCCAAACTTAGACAGCCTATAACAACCACCAAAAAATAAACAAATAAATAAATAACCAGAGATCCTGTAGTGGAATTCTGGAAATGTTATAAAAATTTGTATAAAGCAGAGAATGTGGAAATCAGGAAAAAGCACAAATTGAAATATTTATGGCAGACTGAAGAATAAAAGAAGATAAGGCTCAACAATTGACAGTTAAGACAGGAGGAGATGAAATAAAAATGTTGATGTATACTCAATCTGCAGGAAAGTCTCCAAGAATAGATGGTATTTCTGTGGAAGTTTGAAAGCTAGGAGGGAAGAAGGTGATAAAGATCTGGAAAATTTTGTTTAACATTATTTTAAAAGGTAGTGAAGCACCAGGATCCTGGAAGAAAGCTGTGATGGCTGCAATACCTAAAGATGGTAAAGATCCATCAGACCCAGATTCATATGCCGGCCCATTTCAATTTTAAACCATGATTATAAAGTGTTTATGTCTATAATAGCTAAAAGAATGGCAAAGGTGTTGCCAAAATTGATAGATATGGATCAATTTAGTTTTGTGGAGGGGAAGCAAACATTTGACAACATTTATAGAACAATGATGATCCAGAAAGAAGCAGAGTGTAAGAAAATACTGCGTGTTGCTGGTGGGTCTTGATGCAGAGAAAACATTCAACAGAGTAAGCTGGGATGTTACAAGTAGGGCAATGGATGCATTTGCATTCCTTGATACAATAATAAGGTTAATTAGGATGACATATGAGGGATCAGAATCAAAAATTAAAGTGACAGGGTTCCTCTCTGACAAGTTTTGTCTGAACAGAGGAACCAGACAGGGCTGCCCTCTATCACCTTTGTTATACTTAGAGCCATTGGCAAAGAAAATATGGCACTCAGAAATGTAATGGTATAACTGGTAGGGTAATCAAGAAAAGTTGGCTTTATCTGCAGACAATATTATTTTGTATCTGAGAAAACCAGAAAAGGCCATCTAGGTGTTGTGGACAATCTTCAGACAGTTTAATGTCTTTTCAGGAAATAAAATGAATGAAGATAAAACAAAGTTGACAGCTGTAAAATATGTACCCACACATGAATTGGTCCAGCAATACTCATATTTATGGGGACATGATGAAATTAAGTATTTAGGAGTATGAATTAAAAAGGATTATGTTATGGCAGATAAGATATGAGGGAAAAGGCTAAAAAGACAGCACAAAAAAGTACAGCTGTGCACACTTACCATAAATGTAGATGTTCGAGTGTATTCACTGTTGCAGTCATTACATTTGGGTAATCTGCTGGCAGGTTGCCCTCAGTCGGCCTGATTAACAAAGTCTTGGGTCTTGCGTCGGTTGCTGTCCCTTCTTCCATGACGTCAGGTCGTCTGGGGTATAAAACATGCAGCCGACACCATTACATCAGTTTTTCTTTCCCCAGAAGTCAGGTGCTCCCCCTAATGGGGAGCAAAATAAAATTAAAAACACAAAAATATACCTCCAACCAAAAACAAATACACCAAAAAGGCTTTTAAGCATAGTAAGAGAAAGTAGAGGTATAGTAAGAGAAAAACAGGGGGCTGGAGGGAAGGTAACCAGGACTGCAACAGTGAATACACTCGAACATCTACATTTATAGTAAGTGTACACAACTGTACTATGTTCTTCGTGTTTCACTGTTGCAGTCATTACATTTAGGTAGATTCCCAAAGCTATGTTTGGGAGGATGGACTTATACAGCATTAGGACCAGCTATAAGGCCCTGCAAGATGGCAGTGGCAAAGCCAGCTCTGGATTTAGAGAAAATTGGTAAATGATAATGCTTGGTGAAAGTATGAACTGAACTCCAGGTAGCTGCTTCTAGAATATCCCTGGTAAGAACACCTCTGAGAAAGGCTGTAGAAGTAGATGCAGCCCTGGTAGAATGAGATCTGATCCCTTGGGGGATAGGTTTTCCATGGTGCTTATAGAAGAAATAAATGCAATGGCTTATCCATTTAGAAATGGTTTGTTTTGAAATAGCCTTTCTCTCTGCCCCGGCAGCAAATGCTACCAGCAGCTGTTCAGATTTTCTTCGAGGTTTAGTCCTGTCCAAGTAGAATCTAAGTTGCCTGTGCACATCCAATGAATGCAGAATCAGTTCCCCTTTGTTCTGTGGATTGGGAAAGAAAGTTGGCAAATGAATGGACTGATGTAAGAGCCACACTGGATACCACCTTGGGCATGAAGAATGAACTGGTCCTGAGTGACACCTTGTCCGCATGAAAGACGATGAAAGGCTCCCCTGCCATAAGGGCCTGCAACTCAGATATCCTTCTAGATGAAGTGATTGCTAGAAGGAAGGCTGTTTTACAAGAAAGAAATTTTAAGTCTGCAGTAGTAGCTGGCTCGAAAGAAGGTGGAGTGAGTTTCTCCAATACAAAGTTTAGGTCCCAGGCAGGGGTTAGAGCTCTCCTGGGTGGTCTCAAGTTTTTGGCCCCTCTGAGGTACTACTTGAGCAGAGGATGAGAGAAGAGGGGGGGTTCTGTGTTATAATGAGCTGAAATGGCTGAGGTGTGGATTTTAATGGAGGAAAAGGACAGGCCCTTGTGAAGCATCTCAGTTAGGTATTGTAAAATCTGAGGTAAATTGGGCGCTGCTGTGCTCATCCCTTGAGACTGATTCTAAGCACAGAATATTTTCCATTTGTCAGCATAAGATTTTCTAGTACTAGGTCTTCTCGCCTCCAAGATGACATCCATCACAGGTTTGCTGAGGGATGCTAAGGGTGAATTTAAGTGATTAGCCAAGCTGCAGGGTTCAAAGTTGGGAGCTGAGGGTGCAGAATTTGGTTCTCCTGCTGAGACAGTAAGGAAGGTGTCTGAGGCAGGTGCCATGGAGAAATTTGTGACACACTGCGCAGGAGTGGGTACCAGTGTTGGTGTGGCCAGTCTGGAGCAATCAAAATCATTCTTGGTTTGTCCTGTTTGACTTTTAGCAGAACTTTGGAGAGCAGAGGCAGAGGTGGAAAGGCGTAGACTGATAGGTTTTTCCAGCTGAATGACAGAGCATCCACTTTCCAGGCTTTTTTGTGAGGAGTCCTTGTGCAAAACTTGTTCAACTGGTAGTTGTGGGGAGAGGCAAATACATCTATGTCTGGCCTCCTCCATTTGCTTGTCATGTTGCAAATCCGTGGTTCCAGTTTCACTCGTGTGGGTCCATGAGATTTCTGCTTACTCCGTCTGCCAGGGTATTCAGTTTTCGTGGCAGGAATTGAGCTTGTAGTTGCACTTGGTAGCTGAAGGCCGTGTTCCACAATGCCATGGCTAGCCTGCAGAGGGGATAGGAAAGTGTACCTCCCTACTTGTTTATGCACCATATAACCGTGGTGTTGTCCGTCTTTACCATTAGTTGTCCTAGATGAATGTAGTCCTTGAAGGCTGTCAGAGCATTCTGTACAGCTAACATTTCTTTTTGATTGATATGTAGGTGCATTTGAATTGGGTTCCATTTGCCCTGAATGCACTTCCCTGCCAGGTGAGCCCCCATGCATAGTCTGATGCGTCTGTAGTTAGGGTTTGGGTGGCAGAGGGTAGTGTGAATGGCAGTCCCTTGTTTTGGTGGCAGGCCTCTGCCCACCATAGGAACTCCAGGCGTAGGCTAGGTATGATAGGAATCATTGTTTCCAGGCTGTGACAATGCTGACTCCATAGACTTAAGTACCACTGAAGTTTCCTCATATGCAGTCTTGCATTTGGAATTAGAAGAATGCAGGAGGCCATGAACCCCAAGGCTTGCAGTATTTGCCTTGCAGATAGCAGGGTTTTTGTGGCCACTTGCTTGAAGTACATTACCAAATGAATTTGCTTTTCTGGCGTGAGGAAAGCCATCTGGGCAGTTGTATTTAAGCTTGCACCCAGGAATGTAATCTGTTGAAAGGGTACCAGTTGTGATTTATTTTCGTTTATGGTGTACCCTAGACAAGTTAGAACACTTTTTACAAATGCCAGATTATTTATAAGTATGGCCTGGTTTTCTGCCTGAAATTAGACAATCGTCCAGGTATGGATATATTTGAATATTTCTTTGCTTGCAAAATGCAATTACTGGAGCAAGGCACTTTGCCAAAGGGCAGTGCAGAGAACTGATAATGCCAGTAGCCTGCTTTGAAGCATAGGTATCTCCGCAAGATTCCCTGATTGGGATATGCAGGTAAGCTTCTTTTAAATCTAGAGTTGCCAACCAGGCATCCTTGCCTAGCATAGGAAGCAACTGGTGGAGAGTCAGCATCTTGAATTTTGGAATGTCCAGAAAGGTGTTTAGAGTAGACAGGTCCAGAATTGGACGCCATGAATTGTCTTTTCTGGGTACCAGGAAAAGCCTGGAATAGAAATCTTGTCCCTTTTCCTCTTCTGGTACCGGCTGAATAGCCCCCAAGTTTAACAGGGATAATACTTGTTTCTGAGCCTCTGCCCACTGATTTGGGGGCAGGTCTGGCCACCCGTTTGGTGCTGGCAACGTGTGGAAATGAAATCTATATCCCTGGGACACTATATTTAAAACCCATTTATTCTGGGTAATGAGTTCCCTGTTTTTTGCATGAAGAGCAATCTCTCCTCCCAAAGGGGTGGCTAAAAGGTAAGTGCTTGGTAATTTAAAAGGAAAGTCACTGAGACTGTTTACCATAGGGGGGTGTCTTGTTATTTCCAGATTTGGAAGTGGAGGCCCCCCCATTGCTTAGTTCTGAGAGTCCCTTGGGACTGAAACCTGGTACTTTTGGTTTGTCTGGGTTTGGCTTGAGAGGATCTGGAAGGAGCTGGAAAGGACCAGTTCTCAGTAGGCCAGTGCCTACTAAATCTTGGAGGTTGCACTTGTAAGAAATCTTTCACAGTTTGCATAGATTTAGCTTTATCTTCCATCTTTTTTAGAACTTCTTCAGCCTTATTGCCAAACAGACGGTCCTGATTTAAAGGAGCATCCAACAATTTTGCTTTAACATGATCAGGCAGAGATTGTTCCTTAGGTCAAGCATGCCTTCTAAGCACAGACCCAGTAACAGCAGCCCTGCAAGAGGCCTCTAAAGAATCAAAACCACATTGCAAAGTATGTTTTCCAAATTGTTCAGCTGAATGCAGTAAATCCTGTAAATCTTTATTTTCCACACAGTCAGAAATCAGCATAATTTTCTATTTAAGCAGTCCCATAATATGCTTTTGATATTTTAGCATATGAAATTGGCAGTTTAAGGCCCTGATTGCCAAGGTTGCAGAAGTATAAACCTTTTTACCCCATCTATCCAGCGCCCTGGAGTCTCTAGCAGAAGGAGTAGGATTTTTAGCAGTAGAACCCATAATGCCCTTGGGCCCCTAAGAAATGGTTTCTGGGTCTGCAACAGGATTTTTGAAAAGGAACTTGTTGGACTCAGGAACCCTGTAGTATCGGTCATGTTTACTAGGAGCCGGAGGCAGGGAATCAGGGGCCATACTGGATTCCGAAAACACATCATCAACAATGTCTAATACAGGAGGTATAGCCAAAGGCCTATGCTGGGGTAGGAGGAGGAAATCCCTAAGCCTCTTTTTAGATTCAGAAAATTCCTGACTTTCCCTGTGGAAATGCTCCCTTAAGGTATGTAAAGTTTCCCCAAAAGAAAAGTCCTCGGGGGAGGGGGGGGAGCAGAGGAATGGAATCCTCAGCATTAGAATCCTCATAAGTAGGAATGGACAAATCCAAGTCATTGGAAGAATCAGAAGAAACCTGATCAGAAGATTCATAGTCAAGCTCAGTCCTAGGCCTCTTAGAAGGGGGGGGGGGGTTGACTACCCTTGATTAGGGTAATAAGATCTTTAGCCATTTTGATCATTAGTTTTTTAGGCATAGTGGCCTGAACGTGTGGCCTGGGTGTCGTTTTTTTAGACATAGATCGAGATTTAGGCTTAGAATAGAAGGTAGAGTCGGTTTAATATGCAAGTCTGTAGGCCTGAATACACCCTCAGAAGCCGGTGCCTGCACAGCGGCTCCGGACCCATCCAAGGTAGAGACATCCGCGGGTCATAGGTGAAGTATCTTGTGGCATACCGGACTCAGAATGGGTCTCAGTAGAGGCCTGTGAGTCAGAAGTAGCGGGTATCAGGGGCTGCGAAAGCGCCTCACTGAGTACCAGCGAACTGGCGACTTGCTTAGGAGAAGCGTTGTTGGCAGTTTTGGACCTCAATGGCCTGTCTCTTTTTCTTTGAGTTTTTTCAGAATTCCGGTAGTCGGATGGCTAACCGATGTCATTTCTGGATAATTAAACCGAGTACCGAAACATTTAGAAGCAAAAATGTACCGACGACGGACAGTGCGCTGATTAAATAAAGCACAAAACCAACAGCAAGGTACGTCGTGGTCAGGGCCTAGACAAGGAATACAGTACAAATGAAAATCTTTATGAGGTATTTGCTTCCCACAAGTAATGCAATTATTAACTTTTACTGACATCGGTAAGGAGCAAGAAAAAGTTTCCCCAACGGGTTACTTAGCTTTAAGTTGAAGACTTCGGTTCTGAAAATCAAAAACGAAAATTTCAGGAGTCGGCCGACCGGCACTTGCAAACTGCTTCTGCTTCGGGCACCGCATGGCAAGAAAGACTGATGTAATGGCGTCGGCTGCATGTTTTATACCCCTGACGTCATGGAAGAAGGGACAGCAACCAACGCAGGACCCAAGACTTTATTAAACAGGCCGACTGAGGGCAACCTGCCAACAGATTACCCAAATGTAATGACTGCAACAGTGAAACACGAAGAACGTCTGGAAGCTCTTGTTTATGGATATCGATAAAAAGATACTAGCAGTGAAAACATTTTCAGTCCATTTAGTTTTATATACATAGGTCAGGCATATTTTTATCAACAGCTGGAGAAGTGGTGGACAATAATTAATAATGGGTTGAAGAAATTTATCTGGGAGGGGAAGAGGGCAAGGGTGAAATGGGGTTAGTTGATCCTTCCAAGAGAACAAGGTGGTTTAGGATTATCTGATTTGAATTTGAAGAGATACTTTACAGCTACACAGTTAACGCTCATATATTATATCACGCAAACAGAAAGTTAAAATTCAAAGTGGAAAGGGATGATGATGAAACAAAGGAGAAATTCTAGAAATAAAGAAAGGCTGGGATTTTGGATGCAAATCCTTAAGCTGAATAACAGCATTACAGAGTATTCATAAAGTATCAGAAAGTATTCTAAGAACTAAGCCAACAAGAGAATGGAGAAAGGAGATTTTGCTGACAGGGATGACAATTAGGGGTAGAGAAGATAGGCAAGAAGTGGCTAGAATTTACTGGAGAAAACTTGGCAAAGGAATCAACAGCAGATACTAGACATGGAAAGGTAGAAGAATGGGAAGAGGACAAGGAGACATATGGACTGCAGGCTAGAGACTGTCTTCTCTATCAGAGACTGATATAAGAATATACACAAAGAGAATGGGATAGGGAAATCCTAAGTGAAAAGACCTGCTCTGGTAGAGTTTTTAGTTGAATCTAGAACAGAAGCTGTGGTTAAAAAGGGATTATTAGTATGGAGTATAAAATACTGCACAATAACTATAGAAATCAATCAGAGGAGGTTAGAAAAGGTTGGGAAGAGAGACTGGATAAGCAATACATAATGAAAATGGGAGGAGATATGTATGGCTGCCAAGTTTGCAACAAAGTCTAGAAGATTTAGGATTTTTGCTTGGAAGTGTTTCCATACGTATTTTATATCCCAAGTAGATTCCAAAGATTTTTTCCTCAGGTGGATGACAAATGTTGGAGATGTGATGGGGAAGAAAGAGGTAACTGGGCACATATGTTTTGAGAGTATAATGAGTTGGCAGACTTCGAAAATTCCCTACAAAGTACTCTGTCAGAAATATTAGATGAACAAATGGGTGTAACTAACAATTTTTTTTTTTTTTTGAGATGCAAGATCTGAATTTCCTAGACATAGTGAAGCCTTGCTAAGTTTAATTCTGGTGACTGCCAAAAAGCAATTACTAGAAAATGGAAATCAAGCTCTAAGTCAACTATCTGAAGTACTGAATACTGTAACAGAAATAAAAGAACTAGAAGTGGGATCTTTAGAAAGGGTAGAAGCAAATTGTGGGAACAAGACATGCAGAGTAATGTGGAGGAGGGGGAGTGAGATTTAAGGGAAGGCAGGAAATTGAGCAATTTATGTAATGCTGGATTGATGATAATTATAAAAAAACATACGTGATGTTTAATATTTGTAACTAGGAACATGTTAATATGTTTTATTTATATATATACATATGTGTGTGTGTGTGTGTGTTTGTATGTATATTTGCTTATGTCTTAACTGACAACTCAATAAAGGTGGTAAAAAAGGATAGGTGCAGGACTGGAGATGGGGAAAGAATAAAAGGAAGACTATGGAAAGGCTGATCATGTAGGTTGAAAGGTGGCAACCAAGGTTCACTGCAGTCAGATGCAAAATGATGCCCTTGGGCCATAACAATCCTTGGTGTGAAATATCAGTTGGGGGAGAGTAACAGATGTAAACAGAGTAGGAAAATGAAATAGTGCTAATCATAACTCGAATGGATGACTAGGAGCACTGTGCATATGAAGTGACAGCAACACTGACTACAGAAGCTAATTCTCCTGATTCTAGCAGGTCATGCTCAGGGAACACATTGATTAATCTACTCAGTTTTGGGGGTCATGCAAGGAGCAGGATATCAGTATACTTCAAGACATCATGAGGACTGTCATCAGAATGGTGCACAGGATGGAAAAGGATATGAAGAAAGAATACCAGAAGTAACAGGGGGACATTATATAAATGAATATCATGTCAAGGTGATATGAAGAGGTCAGCCTGAGCAGAAAAGGAAAACGGAGAGGAAAATATATAAGCAGCAGATTGTTGGGGCTAAGTAATCACTAGATACCAAAAAGTACTTTCTCATGTACAGAGGTTTGGTCCTATCTGATGGATTATTGGAATAGATGATGTAACAAAGAGACCAGTCACCAGTGCTCTGTGCTGGGACTTCTCTTGTTTGACATTTACTTTTCTGAAGTAAAAGCCAATACTAGAGGGCTCTGGCTGACAGTCTGCAGATGACTGCAAGAAATGGTCACTGAATCCCCAAATGACCTTACCATCCCTGCAGGAAGGCTCGTCTCAAATCAGTAACTGGTGACAAAATCATGGATTGAAACTAAATGACAAAAAATGCATTACTGTATCCCTTGGGAAGTCTTCTACCACAGGGAGCTACCATATTGACAATATGTCCCTAAGAGTTGACCCAGTTGTATGAGATTTTGGAACTTATGTAGATAGTGACCTACATATCTCTCAACCTCTTAACGCAAGAAATCTGGACAAAGCCATAAATAAAAGTGGGACAAAGGGCCAAAAATAGGGACAATTTTTAAATATTGCTCTTACAAACTTAGAAAGTTGATAGAACAGGTTTTGCATTAGCATGCATTTTCTGAAGGATATGAAGTCTGAAACTCAAATGTCTGTCATTATTTTCAAACTTAAGACTTTAATGATTTATCCCTAATTTATCAGAAAACCCCAATTTTATGAAAAATGGACCAAAAATAAGAGATCAAAATTTGGACATTCTGCAAAAATCTGTACAGTTGAAAGGTACGGTGACATAACATTTGATCAACATTAAGCAGCTTATAAAAAAGGGATTGTGTCTAGATCTAGAGATGTCATTGCCCCCCACCCACCTCCTTTACTCAGCCCTCATTAAGCCAGTCACTGAATATAATGTCCTCCTTGGCATGCATCTGTCCAGACACATGCAACAACTGGAACACCCACACAAGGACCTTACTAAAGAGATACAAGGCCTAAACAAAATATCCTAAACGGACCGACTCAAAGCCATGTTACTATACTCTGTATCCTACAGACAGCTAACAGGTGACCTATGTCTGGCATAAAAGACATTCTCTGACCCACTACTGATAGATTTATTGCACATCAGCAAGTCAAATGGCATCAGAAATACTCAGTCTGGGGATCTAAACTTTGTCTGCAACAACAGAAAGGTTTGAAGGGACAGGTATATCTCAAAGATGATAGTACTGCTGTGAAACAGATCCTCATTCCTGTCCATATTCAAGTGCAACTTAGATCTATGGATGGGAAACAGAATATTTATCTCAGGACTGCCCCCTGTACTAGTAATGGACAACAGCAGCTCTTAAATACTTTATCCCATGCATGGTTCTCTCACATTATCTATGGTATGATCCTAATTATTCTCATTAGGGGTAATGTATAATTATCAACTATAACTGAATGGGATAGGCAATTTTGAGCACAAAAAGGGAAACTGGCTAGGTTTAAATTGGCCTACAAGGGCAGCTAGCCTAGCACTTACCTATAAACCTATGTGGTGAGAATCAACATAGACAGTCAATATTAAAAAAGGCAAGGGCCAAATGAAGAAAAAGTGAAATGGAAGCGGTGTATAATGCTAAATGTTCTTAAAAGACAGACTCTAGATGAGGGTATTGTCTCCTACTGCTTTCAAGCAAGTGAAATGTAATAGTTAATAGGACTTAAAAGGCTTCTGTAGCAATCTAGTAAGACACCAAAATCAGCACTATATATAACAGTAGCCTCCAAAAAAGGTTCTCTGAGCATAAATCTTTAAAAAAACAGTTAAGCATTTATAACTGTACTGTGTAAAAACAGTTACATTCTGAATAGCACAGTCAGTGACCTGCCACGATTACTCACACAGCAATCACAGATTTATCAAATGAGTATGGGAGGGGGGGGTGAAAGGTGGTTGCTTCTCCCAGTAGCAATAATTCTGCTATTCAAACATCTGCAGATTCGTTGAGTACCCTTACTGCCATGAATCATGCTACGAGGAATATATAAAATGAATGGGAATATATAAAATGAATGGGACTATATCAAGCACAACAGCTCCCATCACCAGATGTGGGTGGACAATCTGACAACAAACCATGCAACACACACCTTGCAGTATACAGCAAAAGTGTATATGAATTCTCAGACAGTAGCCTCACAAATACTCTTGGCAGAGATATTTTTGAAGAAGACTGAAGTGGTGGCAGCTGATCTCATGGAATAAGCTTTGCAGATGATCTCGTGGAATACGCTTTGCCATGCCCACTGCATGACCTGTTATACCTGTTACTGTAAAAAAGTAATACAACTGGCCATCCATTTGAAACTAGTCTGTTTAGTTAATTGGCATACTGGCTAGTCCTCAATGAATTAAACAAACTGGTTCATCTGTCTGAAAGAATCAGTCCTACTGATACAATGTCCAAGTTACCTGTGCATATCCATTTCAAGAACAATTCTCTCACCAGTTTTCCTGATTTGGAAAAACAGTCATGCAGCAGAAAGACTGGTCAAGTGGAAGCTCAGAAACCACCTGAAGCATGAAAGACATTTTTTTTCAGTAGTATTCTACTTTTTATGGAAGATTCATAGATTCATACAGTTTACAAGGAAGAGTCAGTCCATGGACCATAATCACACTGCCAATATCCACCTTCACAGGACACCTCCTGCCTATAAAAGGACAAAACATGTCAGGCCTGGGCAGGGTTGCAGAGTACTATGTCTTAAAAAGCAGACTACCCTACATTAATTAAGCATAACACCACTTAGAATTGCATTTATTTTTGTGTGTGCAAATGTAGTCTCTGAAGACAGTCAGCCATGCAAGGCACTTGCTATAAACAGCAGATATGTGCTCATCTTATCAATCTGCAAGAAGACCTTCCATAGTGTGCAGCTGTTATGATATCCTCTTCTGATCTTCACAGCTCATCACAAAACTGAAAGTCTCAAGCCCCTGTACTCAAGAGCACATAAGCCCCCCAACCACTGCATGTCATAACATCTAGCACAGAGCTAGGAGGACACTCCCTAACTTTGCCTTTCCCAGATAGATAAAAATATAAGATGATTTACTAGCCCACCTTAGAGGAAAACCCAACCAGTAATGCTGGATGTGGTATTACATAATAGGGGCAGGTATATAGGTAATAAGCATGCACCCTGGAAGAGCCTTCTCTCAGATCACAGCTCTTGTATCCAACTTTGAAGGCCTTGTGTAATGGGACACTCTCGGGAAGAATCCCAAGGAATAAAAATGTTAAACCCACCTGGAAGAAAAATGCTGACTGAAGCTTATAAGTCTTAACAAGGTAAAGTCTAGAACCACTGAGGTGCAACAGGAGGCTCAACTCCTACAGTGATAGCCCAAGCAATAAAACTTGATGAAAGTTCAAAACATTGACCAACAGACCACTGCATTAATGTGCACAATGAGCACATTTTTGAAATAGGCACTGCAGTCAGCTATCTAGTGGAGTAGCACTTGACTTAATTACCCAAAGGATAATAAGGTGCCTGTTGGCAAAAGGCGGTTCAGCTACAAATCCACTTGGGACTGTGTTGCCACACCCATGTCTACATTACCTCAAGCAAAACACAGAAACAATTATCTCAGTCTCATGAACTTATGCATCTGCTTCTCAGGCAAAATGTGAGATCTAAGGGGAAGTTTACCTTCAATGATCTATATGATTTACACCTCAGGTGCTAGTACTGCATTAGTACTGCTTAGCAGTTAAAGCCTTCACAAGCTACCAGACACCCACCCCCTTTCATCATGTACCGTAAGTTCATACCTTTCAAATTGTTCTTTGCTATACTCATGCTTTGGTCAAAAGAAATGGCCTCGTGCTGTTCTTTTCAAAACAAGGTTAGCTGTCACAGTAATTCTGTGCGTGAACTGTCCTGCAAACATGTTTTATTTTTTATTTTTTCTATACTTCTCTCAATGTTTGCTGAAAGTTGATGAAATTTTCTCCTTTTCCAGGAAATTCTTCCCTTTTCTTGTTTCTTGCATGGGTGAGTGGAAGCAACTCCTAAAAGCTTTATCCAATGCATGGGTCCCCTCAAATTATCTATGGTATTATCCCAGTTATTCTCAGTGGTAATATACAATATGCAATTATTAATATTAAATATAATATATACTTATTAACCGTGGGATGGGTAAGGCCAGTCTCTAACCAAATGGGATATGTTAATTCAACCACAAAAATGGAAACTGGCAAGGCTTAAAATGGCCCACAGAGGGAGCTAGCCTAGTACCACCTATGAGCATATACGCTTGCCACTGAACAGCTAGTGACATCAAACTCTACTTTCTAAAGAAGTCTATAATCAGCTGATTTCACCCTGTGATGGGTGCTTTGTGTCCCTATTGTTTAGGAGAATCACATGACAATCATGAGATTTGTCAGTTCTTCAATGATGCCAACCAGTCTAAACACAGAAGGGTGTTATAGCTTCTCCTCCCACAGATACTTTCTATGTTACTAATGAGCATTACTCTCCAGAGCTTGCAACACCTGCTTCTGTGAAGTCTGCTAAAAAATGTAAAAAGCCTCCATCTACTTTCAAAATACTGGATTGTTCTTTCTAGGAAGCACCTAAAACATTTTAACCACTTACTTGAGAATTGATACAGTTTATTTTATTTTTTATTTATTTTACATTTGTTGACCGGGCTAGTCTGGCTGGATATATGTCCATTTTCAGCACAGGCCCGAGGAGAAAAGCTCCACTATATATACTAGTAAATAAACATTAAAAAAAACAGCACAGTAAGAGACAAATATAAAAATCTAAAAAAAAAACTATTCCAACGTAGAATAGTGACAGTACAGCAGCAATGTAACAGATAAAAAAATAATGCTAGGATCATTAATCCCATATTCTTTGCAGAAACAGGAATTGTAAATGACAAAAAAATTATAACAAACAATAGAGTTTATACAATATTTGCAGAATTAACAATTATGATAAACATTTGTGCCAGGCAATAGTTTTATGAGCCAGATTTGCACAGCGGAAGCAACATACAGGTTTAAATAATAGATGAGATGACAGGTTGCAGTAATATATCTAGTGTAAAGAGAAAGAGATATTATAGGAATAGTAATATCCAAGTGGATGCTAGGTAAGCTACAGAGGAGTAGTACTAGTGAGGGAGACAAGTAGAAGAGATGGATGTATAACAACAGATAATGGAGAGAAAACTATAATGAAAGTTGGATGCTGTGGTCAGTCAGGATTTGAGCAAGGGCAAAGCCAGTGTGATTTGAAATAGTTCTTTAATTGTTTCTTGAAAAGTTGTGATGAGCCTAAAATAGTCAGTTCCATAGGAAGTTTACTCCAGTATGAGCCAACAACATTTGTGAACAAGGAGTCACCAGATTTATTGTAAGATTTGAGAGTAGCTACTAGCAGTTTGTTAGCTGAGCGGAGGGAAGTAAGATTCCTGTAAGGGGTAACAAGGTTGTTAAGTATGGGTGTATTAGTAGGGTAATGGAGAATTTTATGGGTGGTAACTAATTGATGTAGAAGAATAAGATTTTGAAGTTCAAGCCAGCCAAATTTTTTGAGGTTAACACAATGATGGGTATGAAATTGGGACCCTGTGGCAAACCTGGCAATGCTGTGGTAGGATGTGGCAAGTTTCTGAAGGTTAGATTTTGATAGGTTGATAAAGGATGGAGAGGCATATAATAATGTAGAGATGAGATGAGTTTGTGCTAGAGACACCCTGGTAGTTGCTGTAAAAAATGGCTTAAGTCTATAGAGGGCACCTATCTTTTTACTGACAGCTTTGATGGTTAGGTCAATGTGGGAATCAAAGTTTAGTTGATTATCTATTGTAAAACCTAGAAGTTTAGTGGAACAATCAGGTGTAATGATAGTGCCATTGTCAGAGAGAATAGAAAAGGAGAAGGGGACAGATTTGAGGGTTGGAGAAAAAAGTAATAATTTGGGTTTTTTTGGGATTAAGGAGGAGACAGATATGTTGGAACCAGTTTTCTGCTGCTGTAAAGACTTTTTGGGTCGAAGAATGAAGTTCAGCTGGAGATACAGCAGAACAGATGAGTGTTGAATCATCTGCATACTGAATGCATGAGGATGTTGGGAGTGAAGTAGACAGGTTATTTATAAATATGGAGAAGAGAAGGGGACCTAAGATGGATCATTGGGGGACCCCGATAGTGACTGGGAGTTGAGAGGATAAATGGCTGTCCCAAAGGACTGCTTGTTTCCTGTCTTTCAAATATGAGTTAAACCAGCGCAATGCCAAAGAGTCAAGGGAAAGAGATTTCAAAGTGTCTAGCAGAAGGTGATGTTTCACCATATCAAAGGCTTTAGAGAGGTCAAGAAATAAAGCAGAAGTGAATAGGTTATTATTGCGATTTTTGTTGATAGAGTCTGTAAAGGAGAGATGAGCAGTGGAAGTGCTATGGAAAGGTCTAAAACCATGTTGGGAGTCTGCCAGTAGGTTATTATGTAGAAGATGATTTAATAGTTGATGGTGTATACAACGTTCCATAATTTTAGATAGTGGTGATAGTAAGGCTATAGGACAGAAATTAGAAAGTTCATTAGTGTTTCCTCCTTTATGCAGTGGAATGATATAGGAGACTTTCCAGGGGGAAGGAATAGTAGATTTGGTTATTGTTCTGTTAATTAAGATGGAGACTGGGTATGCTAGTACTTCTGCTGCTAGCTGCAGATATTCAGCTGGTAGTTGGTCGGCTGAAGGAGTACATGGTTTAAGTTTTGAAAGTAGCTTACGAATATAGGTTGTGGAGACTGTACTAAATTTTAGAGTGGGGGTGTTGTTATGAGGAGAGGTATTTTGAAGGGATGTGGGGGGAACCATGGTACTTGCTAGAGAGGTGACTGTTTCAGAAAAGAAGTTGTTGAATGCACTGGCTATTATGTTGGGTGGGGTCTGAGCTAAGTTAGCTGGAGTAGGTGTTTTGGAATTTCCTGGATGGAGCAGTTTATTGATTCCTGACCAGAATTTTTTGGGGTTATGATTTTGATTTTCTTGATATTGGAGGTAATTTTTTTTTTATCAAGAAGGGTGAGTTTTTTTTGTAGTATTTCTAAGGTGTTTGAAGTTTTGATGGTCAGTTGGATTTTTAGTAGCTCTCCATTTTGTCCATAGTTTGTTCCTTAATAGCATTGTTTGCTCGGTTTCTTTAGAAAGCCAAGGAGCAGCTTTGGATCCTATTCTAATTAAGCGAGAGGGGGTGTGACGCTCAAGAGTTTGGAGGAATGTGTTGTTGAAAAGGGTAACTGCCTTATCAAGTGGGAGGTGACAGACTCTGCCACTTCTCCATATTGTTCTTGTTCAAAGCTGAGGATATTCGTGAAGCATCAAAGGACTAAGCTAAAATCCCCACAACACTAGTAGTGAAGTTCTATCCCTGCCCTCTTCTACCATCCAAACCTTTGCTGTTTTTTTTTCGTCAAGGCCACTGACTATTCTTTTCCATCAGAGAGTCCCCTGTTTTCCCAGCCACTGATCATTATAAAATGTTTGCGAGCACACACAAATACATTGACTGTTGTTCTAAAAGCTCTACCTTTGGCAAGAGTGACTTGAAATTCTAGGGTTTTCATTTTCTTTTCTTCCAGGTAACAGTTTTTCACTAGCAACAGTTTTTTTTCTGGCGTCTACTGTGCCATCACCATTTCAGGTCCTAGGTTTCCAAGCACCAGTTCTTTTGACCATAGAACCCACAACACAGATGACTATTTCCTTGGCATCAGCCTTCTTGGCAGCCATTAGGGAGCATGTCATCTTATCTAAGATAGTTTTGGCGAACACAAAGAAATCAAAGGCACCTCACCAAAACCACTTTCATTGACAGTGGAGATTACCTTTTTCTCCATTGTTGTGTGACATTAGAATTGGTATATATAATTCCATGGGGTGTGGGAATTCTCATCATGAAAAATTTATTTTAATGTTCACTGCAGGTGGTTTCAGTGAATTGCTTTTGAGTTTTTTTGCGTTTGCTGAAACTGCATTTGACGAACTGACAAGAATCTCATCTGATAAACAGCTCCACTTATGTGTCTTTTTTTCTTTCTTCTGATAACGACCCTGCAGATGCAAGACTACTCTTGCACAGCACCACTATATTCAATGTCAGGATTCCCAGAACTGACACTACAGCTGTCGAGTCTCCTGATGTTAAAATTCCCAGCACTTGTACCTTCAGTGTCTCCATACTTACTTTTCTTTGGTATCATTGATCATGGCCCCATTTTTTCTGGTGTCAGCTTCAACTATATTAAGTCTTGCTTTGCCTGTTCAGCCTACGTGGTGGGACATATACTATTATGGAAGGTCATTACTTCTCATGTTTATTCTTCACAAAATGCATATTAACTTGTAGTTTCTTCACAAATGAGTCAAATAAAATGTTTATAATATGTTTATTATGTCACAGGAGAATTGAAAAACAGATGCATGATTATGCATGTTATAGTTTCACATAAGTAGTAGCTTTATATTTCAAGTGTCTTAAACTGCATTCTCTCTGTAGTGTACTGACAGATAAAGGCAAAGTAAGTGCTGAAGGAGCTAAGGGATGTTATGTCATGCTATGTTATCTCTGAAAGTATAAAAAAGAAGATTTCCTTTATTCTTTGAGACTGATCTGAAAATTTTACTAGGCAGTCTCCCAGCACTGTTTATGGACTAAACAAGCACTTTGCACATCTTGAAGCATTATTCTTGACTCAGACTAAAAGGTTAAAAAAAAAAAAGTTATGTACTCACTATAACATTCCATCTGTGCTGTCCATTTTCATTCTTCCTCAGCTGATGGGTTCAGATTCGACTTGGCTGTTGCTAAAGCTCGTGGCAACCAAAAACTCTCAAGCTTCTCCCTTACCCATAATACACCAACACCAAGTACCTCAGATCTTGTTTGCTGATTTTACTAGAAGGGAAGAAGGCTGTATCTGGAGCTCAATATAAAGGACAGTGATGTCTCTAACCACTCATTCTTACAGGAGTATTCAAAGAATAGGGGTTGGTGGGTGGGGGAGTTGAGGAAGAATGAAAATGGACAACACAGATGGAAAGTTATGGTGAGCAAATAACTTCTTTATCTGATGCTGTCAATTGTCATTCTATCCTCAACTGATGAGACAGAGTCCCCAGCTACCTAAGATCCTGGGTGGATGCAAGGAAGGGTATTCCTGAGCAGAGGTGAAACAAATTATGCTCTTCCTCTGCAAACCAGATCCAATTTGCAATAAGTAACAAAGGTATGGGGAGTAGCACATGTTGCTGCTGTGCATATATCTTCCATGGGCATTCTAAATTGAAATACTGAACAAGTTGCCATGGATCTAGTGGAATGGGTCTGTAATGGTTTTGGTAAGGTAATGCCCAATTTCTTATAAATAAATTAAATAAAATCAGTTGGCCACCTGGCTAAAGTTACTTTGGCAACTGGTTTTCACAATTTTACCAATAAAACTCAAAGAATGTTAGAAAATAAACAAAACACTGCACGAAGTTGGTGCACCACTTGTCTCTTCTTTATTTCCTGGCACCTCAGCCTTTCACCTTCAAAGGATAAGTTAATTCCACATAACCAGCACCTTAAATATACATGCTATAACTGATTGGTTGTGAGAATATTCGTTGGTACACAGGGCAGACCAAGAGGATAGTGAGAGTATGAATATTTGAACATTTATCTGATATTAGAAATGGTAAAAGGGAGAGTTCTGTAGCTCAACATTTTTCAACTGCACATGGTAGTGATGGGTCTTCACTATTTTTCAGTGTATTAGTACAAGTTGTGGGGGTGAAGGGAGACTTTTGTTCAAGATTCTAGAAACTAAATACATTTTTAATTATGGTACTCTTTACCCTGGGGGACAAAACCAGGAAGTTTGTTTGAATTTCTGAATTTTTGATGAGTGAATATCTGGTGTATGTGTTTTCAGAGTTTGACTTTTAATTTTTGTAAAATCTTCAAGACCTTATGGAAAAATGCAACTGATGGATGGGGTTTTAGTAATGTTTTTTAGGAAAAGTTTGGGTGCACGTTTATGTGTACATTATGTAAAAAGTTTTTATTTTTATGTAATGTATTTACTTGGTTAGGTACTTGTATTTATACAATGCATTTAGATAAGGAAAAGAGTGGGACTTTTGTAGAGTTACCATGGAAAATAATCATTGATTGTTTACTTGATTATGGAATTGTCAATGAATCAATTATAGCATGTATATTTAAGGTGCTGGTTATGTGGAATTAAGTTATCCCTTGAAGGCGAAAGGCCGCGGTAACAGGAAATAAAGAAGACACAAGTGATGCACCAACTTTGTGCAGTGTTTTGTTTATTTCCCAATTTTACTTCTGCAAATGAGGCAAACAACTGGTCAGCTTTTCTGATGTATTTTGATATATGTAGGTAAAAACGTAACTGACTGTGAACATCCAATAATTGTAAGAAGAAATTATGTACTCACCACAATATTCCATCTGTGTTGTCTGCTTCAGTCTTTATCAAACCTGTGGGTTTTGGTTCCAAGCTTGGAACCGACACGGGCATCAGCAGGATCTGAAGCTAGAGCTCCTCTGAGATACCTCAGACTGAGTCTGCTGAAAATTTTATAAATAACAAATTGCACCTCAAAAGGGTGGCCTTATGGAATGATATTCCGAAACACTGCAGAACTAAAGGCAGCCCTGTTCCTAGACATGATGTCAAGCTTGTAATGTGAAATGAAAGTGTGGGAGTTCACCCATGATGCAGCTGCACAAATTTCTTCTATAGAAACCCTAGATCAGAAAGCCTGAGAAGTGGCAATAGATTTCATGGAATGCGCTGTTTAGGTAGGGCAACATTATTCAAGGAATACACATGCATCATACAGCTTGTTAGCCAATGAGCGATAGTAGTTTTAAAAACCGCTTTCCTTATTCTGGAATCTGGGAAAGCGACAAACAACTGATCAGACATCCTGAAAGATTTTGCCCTATCCATACAAAATCGCAATTGCCTATGGGCATCCAAAGGATGCAACATACATTCACCCTTATTAGTTTGGAAAAAATTCAGGAAGATTAACAGTTGATAGAGAGAGCCCAATGCCACACTCTCGTCACTTCTCAACAAAGGGGGTAGAACTTGGTTCCAACTTGTTAGTTGAGATATCATACAACAGACATGTTGTCGGTCTAAATCACAATTTTACCCAGAGGAAGAAAGGAGTGAAGGGCTTGCAATACTAAAAGAACCGCCCTCATCTCTAGGATACTGATATGCAGAATGGTCTCTTGGGGAGTCCATGTGCTTTGGACTGTCTGTCTCAGGTAACAGTATTGACAAATGCAACCTTTGGTAAGAAAGAGGGATTAGTACATAAAGTTACTCTGTTTTTATGGACAATAAGAAGAAAGGTTTGGAAGAAAGAGCGTGAAGTTCAGAAACCCTCTTGGCTGAAGTAATGGCCAATAAAAAGGCTGTTTTTCAGGACAGGAATTTCAAATCATCTTTAGCAGTGGGTTCAAAGGAGGGGGTAAAGTCAAGGCTTGTAGAATTAGCATAAGATCTCACGGAGAAGTAGTATCCTTGATAGGAGGTCAGAGGAGGAAAGTATCCTTGAGAAAGGCTTTGCAAAATCTGGAAGAAGCCAAAGACATACCATCCTCTATGATGTGCAAATTAGAAATGGCTGCTAACTGAACTTTGACGGTAGACAAACTGGCCTCCGAATGAAAAAGACCAGCCAGAAAATCCATGACTGCTGAAATGGGTGCAGTAAGCGGATCAATGTGATGTTGTTGGGCACAGATGGAAAACCATTTCCACTTGCTTTTATACATTTTCTGGGTAGAAGATTTATAAGAAGAAAAGATAATCTTCTGGACAGGGGAAGAAAGCCTGGATCGTCTAGCCATCATCGGAATTGGAGAAACCATGCGGTTAGTTTCAAATTGTGAAGATCCGGGTGAATTTGCTCTGAGGGGAGAGACAGAAGGTCCAGACTTGGTTCCAAAGTCCACAGAGGGCAAATTAGGTGAGACCAAAGGAAGGTGAACCAAACTTGTTAAGGTCAAAAATGGGCAACGAGAATCACTTTGCTCTTCAACCTGTGTGCCTTCTGAAGAAATTTGGGAATTAGGGGGCAGGAGGAAAGACAAAGTAGACCAGGGGGCCAAGCATGGACTAGAGCATCTCTTGGCGACTGTCCCTGTGGAGGGATCAGGGCAAAGTACCTGGTGCACTTGTTGTAAGGAAGGCAATACGACTGCAGCAGGTTTGACCCCATCTGAGGAACATCTGGTTTGCCACTGACTGATTCAGAGACCATTCATGAGGCATCAGGAGAACCCTGCTGAGCCTGTCCGCCAATATGCTGTTCACCCCCAGAATGTGCATTGCAACTAGAAAGCAGCTGGTAGAGAGAGCCCAATGCCACACTCTCATCACTTCTCGACAAAGGGGGTAGAACTTGGTTCCACCTTGTTTGTTGAAATATCATACAACAGACATGTTGTCTGTCTAAATCACAATTTTACCTAGAGGAAGAAAGGAGTGAAGGGCTTGCAATACTAAAAGAACTGCCCTCATCTCTAGGATATTGATATGCAGATTGGTCTCTTGGGGAGTCCATGTGCTTTGGACTGTCTGTCAAGGTAATGTCCCCCCACCCCAACTGGGAGACATCCGTGGTCATGATGACGAGGGTGAGAAGAATAAAAGGTCGACCCTGAGATACTTCTGGATTGTGAAGCCACCACAAAAGAGAGTTCCTGCACACCCGAGACAGTTTGACAGGTATGATGGAGGGGTGATGCAGGAGGAACCATTGAACAGGCAGTGTCCATTGGAGAATTCTCATGTAAGCCAGCTGTTGGTAGTAATGTAATTCTCGCAGCCACAGAACCCAGAGCACTGAGAACCAGACTTGCTGTAGGGACTGGGACCACTAACATTTGTTTGACATGTGTCCACAGAGAGAGAATCCTGTCCGGTGGAAGAAGGGCTAGGGTTTTGGTGGTGTCCAAGCAGGCTCCTATAAAATCTATCATCTGCACAGGTTGCAATTGCGATTTCTGGAGGTTTATGGTGATCCCTAATCTCTGGGAAAGTTGCAGGAGGAAAATCCCTGGCCTGGATTAATAGATGCCTGGTTGATGCGACTAGGAGCCAGTTGTCCAAGTAAGGAAATGCATGGAATCCTGCAGTTGGAGGTAAGTTGTGACCACTGACATGCATTTGGTGAACACCCTGGGGGCTGCAGTGAGACCACATGGAAGCAAGCAGTATTGGTAGTGACTGGCTCCCTGCCTGAAACGTAGAAGCCTTCTAGAGCATCTGTTCTTTTCGATATGATAGTATGCACTCTTTAAGTCTATCAAGCATATCCAGTACTCCTTCTCTAAAAAGGGAAGGATGGACTGAGCCATGACCATCCTAAACTTTGTGCGTCTCACTAACTTGTTCAGATAACTCAGGTCCAGTATGGGCCTGAAGTCCCCTGTTTTCTTTGGAACTAAAAAGAATCTGGAGTAGATCCCTGATTTGTGCTGGTCTGGGGGACCTCCTGGATGACTCTTTTTTTTGTAGCAACTTTATGATTTCCAAAGTTGCTGCCTCCCTCTGACTGGGTTGGAACATCGGGGAGGTGGTGTTTGGGCTTTGGGGGATTTAAAAAGGGTATGGAGTAACCTATGGATATAACACCTTCCACCCAATGGTGATTCGTGATGGTTAAACAGGCATCTAGGTGCAAGAAGCATTATCCCCCAACTGCCTCCAGAGGGGGACAAGTTGGGCAACACCTCAGGGATGCTGTAAGGATTTCTTCGAGGGAGAATCTCGAGACCTCTGATTCAGTGGACCCCCCTCTGCCCAGAGGGCTGCATCTACTATTGGAATTATTCCCCTCTCTGCCCCTGTGGGAAAAATCTCCCTGAGTGTCCTGAAAAGGACCCTGTTATTTTCTGAACCATAACTTCTTTCCTCCACATTAATTCCTGGAGAAGAACCTTTACAGGGTCAAGAAGCAGATCTCGATGGCAGACAGGGTCTTTCCTGCTATGGGAGTGTCTGTCACATACAGTCAATCCAAAAAGGAGGAATCATCAAAGGAGGCACTGACAAAGGATGCTTTAAAAGGTTCCATGAACTCATATAGCCGCATCCAGGCATGGCACTGAATAGCAATGCTGGAACCGGCCATAGAGGTGCCTTCAAAAATGTGAGACATATGCTTCATGGACGTGTTGGAAATGGACTTTAGAGTGCCCATATAGGAGGAAAAGGAAGTTTGATCCTCCACTGTTATGGACTCAGGACCAGAACTAGAGAGTTCCTTAAGTAAATTCCTCTGTAGTCTGGTGAAATGGGCTAGGTAATTCAATGCTTCGAGGGCAAAGATGGAAGAACTGTAGACCATTTTTCCAAACCTGTCCATAGCCCTGGACTCCCTGTTGGGGGATGGACAGTACAGCTTTCCTGAGCAACCTCTTTCTTGGTGATCGTCGCCACCACCATGGCATCTACTGGAATGCCCTTTGTCCAGTGAGACCTATCCAAGGGGACACTAAGCATCTTGTCTGCTCTTTCTGGTATAGGTTCGGCAGCATCTGGTTCCTTCCAAGCCCATGCAGATACTAGGTCCATGACCTGCCAGGGGGACCACCTAGGATGTAGATGGGCCAGTCCCGAAGGCCAAGAACACTGGCTCATCAGAGGTGTACTTTGGGGCCAACTAAACACCTCTCTGATGAAGAACCTTTAATATGTATCCAAAGGGCACATCAAGTGGAGATTTGGGGGACCTATCCCCTTCATCAAAGTCAATGTTTGTCATGAGAGACACCTCTGGGAAGTCTAGATGCCTACTTTTCCACATTCTCTTCCAAGGAACCACCTTGGTGGGATGCTCTGGAGAGGTGTCAGAAGAGATCTGGGCTCCCCTAGGTGGAAGAGACTGGAGGCTCTGCAGAACCAGCTGCTCTGGTGACAGAAGAGAGGTCTCCATCACAGAACCCAAGATGGGAAGGGGAGGATCCAAAATGGTAGGTGCCTGAGTTCTCCTAGGGATGGAGAGGACCCTCTTCACCACCATGAGGGCAGAAGGACTGCTGGAGTCTTGTCGAAGATCACCCCATCCCGAGGGATCAGGATCAGGTCATCCCTGACCACCAACAGCCCTCCACTCTGAGGGGGAGTTGGTGCCTATATGTTCAATGCAGAGGCACCAAGGGGATGTGACAACTCTGAAAACTTCGAAATGGATGTCATCCCCTGAGAATTTATGCTGAGGCTTCAGTTTTGAGACATGCTCAGCCCCGACACAGTCAGAACCGAACAAATCAAGGAAGCAGTCAGACTCAAGACTGGACTAGACAGTCAAGAGGAGAAGGTAAACACATGCACCACACCACACTCATCACATAGTGCCTGAAAACCTACACCACCAAAACACACACACAGAAAAACAAAACACACACCTACATTCACGAAGGTTCTCAATAAAAATCTGTTCAAGCAACAGAGACCTCAAAAGCAGAAACGCAAGCAACCTCCACCCCCCAACAAAGCCCAAATGACACATTGCCCACAAACTCAGTGTGCCACTCAACCACAGCCCATAAGGCATAGCAACGTACCCAACACTCTATTCATAGGTGACTCTATAGTCAGGCACACTGATGTTCCTCTCACCAGGTTAAACAAGGAGAAAGTTACTGTCAAGCTGCCTGTCGGGTGCTAGGATCCGCCACATAACACACACTCAGGTCACTCCACAACAAGTACAAATATGACTCTGTCATTGTCCACGTTGGTGTGAATGACCTGAGACGTACCTCCCTGGACTACATGAAAAGAGACATGGAGGAGCTCTCCGATCTTGTAGCCCAGGCAGGTATGACCCAAGCCCTGAGTAGCATCCTGCCATCACCCATAATGATACCTCAGTACAAGTGCAAAATGACTGACTTCAACAATTGGCTAAGCTTCTGGTGTCATTCTAAGGGGATACAGTATCTGTCTGCCTGGGATGACATGATCGACAGATCACGATGCTTTGCTAGAAATGGCCTCCACCTGTTGCCCTTGGAATTACGAATACTGGCTAAGGCTCTTGCCACCCCTATAGTGCCTTTTTTAGGCAAGGTTCAAATGACAAATTCACCACCATAACAAGAACAAGCAAGCAAAATCTGAGGGTAATGATACTCAATGCTAGAAGTTTAAATCTCAAAATGCATTCACTTGAGGCACTCCTTAAAACGGAGAACATCGACATCTGTGCAGTGACAGAGACCTGGTTCAAGGCTCCAGACAGCACCCCTGCATTACCAGGCTATAATTCATACCACACCTTTCGGCCTCCTAACCTGAACCGAAACACTAAAGGCAGAAGCGTGTCCATAGTCATTAAGGATATCCACACCTCCAGGCTAGTTGCTCAGCATAATGCATCCAAGATTTTCAAAGTGCAACCAACTCTGGGCAAGACCGCAATCCAAATTGTAACTTGCTACAGATCCCCCACCATGCCCCAGGATTCTCGCGCCTCATTTCTTGATACACTGTTAAATATTAAGGTACAACCCAACACCCTAATAATGGGCGATTTCAACTACCCTACTATTAACTGGGAAGACTATTCATGTACCAACTATTTTGCTCAACGTTTTCTGGAATTCAAAAATTCCAGTGCCTTGGATCAACTTATCCACACCCCCACCAGGGGCAGCAATATCCTAGACCTGGTCTTTACCAACATGGGCGACCGGTGTTCCACACCAAAGGTCAATTCCTCGTTGGTCAGATCCGACAAGCCAACTTCACGCTTCTTAAGACAGAAGTGACGAACTTCATGACACCCATGCAGATGGACAATAGAGGTACAACTGCTGAATCCTACACAAATGCACTTTATAAGCACTTACACGAGTGCATGGATCATGCTATCCCTTACACAACCAAGATGCTATCCTCCAAAAAAAGGAAGCCAATCTGGTGGTCCCCTGCCATAAACAAACTCTACAACAGAAAAGAGAAACTGTTGCAAAAAAGAGTAAAATCCCATGATTGGAGGAACTCTCTGGTCAGCCTCAGTAAGAAGCTGAAATCTCTCATAAAATCCTCCAAAGCTAGTTACAAAAACAAAATGGCCACTGATTCTAAAGACAACCACAAAGCATTGTATAGCTATGTCAAGAATCTCAATGGCAACACTCAGATCTGCTCTGAGTTACAGCACAATGGCACTAAATATACAGACCCAACTGATATTACCAACATCCTGGAAGATAGGTTCAGTGCTAACTTTACACCCCTCTCACCCCCTAAAGGGCCCATCTCTATACCGGAAGAATGCAACATTCCTGTAATCATGGCTGCACAGGTAAAAACCACACTCTCCAAAGCCAAGAACACAGCATCCATGGGACCTAACAACATCCCAGGCTGCGTTCTACATGAACTACAGAATGAACTGGCACCCCACCTAAGCACCATGTTCAATCATAGCCTCACCTCAGGCTTTTTGCCCACTGAATGACACACAGCGATGGTTATACCACTCCATAAAGGGAACTACCGACCCATTAGCCTAATGAGCCTGGTCTGCAAGGCCATGGAACGTATCATCATGGAACTTATAAACAAAGACATTGGTAATCTCCAAACTCTGGACCCCACCCAGTTTGGGTTTGTAAAAGGCAGATCATGTCTCCTAAACCTGACAGACTTCTTTGAAGCAGTCACCAAAGCCGTAGACAAGGGTAAGGTGGTTCACACAGCCTATCTAGATCTTGCCAAGGCTTGTGACACCATCCCCACTCTGGAATTATAGATAAACTCACTAAACTAGGTATAAATCCCTATGTCACAAGATGGGTTGCCAACTGGCTCACCGACAAAACCCACACCATGAATGTAGCAGACTCCAAATCCGACTTCAGACCAGTCACAAGTGGAGTACCACAGGGTTCAGTCCTGGGTCCTCTCCTGTTTGGTATCTACTTTTCTGACGTACAGGCTAACACAGAAGGTCTTTGGCTAATGAAGTTTCCAGATGACTGCAAACTAGGAGCCATAATCGAAACTCCTAACGATGTGGACATCCTAAAAAAGGGCCTCAGTGAAACAGATGCCTGGTGTCAAAGCCATGTCCTCAAGCTCAATGCCAAAAAGTGCATTGTCATTCCCTTTCATAAAAACTCTGTACCCAGGAGCTACCACATAGGTGGTAGTCTACTTAACAATGAAAGTGTGATAAGAGACCTTGGGACACACAGGTGGACAGTAGTCTCTCCTTTGATAATCACATCACCACAGTAGTCAGGAAATCCTTCTACATGGCACACCTCATCACAAAAGGTTTCTCATCCAGGAAAAAAGAGGTCATTGTTCCCCTCTACTCATCACTCATTAGACCCATTATAGAGTACAATGCCCCTTTTGGTATGTACCTCCCAAGACATCTACAACAACTGGAAAGGCCGCAAAAATACCTCACAAAGAGGATTGCTGGCCTCAAACAGATGCCCTACGTAGACCATCTAAAAAATTCCAGCTTTACTCCGTCGCATATTGCCTACTCAGAGGTGATCTCTGCCTAACATACAAAGCTATGTCAAACCCAGAGCTGTTGGACATGCTCCACTTAAAGAAATCCCAATCCCTCTGAGCTACACGCTCTAGGGACCTAAATCTTGTAACCACAATAAACAGAACATGCTGGAGGGATAGATTCCTGTCCCAGAGACTTCCCATATTCTGGAACAAACTACCTATCTATATCAAACAAAGCTCCTCATTAGCATTCTTCAAGAAAAATCTTGATGATTGGAAGGGAAATAGGAAATTCACCCCGGGGATCACCTCTGTGGCTCTGCTCGACAGGGGCACAAGAAAATAATTTTCTTGGGTAGTGAAAGCCAGGGTACCTTTTTGGCTAGGCTTATATAGGCCCTAGGCCAATAGCCTAGTACCTACCGATGAACCTATGAACTCGATGAGGCTGACAGACCAGCACCAGGGGCAGAAGGATCTGAGAGTTCCAAAATGGTAGGCCAGATCGGAGAAGAAATAACCTACAAGGGGAGGGCTCTGCTCACAGATCCCACTGGGGATGGAGCTGAGAGGACCTCCATTTGGATCTGTGTGCGGAGATACTTCCTCATCAATTTGTCCATATAATTTTCTGAAGGTTCTAAGAGTAACTAACAGAAGAGGATACAGAGGAGGGTCTGGACTGCCTGGGTGATATGACCCTAGGGGACAGACTTGTTGCTGACACCCCTGAAACTGAAGCTACAGCAGAAGAAGGGGGAGAAATAAGACCCCTGAGAACAAGTTTATTGCATCTATCTGCAAGGGCCCGAAGGAGCAATTGAACTGAAGGTGGGCAGGACCCAAACAGTAAATGCACTTCCAGTGGGCATCAGATACAGGGATCTTGTGCCCACAGGAAATGCATTTCTTGAAACCCACTGGCTTGTCAGATTTTTCTGACATAGTGGAAAAAGAAAACAAACAGCAGGAAGGAAAGAGAAAAAAGGTCACGATGACCATGCGCCAAAGACTACACACACACATAAACACACTAAACCAATTAACTAATCTTTTTTTTTTTTTTTTTTACAGTAAAGGAAAAGTGTAAGAGAAAAAAGATAAGGGGGGAAATGGTAAAAAGAAGAAATTTTAGTCACTTACAACCACTAGCAGAGAAGCTCCAACAGATCCAATGCTTCAGCTGAGCATGGCAAATGACATCTGAGGTCTCAGAGGAGCTAGGCAGTATGGGTAGGGTGGGAGGAGCTCTAGCTTCCGATCCTAACCTTGCTGAAGGCTATGGGCTATGTTGGTTCTAAGGTCGGAACAGAAACCCACAGGTTTGATGAAGACTGAACAGACATCAGATCATGCATTCACCCTGGTTAGCAAATTTAGGGAAGAATACTGGCAAATTAATGGATTGATTGATATTAGATTCTGACACCACCGTAGGAAGAAAGGATGCATTAGTTGGTAATGTAACTCTATCCTTATGAAAAATGAAGTCTGAAGAGTTTTGGGGACAAGGCTTGTATCTCAGAAATTTGTCTGGCAAGAGTAATGCCTACCAGAAAAATTGCCTTCCAAGAAAAGTATTTAAGGTCACACTTAGCTGCTGGTTCGTAGGTGGAATGAGTAAGAGCTTGCAGTATCAGATTCAGGTCCCATGGGGGAGTATGGTGCTTAAAAGGAGGTATTAAAAGAAGAGTGCCTCACAAACATGATTTGCAGAGCTTAAGAGAAGCAACAGAGGAACCCTCAAATCCAATGTGAAATTTTGATACTGCTGCTAACTGAACCTTAACCATTAATAAACTTGCTCCTTCTTTAAAACGTAGGACCAAAAATTCAAGGATGTTATATATGGGAGCTGAAAAAGGATGACTATTATTTTGATGAGCCCAGTAAACAAACCTTTTCCATTTACTGGAGTAGCGTTGTTGTGTAAAGTGTTTATGGGAAGATAAAAGTATATGTCAGACAGGTGAAGAGAACACAGGTTGTCTGGCTATTAATGGAACTGGAGAAGCAAGCAGTCAAGCTTGAGGTTTGATATGTCTGGATGAATCATACCTGTCGGGTGAGACAGGGGTCTGGAATCAGATCCGGAATCCAAGGTTGGTGAAGTAAGTGAGGCCAAAGGAAGGGGAACCGAATCTGTCAAGGCCAGTAAGGTACACTGAGGATGACTTTGCTCTTCAACACAGCAGCTTTTTGTAGGAATTGTGGAATTGGTGGATAAGCATAAAGTAAACTGGATGGCCACTCAGGGAGAAGAGTATCCCTCGGTGATTCCTCCTGCAGGGGAATTAGGACAAAATAGCTGCTGCATTTGTTGTTTAAGGGAGAAGCAAAAAGATCACAGCAAGGCTGGCCCCATTGATAGAAAATCATTTTCATTATGTTCTTGTTGAAGGACTACTCATGAGGTAGAAGAATGCACGTGTTCACCTTCTCTGCTGTCACACTGGACTTTCCCAGAATGTGTGTTGCTATGAGAAAGAGATTGAATAAGATCACCCACTGCCACACTCTGAGCACTTCTTGACACAAGGGATATGATCTAGTTCCTCCTTGTTTGTTGATGTACCAAACTACTGACATACTGTCTATCTGACCTGCAATTGACCTCAGAGGGAGAGCATTTTGAAGGGCCTGCAATGCTAAAAGCACTGCTCTCATCTCTAGGACATTGATATGCAAGTTGGCCTCTTCGGGGGACCAAGTGCCTTGGACTGTTTTTCCCAGAAAATGCTCCCCCACCCTAACTAGGAAGTGTCCAAGGTCATTATGGCCTTGGGCTGAGGGAGAATGAATGGACAGCTTTGTAGAACCTAGTCTGATTGAATCCACCACTTGAGATCCCTCTTGCATGTGTGGGTGATTAGTACTGGAGTTGACATGGGTTGGTAAAATATTGACCATTATGTTGCTAGCATCCACTGCAGAATCCTCATGTAAAATCTGGCTAAAGGTACTAGTGTTATCACTGCTGACATTGATCCTAGAGCTTGAAGGACTAAGTAGGCTGAAATCATGGTACGTCAGATTATTTTTGTGACTTGTGATCTTATAGTCTGAACCCTTGGCAGGGGAAGTAAGGCTATCATTGACTTTGTGTTGCAATAAGATAAGAGATAAAGGAAACTTACAAACTTAAAACACTTATCTGCTCAAGAGTAATGGTTACCCACTTCTTTCGTGTAAAGCGGCAAACAAGATCTGAGGTACTTGGGGTTGGTACATAACATGTGAGGGAAAGCTTGAGAGTTTTTGATTGCCACGAGCTTTAGCAATGGCTGAGTCAGATCCAATGGGATGGATGTAAACCCATCAGTTGAAGATGGGATGAAAATTTAAATAATCAGATACCTCTGTTACTTACTTGTGAACTATAATACTTTACAGTGGATTCAGGGTGATAAGATACTTAATGTTGGTCATGGGACTACTACTGGCACAACTATGGCAAACTCAACAAGCTGTTCTGATAACACCCCTCCCTATTCACTTTTCTCCAAGCTTACAAAAAGCTCTTGGACTCCTCAGAGTATAAGCCATCACTAAAGAAGCCAAGAAAGTGCTTGTCTAACCCTAAACACTTAGAATCTGATTTGGATTCTCCAACAAAGGGCCTAGATAATGGGGAGAGGGCATACCTCCCTTCTTCCCAGGAAAATCTTAAATTTAGGGAGATTCTGAAAATTATGCTAGAGTGGTGGGACATGGTCATCAGCACAGTTTACACAGGGCATGTTACTTGATGCAACAACCCTCCTAGGTGGTTCCTCCCTGGTGTATGCACACCACAATGTTGCCAAAGTCCTGGAAAAGCCCTGACACAGTGGTTGTTCTCCCCAGTAAGGCAGACTGGATTTTCCACCCTCTGTGGGAGTGTACTGTTATGGCACATTTTCCCAAATCAAATGTCATTGTGCCCACAGCTGCCTCTGCCAGGCTCCCACCACACACAGTCTAGCTATTCAGCTCCCTAACAAGAAGTCTACAGCTATGGAAAGTGGGATTTTATGTCTGCCACTCTGGCTGTGCAGGAATTTAATCCACATGCTATATTTTCAGAGGAAATCTTCAGATGAACTGCAACATGTTGTAGAATAGCTACTGGAAGGCTCAATGAAGGAAAATATAAAGGTGCAAACACCTATTTCATCAGGTCTTACCATGTTATAGTCCACAGATAAGCAATGCAGCAGAAGGGTGCAGCTACAGCAGCAATATTTGGCTCTGCTGTAAGCAAGCACTCTTGGTTGGGCGTAATGTAGTTCACTGATAATATCTGTAATGTATGTACAAAGTAGTACACTTATTCACAATAACAGCTGAATGGAGAGGTGATACAAAGCATGAACGCTTGTCAAAATCTTCCCTTCATCTACTGAATACTGAGTAATCACATGACACCTCTCCTTTACTGGTAACTCCAACTTAAGGCTATATAATGTTTCATTGATGCACACACACACACACACACACACACACACACACACACACACACACGCGCGCGCATGCACTACATCCCCTTACATTAAAAGGAAAGTCATAATAAACAGGTTTATTATCATTTTGTGCTTACTATAACATGAAACCTAGATGTGCAGTTCAATCTTTGACAACCAGAAAGATTGAGGCCCACAAGACAAAGCCCATCATCTTAAACTTTAACATTCTACTTGCTCTACTCCTTTCCTATAAGCCTTTGCAAAGGAGGACTTTTCACATTTCAGTTATCCCACATTAAAGTGAAGTGATGGTTAAAAATATATTGAAGGATATAATAATAAGTACAACCACCACAACAACAGGTAACCTTCTAGGTCCCTTATGAACTAAGACAGGGAGAAGGTGGGTGGGTACGTTGATGAAGATGGAAATCATTAGCATAATGGTAAGAACATTACTTTCAGATGTGTACTTCCATCTTCTGCAAGTAGTGAGGAGTCCAAAACTTATGCTTCTGGGTGGTTCCTCATGGGATTTTCCCCTAAAGATTTGCTCCCATGGGTGCCCTGAACCTGGAGATCACATTCAGCTTATAATGTCTTGCAAAACTATTCAGTGATGCCCATGTATCTGCACCGCATATACCATCCAAATCATCCAAAGATGCATTTTTAAAAAGGCTTGAGAGGTAGCCAGTGCTCTACATGAGTAAGCTCTAAGCTCAGAAGTAAAGGTTTATTGTATTTCTGAGAGCAGCATTTAACAGAATCAAACAGCACTTTTGACAAAATTACTTTAAAAACTTTATAACCCAATTTCTTTTTGGATAACAAAGCAAAACACCAGGAATGTTTCCTGACAGATATGGTCTGTCTAAGCAGGAGCAGCCTTAGGTCAACTGGTGCCCTAGGCAAAAGGCCTCCATGGCACCCCCACCACATCACCCAGTGCCCCCATCCTGGTCTACCTACATTAAATAAATACTGGAAAAGCGCCCCTGCTAGAGCAGCGCCCTAGGCGACTGCCTAGTTGGCTCATGCCTAAGGCCGGCAATGTGTCTAAGTGAAATCTGAGTTGCCTCTGCATACCCTGTTACAAACAGCTCCCTTTAGAAGTGGTTAAGATTAATCTAAGCAGATAGTTTGGGCATGAAAGATGGATTTGTTCTCAAGGCTACTCTATACTTATGAAAAGACAGCAAAGGAGGATTTAAATATAGGATCTACAACTCCAACATTTTTCAGTTGAAGAGTAGCCAATAAAGAAATATTCAAACCTGCTTTAGCTGTTGGTCCAAATGAATGATACAACTTCTTCAACATAGAGTAAAGACACCATGGAGGAACAGTTTCCTTTAGGGAAAGGCACAAGAGAAAAGTTTCCCTTAAGAAAGCCTTCCACAAATTTAAGGTATTCAAAGACAAAGGGCACTGATGAATGCTTGAATTGCTGCCAAATGTACCTTAATGAATAAGTAAGTTAAGCCACAATTGAAAATCTGCGATACAAACTATTACAATAGGAGTTATAAATGGATACAAGCCTCTGGTTGAAGCTCACATGGAAACATCTGTCCATTTGCTTTTGTAATAGGCCTCAAGACTGAGGTCAGGATTTGCATCATTTGGCCTGGATAAGAGGAGTCTGGGACCATCACTGAAACTGGAGTAACATGAGGTTAGTTGTAGGAAGTGAATGCCTGGGTGAAATATACAGATGGGAGAGTCAGAAGGACTCTGAGGAGCTTCAGATACAGAAGCCTCTTAGAAGGTGAGGCCAAAAAAGGGAAAACAAACTCATTTGGAGCCAATATGGAGCTATGAGAACAGATTCATACCAGGTAGTTGTAGTAGGTCTTTCGAGCCTAATCACTATAAAGCCACTATTTCCTCCCTCTTTCAATAAGGGAAGAGAATGAAGGTGGTTAGACATGCAGTTTCTCATTCATTCATCTATGCTAAATCTGAAAATGGTAAAAGATACTTTACTTGATGGAAAAGGGAAGTTTATTCCAAAGGAGGGGAAATCTGTTATTTCAGAAGACATACCTATTATTTCAGAATGTTCTACTTATGTAAACATGAAGGCTCAGGTCTCTTAAGTGGGTATTTGTGGATATGTGGGAGGTCAAGTAGGACAGAGTCATTTGCAGCCCTGTAATCCAGGCAAATATCACCATGTATGAGCCTACAGAAGACAAAAAAAGAGTGATAGAACTTTTAAATGCCCAGTGTAGCTCAGGGAGCTCAAGCTCATATTTTTTTTGATGAGGACACAATGAGGCTTTTCCAAGTTGGATCACGTGTTTAGACACATGCATACCAAGCAGGGAATTATGTCTAATTAGAGGCATGATAAAGGAGGGGTATAGAGGCATAATGACATCCTTAAACTTACAGATATGCCTTTGGTGGATAGAAGGCTTAGGTAAAAGGATTTTATAGCTATAGCTATAGAAAATGCTTGGTGGTCAAAAGGGAACTCACTGTCTACAAAGGTGTCCAGATCTTTAATGACAGTGTTGACCTTGAGGGTGTGTGTGCTAATTTTGAGGAAGGTGTACAGGTGTTATTTCTTAAAGGAAACTATTCTGTATTTTTTTTGCATTAAGCTTAAGTCCTAATACCATGAATATGTGTGGATTAGGAAGTCATTTGGAGGACAGTGTGTCCTCAAACCTTGATCAATCGATCTTTACAGAGAGTCAGATGACTATCCATCAGGTTAAGTTTTCAATAATGCCTTAGTATGGAATAGTGTCAAAGGCCTTTGATTGGTTGAAGTAAGTGGGACCAGTATGTTCTTACCTAATACCCTAGTAACTATTTTGACATCTAAAAGGTTTAGTAAGTAGGATCTACCGTTTACAAAACCAAATCAGTTTGAGTTGAGGAACTACAGGATGTCAACATCCTTGTTTGTAAGATCCATAATGATGTACTCCATTTTACTGCAGATTATGATGGTAAGACCAAGTGGCCTGTAATCTCCAGGATCAGTGGTGGTTTGCCCTTACAAAGGGAGCCACTAATGCTATTCTCCAGGCCTCAAGCATAAATATAGTGGAAAGTCTGAGGTTGAAAAGGTTTGGAAGGGGGTCAGTGACTTTGGCTTTACTCAATCTGAAAAATGAGGGTCAAAGGAAATGAGGGCAATTACACAGCAAGTCCATGGACCATTTTTGTAAGAGTGCATCACAGAGATGCCTTTCTGATGTAAGAATTAGGGAAAAGAAGCTGCTGAGATCTTTCGCAAAACTGACTGACTGAATGAGAGACCATTCATGCCGCATTAGCATATGGCAAATGCATCAAAGCACTAACTTATGGCCTCTTTCAAGATATGAATGGCTATCAGAAGCTGACTCATACACACAATCCCTTCCCAAATTTTCATGTCTTTCCAATAAAGACTAAAGGAGTGCATTCCTCCCTGTTTTTTCATATTCAAACCAGATCATAGTCATGTCTGGGTGAATGACAACAGTACCTTTGGGAACAGTGTCCTGAAATGCCTGCAAAGTGAGGAGGACAGATATTCCTACTGAAATGTTGGCACTCGAAATGCTGAGTACCGAGCAGACAAAAACAAAACCGAAAATCTAAGAAGAGAGTGAATTTCAAAGATTGCACTTCTCTTTTAAACTTCTTTTCTGCCAAGCCCCCTCACTCATTAGTTCCTTGATTAGTGAGATCCTTATTAGCCCGTTCAAACCTCCATGCAGGCAAGAGTCAGCTTTCAATGAGTGGGCCTCTCTACAGATCCTGTAGACTGCCCTTCCCCCTCCCCAGACAGCAAGCTTGTGTGCTACACAATGGCTTCTTCTAGGAGGTATATGCCTACTACTACATATACTAAACTTCCTGGTTGAGCAGCAGGCCATCTGCACTGTGTACATATTATGTTTCCTGCTGCAGGTGACATACCTCCTGCAGATGTCCCCACTGCAGTGAACTGAGCTAGCACCCTCCTCCAAGAACAGGTAATCCAGCATCAAGTATTCACTGCTATCCTTTCTACCCCAGTCCCTCCAGCACATGCTGCTTGTCAGATATGGCTCATCTGCAGCTTTCGTCCATGGAAAAACTTGACATTTCATTCTGTAGTCTGTGCTGTTTCTGATTACAAAAAAGTACTGCAGATATCACATTAAGTACATTAGAGGGTCAGCCCAGGTTGGAAGGTTTGGAGACAAAGCCAGGGAGGCAAGATTACGTTGGTTTGGACATGTACTGAGGAAGGATGCTGAGTATATTGGGAAAAAGATGCTAAGGATGAAGCTACCAGGTAACAGGAAAAGAGGAAGGCCTAAGATAAGGTTTATGGATGTGGTGAGACAGGACATGCAGGTGGTTGGCATGGCAGAGCAAGATGCAAGAGGACAGGAAGAAATGGAAACAGACGATCCGCTGTGGGACCCCTAATGGGAACAGCCGAAAGAAGATGATGATGACTGCAGATATCACATTTCTACATCAGTCCCTCACTATTTTGTGACAGTTTTGGTTAAAAAAAATAATAATAATGCTCCTGCTTGTTAGCCCCTCCATACAAGATTATCACCTACTGTGTTAGTTACACTGCTCCAGTCTTCAGTCATTTCTTACTGCTCTTCAAAATACTTATGAGGTTGAAGACATACCGACGAACAACCTTAGAAACAAGTAAAAGTGCAAAGGAGTGCTAAAAGTGCAAAAGCTTCAACAATTAAATTTGCCAAAAACCTTAATCAGCATCTAATATTCTTCAACAGCAAGATCTGAATAATGTTCCCTTTCGATTCACTTTATTAAAGTATTGAAGGTCTACAGATATTCTAAAGCTTGCCTTGCTTCACTATTGCTACTATGCTACTGACCTATTCAGAGAGTTCTTCTAAGAGCTACATGAACATACATAACTGGTATTGGTTCAGGTGAAATGTTATTGAGTTATTCCACTCACAGGCAGCATTAATCCAGTAAATAAATCAAAACAGTTCTGGAAAATACCAATGGTATTTTGACTACTAGTGTTTCATAACTTTCAGATAAATTATTATAACAATAATATGTTAATACATTTATTACTATTGGAACTTTTGCTTTTCCTAGAATGTCCTAGAAACTGCTCTGAAGAAATGCACAAGTTGCCAGTACCTCTGACAACATGTGTGCTATATTTCCATTTACTGTTTAGACTCTAATTATGAGTAGTACCAAAAGCATTGACGTTTATAGTTAGAAACATTCTTGCTACTTCTTGCATGAATCAGAATTATTCAACATCTGCAAAATGTAACTCCTTTTAACCATACCAGGTTCCATGCAGATATTATGAACCAATAAATGTGATATTATCTGAAGCATGCACATTCAGTGATTCATTCTCATTTAAGCAAAATGTGACCAGCTGTTTTAGCTCAAGCCCTGAGTATGCCAGAAATGTGCATGAAGATCTATGTGGCATTAAATAAATTCAGTAATTTAAAAGTAGCTTCTGATAAAATATTGCCTTCAGGAACAGAATCTAGCTTCAGTGTAATATTTCCATCTTAAACCCCGCTGCTTAGACTATGTGTTGCCTGAGGACTACACTGCATTTATATTAAACATTCCAAACTGCACTGACCAACATTTCTTCTTTGATACGCACTTCTGCTTGGACAGCATAAACATTTTATTTCAACTTTTATACATCTAGACAAACTAATTCTAAACTCTACACAACCCAGGCATTGTAGTAACAATTAAATGCCCTATAGTGTATCTTCTTGTGCCAACTATGAGTTTATTTCAATATATTATATCTTGGAAAATACACAGTAATTTCATTTTCATTTATTTTATCATTCATTTTAGCTGTGTTATCTTTTTTCAAACCTCCAACCTTTATTTTGCTCATTTCCTGCTCCCAAGCCAAATATTTAAGCTAGAAATGTGAAAGGTCATTCACTCCATACGTATCTAATACTTTATCAAAAGTCATCTGCCTCAGACCTAATCATTTTGAGTGCCACAAAATCAGTTTTCAGTGAAAAACGTGTCTCCAAAGTCGCATTGTTTTATTCTGTGCTTAAGTACAATTGATTTCTAGTGAAAAAAATAAATGCCTTAAATATGGATTTTTTGAGTGACAATATACTTAAAGTTTCTCTCAGTACTGCAGCTACCTCATTTTCTTCCTTACTAACATTAAGTGTTAAATACCTTTAATTCTTCATTGAAAAAATACTGCACATAGATATTTTCCTGGGTTATCTGGACATTCCTTTTGCAGTGGGATATAAAAAAACAGTTTTTAACATTGTTATGACATAGGCAAACTTAATTTCTATAAAAGAAAACAAACCATATTAACATGCCTCCAGTTACAAGCATTATATATAGCATATATTCATTTGTATAACTATCATCAATCCAACATTACATACATTGCTCAATTTCTGCCTTCCCTTAAACCTCACTCTTCCTTCAAAACATTATTCTGAATGTATTGTTCCCACAATTTCCATTTTTTCCTATGGAATTTGGTCCTACCTTTTTCTAAAGATCCCACTTCCATTTCTGTTACAATATTCAATACTTCAACTACTGTTGGTTTCCATTTTCTAGTAATTGCTTTTATGGCAGCCACAAGAATTAAACTTAACAAGGTTTTACTACATATAGGCAATTCTGATGCCGCAACCCAGCTCAAAAAATAATTTCCTTAGTTACACCCATTTGCTAACTCAATATTTCTGACTCTGTAGGGAATTTTTAGAATCTGCCAAATCATTATACTCACAAAACATATGTTACCCGTTACCTCTTTATTCCCCATCACACCTTCAGCATTTGATATCTACCCAAGGACAATTCTTTGGAGATTGTGTGGCATATAAAAATAGCTATGCAAACACTTTCAAGCAAAAATCCTAAATCTTCTCGATTTTATGCATATGTGAGACACATGTATATGTCCTCCCATTGTTTCCTTGTGAATTGCTTATCCAGTATCTCTTCTCCAAGATTACAGCATATTAACTTAAACATGCTTTTGTCCAGTCTTTCTTCTCTTTTTACACTGCAATGCTTACATTTCTTAAAACTAAAAAAAATACTTGTTTACTTTAGTATCTTTATCACATGCAACAATGTATGAAAATACTTTACTATAATATTAACTTTATATCATGAATTTTTTATACAAATATTAATAACAAAAACTGTTTACTTGCACTTACTTTCTATTTTTTTACTTTTAGTGTCCTTCCAAACATTAATGATATGAAATGGCGTATATGCCTTTCAAAGTCAATAAAAGAATAATCGTTGTTGGCCACTTTTTCTTGAAAAGCCATATTTCACAAATGTGACTGATGCTTTATAGTCACACATTTATTCACTAATTTCAGTGTTGCTGGTCCCCCTCCTGTTCATCTCTATCTCCTAACCCCCAGAATCTGGTTTGAGTCCAAGGTAGTCCAGAATCTTCTAGTCAACTTCTCTGCTTTTTCCTGCCTATTAAACATTTTTTTGGAGCACTGGAAAAAGTTTCACTGGCAAAGTCTCTCTATGACCTCTATTATCAGAGAAATGAGAAGCAGAGCCCCCTCCTGTTTGATGGCTGAATTTTTATTGGACAAACTTTTGTATTTACTCCTTAGCGTGTTCTGCCTCAAAAAATTACTTTGATCTTCCAAGGGAAAAAAAATCTGAAGACAGCTAGATACAGTAGTTTGCATCTCACAACTGCTTCTCTACATTCTCTGATTGCTGGGATAAATTTGCTTTTCTTCTGCCTGCTGTACAGTGAATAACCATTTTCTAGAAACACTTTACTGTCTACACTTTTTAATACTTTGCCTTCTGCCACAGTTTTGTCAGGATCAACTCTTCCTGCTGGTATGATTTCAGTTTTAGTAATACAAGTCTTGGCTGCTTTCTCATGGCTAGGTTTGGAGCATACACACTGTGTGCTATTTCAATTAACAAAGCCTGCTGAGGAATACAAGTCTAGTTGCATATTTGTGCTTTCATAAAATCAATACAGTCTGTTCCTTCCAGTTTCTCTAGTAGATCAGAAAATCTCAGGTTTTCTCTGCATGCTCTGTCCTCCAACTCTACCATTATTTATTTGAAACAGCTCATCTTGTCCAGTCTCATACTGAGCCAGTCTATTCTTCAATTTACCAATGATTTTTGCAGTTTTATCAGATCTGAAGAGCTGTTTAAAAGCTTCTTCATTTTTTCAACCTTTTGTTATTTGTGCCGATATACTCTTTCAATATTTTATTTATTTTAAATAGCTCTGAGCAGATATGATGTATTTCTTCCTCTAAATTACTGGAAGCCATTTCTTGCACCAAAGCTGCAGCTTGAACTGTTTTTGCTGAACAGCTGCAGGATTCTTTCCAGTCAGTATCTTCTCTTCACTGTTTTTAGTTTATTTTCTTTCAGACTCTCTAAGTTTCCTCTTTGCTGGCATTCTGGTAGTGTATTTACTAGCCAGTAAGTGAATTTTACTATAACTGGCAGACTTACTAGTACTTATTTCTCAGTTTCTTTTTTCACACTGGTAGAGTTGAAATTACATTATTTATAAGTTATGTACTCACCATACTAGACATCTGTGTTGTCCATTTTCATTCTTCCCCACTTTTGGGTTTGGATCTGATCCTCTGATCTGACTCCGCTGCATTTATCAGACTTCAGATCCAACTCTCAAGCTCCTCCCTCTACCCATAATGCCATAATCCATCCCTATTGCCTCAAATTGAGTTTGCTGCTCTACTTCCCAATAGCTGAAGAGAAACAAATATAGCCAGATAGAAAAGACAGGGCTCAAACCTGGAACTGTAGGTTCCAAACACAGTCCAATAGGTCCTTCCAGAAGAAAAATGGATGGGGATGGATGGGAGGTGAGTTGAGGAAGAATGAAAATGGACAACACAGATGTCTAGTTATGGTGAGTACATAACTTATAAATCTGATGTTGTACTTTTCATTCTTCTTCACCTATGGGACACAGTCCCCAACTATGCTGACATTGGGTGGCCCCCCCATGGAGATATTCCACAGTACTGCCGAACCAAAAGAGGCTCTATTTCTAGATATGATGTCCAATTTGTAATGTGAAACAAAGGTATGAGACTTGGACCATGTAGCTGCTGCACAAATGTCACCAACAGATGCTCTTGACCAAAAAGGAGATGAAGTAGCCATGGATCTAGTTGAATAAGTCTAGGGAGGTTCTGCTGCTGTCATACTTTCTTGAGAGTAAATCCATGAGATACAGTCTGTAATCCATTTAGCCAAGGTAACTTTAGAAAGTGGTTGGTCTAAGTGATTTGGAGAGAAAGATACAAAAAGCTGGTCTGACTCTCTAATCTGTTTTGACCTGTGAAGGTAAAAACATAGTTGCCTGTGCACATCAAGAAGGTGCAACATGTACTCTCCTTTATTGGAAAATTTTGGAAAGAAAACTGGCAAGTGAATGGTTTGGTTGATGTTATTTTTGGAAGCCACTTTAGGTCAAAAAAAAAAGAAGGGTTAGTCTGCAGGGAAATCCTATCTTTATGAAAAAACAATGTCATGTTTTTGCTGAAAGAGCCTGGAGTTCAGATGTTCTTTTTGGCAAAAATTATAGCTACCAAGAAAACAGTCTTCCACGACAGAATTTTTAGATCAGATTTGTCTAACAGTTGAAAGGGTTTTTGTGTTAAACCTTCAAGTACCACAGAAAGATCTCAAGCTGGTGATGGATAATTTATCGGAGATCTCAGAAGAAAAATGCCTTTCATAAAAGTTTTACAAAATCTAGAGGAAGCCAAGGAAAAAAAAAAAGATTTGTTCCCTGGTGGAAATTTGAAATTGCTGCCAGCTTTACTTTAATTGTAGAGAAACTAGATCCATCTTTGAAAAGAATTGCCAAAAAATTAAGAACAGCAGACACTGGGGCAGAAAAGGGATCAGTCTCCTTATCTGATGCCCAAATAGAGAACCTTTTCCATTTACATTTATAAATTTTTTTGGTAGAATCTTTTTGAGAAACCAAAACAATGTTGTGAACTGGGGAAGAGAGCCTGGACTCTCTACCTATTACTGGAAGTGCCAAAACCATGCGGTCATCTTGACAGCCTGAATGTTGGGGTGTTGAATCCCTGACAGACGAGAGGGGAGATCCTGAGGAGGCTCCGGTATCCATGGAGGATAACAAAGATGAGACAGCAGAAAGGGGAACCATACTTGCCGAGGCCAGAAGAGGGCAATGAGGATTACTGAGCTTTTCATCTTAGGTTCATAGGTAGAAAATAAGGCTATTGGCCCTAGGGCCCATACAAGCCTAGCCAAAAAATGTACCCTGGCTTTCGCCACCCAAGAAATTTATTTTCCTGTGCCCCTGTCCAGCAGAGCCACAGAAGTGATCCCCGGGGTGAATTTCCCATCCAATCATCAAGATTTTTCTTGAAGAGTGCTAATGAGGAGCTCTGTTTGACAGAGACAGGTAGTCTGTTCCAGAGTATGGGAAGTCTCTGGGACAGAAATCTATCCCTCCAGCATGTTCTGTTTATTGTGGTGAGAAGGTTTAGGTCCCTAGAACGTGTAGCTCGGAGGGATTGGGATTTCTTTAAGTGGAGCATATCCAACAGCTCTGGGTTTGACATAGCTTTGTATGTTAGGCAGAGATCGCCCCTAAGTAGGCGATAAGCGATGGAGTAAAGCTGTAGTTTTTTGAGACGGTCTGCATAGGGCATCTGTTTGAGGCCAGTAATCCTCTTTGTGAGGTATTTCTGTGGTCTTTCCAGTTGTTGTAGATGTCTTGTGAGGTACATACCAAAAGGGGCGTTGTACTCTATAATGGGTCTAATGAGTGATGAGTAGAGGGGAACAATGACCTCTTTTTTTCTGGATGAGAATCCTTTTGTGATGAGATGAGCCACGTAGAAGGATTTCCTGACCACTGTGGTGATGTGATTATCAAAGGAGAGACTACTGTCCACCTGTGTTCCAAGGTCTCATCACATTTTCAGCATTAAGTAGACTACCAGCTATGTGGTAGTTCATGGGTACAGAGTTTTTACCAAAGGGGATGACAATACTCTTTTTGGCATTGAGCTTCAGGTCATGGCTTTGACACCAGGTATCTGTCTCAGTGAGGCCCTTTTGTAGTTTGTCCACATCATTAGGAGTTTCGATTATGGCTCCTAATTTGCAGTCATCTGCAAACTTTGTTAGCCAAAGACCTTCTGTGTTGGTGTGCACTTCAGAGAAGTAGATACCAAACAAGAGAGGACCCAAGACTGAACCCTGTGGTACTCCACTTGTCACTGGTCTGATGTCGAATTTGGAATCCGCTACTTTCACAGTGTGGGTTCTGTCCGTGTGTTCTGCAAAAATCTTGAATCAGGGAAGAGGAGGATAAGCATAAATGAGACCAGAGGGTCAAGCATAAAGAACAGCATCTCTTGGTAAATCCCCTGAGGGGGGATCAGACCAAAGTACTTGCTGCTGCACTTGTTGTTGAGAGGGGTGGCAAACAGGTTGCAGCAAGGTTAGCCCCAATGCCTGAAGATCATATCGGCTACTGACTGATTGACAGACCACTTGTGAGGCATCAGCACAGGTCTGCTTTGTTTATCTGCAAGCATGTTGGTTTTCCTAGGGTTGTGAGTTGCAATTAGAAAGCAGTCTGATGAGACTGCCCATTCCCAAACCCTCACAGCAACTCTGCAAAGGGGGTAAGATTGAGTTCCTCCTTGCTTGTTGATGTATCAGACTACAGACATGTTGTCGGTCTGAACTGCAATAGTCCCCAAGGAAACAGCATTTGAAATGCCTTTAACGTTAAAAGAACTGCTCTTGTCTCTAGGACAATGATATGCAACTTGGTCCCTTGGGGGGGACCACATGCCTTGGACAGTTCTTCTCAAGAAATGCCATCCCCACCCCAACAGAGAAGCATCCATGGTCACTGTGGCTATTGGGTTCAGTAGAATAAAAGGTCTGCCCAGAAAAAGACAGTCTGATTGTATCCACCAGCGAATGTGTTACATGCAAACTGGGGTGAGTTTTACATGAAAGGACCAGGGTTGATATAGGATGGACCACTGTACAGCTAGCGTCCATTGGAGAACCCACATCAGCAAGCATGCAAGATGGAGCAGTATTATGGCAGCTGGCATTGACCCAAGTGCTGGAAGCACTAATTTTGCTGGAGCAGATGAATGAGAACGGATAGCCTGAACCTGGTTTCTGATAGAAGTAATGCAGTGGAGAGGTAAAAAAGCTATCTGTGCTGTTGTGTTCAAAACTGTCCCGATGAATTCCAGGATATGATTTGGTGCAAGTTTTAATTTTCAAGATTTATTGTAATGCCCAAAGTGCTGCATATCTGGAGCAAATAGTCCCTTGTATGTTGTAGTTGATGGTGTGAGGGGGTGGTGAGCCAGTTGTCTAGATATGGAAACACCTGGAATAACTTCAGTCTCAAGTGAGCTGTAACTACTGCCATGCATTTAGTAAACACCACAGGAGCTGTGGTGAGTCCAATGTGCAGAGCTCTGAATTGGTAATGACTGGCTCCCAGCAGAAAGCGAAGATGTCTTCTGGATTGTCTATTTTCAAGTGATAGTACACATCCTGAAGATCTAGACAGCACATCCAATTGCCCTTGTGCAGAAAAGCCAGGATGGACTGAACCATGACCATTCGGAACTTTGCTTTCTTTACATACTGGCTCAATTTGCTTAGATCCAAAATGGGTCTGAGGTCCCCTGTTTTCTTTGGGACCAAAAAAGAAGTGTGAATAAGTTCCAAATCCTATCTGGTCCGGAGGGACCTTCTGGATGACTTTTTTCTAGTAGCTTTTGTATTTCTTGTGCTACGACCTTCCTCTGACTGGGTGGAATGTCGGGAAGTTTCTTCCTTTGTCAATGAGGAAATGAAAGTGGTAGGTAATAACTGCCGGATATTATTCTTTGCAACCATAAATCTCTTGAGATGTTTGTTCAGGCATCTAGGTGCAAAGCAAACCAACCCTCGACTGCCTCCAGAGTTGGACAGTCAGGCAGCACTTCAGGAGCGCTGACAGGGCCTGTCTGAAAGAGAGTCTCTAAAGTCCTGGTTCTGCAGGCCTCCTCTGCCTTTAGGGTGACAACTAACATTAAATTTCCCTTCTGCCTCTAGAGGAATAGTCTCCATGCGAATCCTAGAAAGGTCCCTGAGATTTATGGAACCACATTTTCTTATCACCTCTCTGGTTCCTAGAGAAGGTCCATTTAGGCGTATAAAACTTGATCCACATGGCAAACAGGGTCTTTTCTTCTTGTTCATTGCAAGTAAGCATATCCTTTACTGATGGCCCAAACAAGGAAGTGCCATCAAATGGGGCATTAACAAAGGATTATTTTATTTTATTTTACATTTGTTGACCGGGCTAGTCCAGCTGGATACATGTCCTTTTTCAGTAGAGGCCCGGAGAGATAAGCTCCAAGACATGGTCAAAATACAATAGTACAAGTTCAAACAACACAGAAAAAAAATATCAAATATACTAATAAAAATAGCAACTTTCGTTAACAGGATATAGTATTGAGGACAAAAGTCATAAAACAGTGAAAATTTCAGGTATGGAGACATAATGCAGGTTAAGTCAGAAGTAAACAAAGGAAGTTAGAGGAGTAGTAATGTAGCAAAGGAGTTACTTAAGAAGAAAATGTATAAAGAGGATGTAAAAAATGAAAAAGGGTAGATAAGAAAAATATGATAAGATGGAAAAAGTAGCAGAGGATAGTAAGCACTGGATAGGTTAGTCAAATTAGTAGAGGTAGATGACTAGTCTGGTTTTGAACAGGGGCATAGCCAGTGAGGTTTGAGGAGAAGTTTAAGTCTATTTTTAGAGAGAGATAATGAGGTGAGTGAGGAGAGGTCATAAGGGAGAAGATTCCAGGGTTTACCTACAGAATTAGAGAAGAGGGAATCCCCAGCTCTGTTGTTACGTTTAGTGGTGTGGACTAGTAGTTTGCGAGATGAGCGTAAGGACTTCAGATTTGTATAGGGGTGATTAGGGTAGATAAACTTGGAGTATTAGAAGGTTTATAATGAATGTTGTAGGCAAGGGTGAGTTGGTGAAATTTAATCAGGTGTTCTAGTTCTAACCATCCTAGCTGTTTTAAGTTTATGCAATGATGGGTTTGGAATGTGTTGCCTGTAGCAAATCGTGCAATATTATAGGCCATTTCCAATTTGTTGAGGTTATTCTTGGAGAGATTAGTAAAAATGGGAGAGGCATAAAGGAGTGTAGAGATCAAATGTGTGTGAGCAATAGTAGTTTTAGCAGTGGGGGGAAGGAAGGGTTTTATCCTATAGAGGGTACCAATTTTTTTATTAAGTCTTTATGGTATTATTGATGTGGATGTCAAAGCTCAGATTATTGTCGATGGTGACACCGAGTAGTTTGGTGGTAGAGTCAGGAGATATAATAGTATCATTGGTAGTAGAGTCAGGAGATATAATAGTATCATTGCTAGATGTTACTGAGAATTGAAGAGGAGAGGACTTATGAGTAGGAGTGAAGAGGAGAAGTTTGTTTTTTTTAGGGTTCAAGAGAAGGCAATGCTGAGTGAACCATTGTTCAGCTATGTTGAATACTTTTTGGGTGAGAGCGTGAAGGTCATGGGATGATGTAGCTGAACATAATAGTGTTGAGTCATGAGCATATTGTATGCAGGTGGCTTGTGGGATAGCTAGAAGAAGGTCATTAATAAATATAGAGAAAAGGTCTAAGTATGGACCCCTGAGGAACTCCTAAGGTAACAGGTAGAAGGGTGGATAAAGTATTTTGCCAAAGTACTGCTTGCTGTCGGTTGTCAAGATAGGATTGGAACCATTTTATGGAAAGTGGGTCTAATGACAGAGATTTCAGGATGTTTACGAGAATTTGGTGGTTTACCATGTCGAATGCTTTGGACAGGTCGATGAATAGAGCAGAAGAAAGGTTATTCAGGTTTCGGTGCCTGTTAATATAGTCAGTGAAAGACAAGAGGGCAGTGGTAGTGCTGTGCGAGGGTCTGAAACCATGTTGACAGTTGGAAAGTAAGTTATTTTCAATTAGATGGTGGAGTAGTTGCTTATGGATACACTTCTCCATAATTTTAGCTAGGGGAGAAAGTAGGGCAATGGGGTGATAGTTTGATATTTCTGTGGAATATCCTCCTTTATGTAAGGGGATTATATGGGAGACTTTCCATAAGGTGGGGATGTAACCTTCAGTAATTGATCTATTGATCAATATGGAAATAGGATAGGCTATGGCCTTGGATGATATCTGTAGATATTCAGAAGGCAGTAGGTCTGCAGAAGGAGAGCATGGTTTCAGTTTATTCAAAAGGGTTTGAATAAATGAGGTTGTAACAGGTTTGAAATGAAAAGGGGTGGTGGGGTTGAGGAGCATGAGGGTATTGTGAAGGTATTAGGTAATAGTTGGCTGGCTAGTAATTGGATAGTATCTGTAAAAAAGGTATTGAAGGTATTATCTGTATGGATTGGATTATTCAGGTCTGTATTTTGAGGGTTTGGTGTAGGAGATTGACTTGGGTGGAGTAATTGCTTGATGCTGGCCCAGAATTTCTGTGGGTTGTTGTGATTAAGTTGTTGATATTGTAAGTAGTAGTTTTGTTTATCAGAGAGGATGTCTTAAAAGTCTCAGCAAAGATGCATTGCCGCATCCAGACATGTCTCCTTATGGCAATACCTGAACTGGCTGCTCATGAGGTACCTTCAGCTGTGTGAGAGATTAACCTCATCAAAGATTTTGAAATAGATAAAACAGTGGCCAGTTGAGAGGAAGTCCTTTTGAAATCCTCAGCAGACATGGATTTAGAGAGTATTTGATAGCTGTTTAGTCAAATCTCTCGGAAGCCTAGTAAAGTGCACCAAGTAATTAAGCGACCTCAGATAGAAAGTAGCACACTTGCTTTCCAAATCTGTTTAATGTTCTGGACTCCCTGTTAGGTGGATGGACAGATGAGCTCTGTTCTGCTATCTCTTTCTTAGTGGCTGCCACCACCACTATAGCATCAACTGGGACTCCTCTGCTCCAGTGGGGACTACCTGCAGGTGTTGCCAAAAACTTGTCAAGGTCTTTGGGAATGAGCTTGACAGTATCTGGCTCCTTCCATGCCCATCAGGAAACCAGATCAATAAGTTCATTCACCAGGGTGGGGGGGGGGGGTTAACCAAGACATGGACAAGACAGAACCAGAAGTCTCCAAAAACAAAGATTCTTCAGATGAGAGAGTTTAGGATGACCAATCATCCTTCTGCTTCAGGATCTCTGAATATCTCCAAAGGAGATGTCATCCAGTGGTGATCTGAGGGATCCCTCTCTATCATAAATTGGTGTCTTCTGTAACAGACTCCATGGGGGAAATCTGTGCGTTTCCTCTTACACATTCTCTTCTGTGGCATTGTCTCCCATTAGATGTTCTGGAGAAGTGTCGGAAGAGAGGGGAAGTTCCTCTACTGAAACTGGCTGAAACCACTGGATGGCTCAGAGGAGGAGAAATAACAGTCTTAGATGTGATATACATACTCACGGATCCAACAGGAGAGGGAGCTTGTAAGACACCCCCCCCGCCCCCCCGTGGATCTGAGCTCTGAGAAAATTTTGCATCATCCTATCCACATCTGCTTCCGGCAAGCTTCTGAAGGACCTAGAGGAAGTGGTCTATGGAATGCTCCTTAGGTGTTTGGAGATGCTGAGTAGGCGACATTGGTCTCAAAATATACTCAGGCGTTGTACTCCTAAAAGAGGTACGTGGCTTCGGATCCAATGACTAAGGATCCAAGGAGGGAGTTGGTGGACTAATTGTGATTACAGTTACAGCTGAAGCCTTAGGATCCAAATGACAAGATGGCTTTGGATGCAGGGAGGTCGGATCTGAGAGTCTCCTGGTCTTGACTGGCAGCTCAGACAAAGACCTAGGGGACTTTCAAGGAGAACATTTACAGTACTCCAGAGGAGCAGACTTGCTTGATATGAAGGAGGTTTGAGGCCCTGGAAAAAGAAGGGAGAAGACTGCTTAAAATAAATTTGTTTCTTCTATCCACCAGGGCCCCAAGACTATATGTGGCGCAGATTCTACATGCCTTTTCTAAGTGCCCATCCCCAAAGCAACAAACACACTCCTTGTGGGCATTTGAGTTTGGGATCTTATGCTCACAAGAAGTGCATTTTTTTAAACCCTGTAGGTTTGTCCGACATAATAGCAGTAACAGAGGGCAAACACTGAAAAGGGAAGAAAATAACAGTAAGCTTTTTTTTAAATAGGCAAAGGGGAAAATACAAGAAAAGGACTACCAATGGTACAAGCAAAAACATTCTAAGGTTAAAGAATAAAGAAATAGAAAAGAATACTAGCAATGGTAATAGAAAAAATATTGTAAAGACAATATGGAACAAGGAGAAAAACTCCCTAAAGACCAGTGACAACTACAGGGAGGAGAAGGATAGAAACAAGAGCTTTATAGGTAAACTAGAGAAAAAAAAAAAACTATATAACTCACAGAAAACAACCCAGATGAATTCACTCAAGACTGGAACCTACGTCTACTTGCGTAGGCAGCAAATGAGATCTGAGGCAACAAGGATGGAGTAGGGCATTGTGGGTAGAAGGGGTAGCACGGCAGTTGGATCCGTAGTTTAGTAAATGTGGTTGCGTCGGATTTCAGGATTAGATTCGAACCCATACGAGAGGAAGAATTAAAAGAACAACATCAGATTGATCAGTGTGTACCCATCATGCTGAACGCAAATAGTTTTGGATCCAAAGACAAGTTACTACGCAGCTGCACTGGTGACTGAAGCAATGACAATTTGAGCCAAAAACGTTGCAGCAATGGAGATTGATAGCTCATTTGTGCCCTGAGTGAAATGTAAAGAAAAATGCTGTATGTGAGAGTGAGATGGAAAATGTATTTGCATATAGTTCAATGTATATACTGTCTTTAATGGCTGAATGAAGTAAGTATATACTCATCTGAGGCTTTACTCCAGCTATTGAATACCAGCTAATCACATAACATGGACCCCTTCTTGTAACTTCTTAATGCAACAGCTATAGTATTGTCACTATATGCACATATGCAACACCACCAAGGTAACCTTTCTAGACTCTCTCCTTTATGGTTTCCATCCTGTTTAGCTCTGAAGCTGCAGTGTACCTTAAAAAATATGAAGCAGCAAGGATAAATCACTACTTTTGTGGTGGTGAGCTTTCACCTTCAACAGTATATATTTTTGAGGATGCAGAGAAGGCAGTATTGCAAATGGTTCCAGAATGCAACACAGCAAAAGAAGTGTACAGGAAACAGACAATATTCCTGTTTTGGTTCTTAGCAAGGGCATGCAGCCAAAGGATGGAGCCCCTTGTGATGTCCAGTAGGCTGCAGCCAGACTGGGCATGGACTGCAGCAATTCTGACTCTTTGCCTGTCTCTACTGTTAAGGGATCTCATAAGATAAGCAGGTGAGGTTGCCCTTTTGAGTTCAAGCAAGTAAAATCTCCAAAGACAAATAAATACTGGCGATAATAACATAAAGCTGTTTAATTCCCTTTCTCCCCTACCAAATTTTGTCAGTGCCCTCGCTAGGCACCCCAGCACATCAAAGATCACTGTAAGGAAGGAGGTGCAAATTCTTGTTGACAAAAGAGAAATCTAAGAGATTCCACTGAACCAAAAAGGCTTAGAGAGAGAGAGAGAGAGAGAGTGTGTGTTTGTGTACTCAATACAACAAATCACCATAGGCTTATTCTGGATCTCATCAGACTAAACAAATCCTCTCACATGAAAACCTTTCACATGATCACAGTGCAGCTCATGCTTCCTTGTCTATCTGAAAGAAACTGGATGTGTTGTCTTGTCCTCAGAGATGCTTACCTTCACATAAAGAGAGACAAGAAGACAAGGATGTTTCCATTTCTGGGAGAGAGACCATGACTACCACTTCTAGACTCTTTCCTTTGGCCTGACTCCAGCCCTCCGGAGTTTTTATGAAATGCATGTTGGTTGTTGCACTCTATCTCAGGCTGTAGGGATTCAGGACAGGAATCCAAGATCCTGCCTTATATGGACAACTGGCTCCTTGCTGCAATTACAAAAGATACTCCAGTTCAATGCTGAATCATGCAAAATTGTGCTTGTTTTCACTCTAGATATTCATATTAATGGGGTGATTTCTGGATACAACCATTTGGGCATTTTAGCATGATAACATGATCTAATCTTGCAGGAAATATCATCAATAAACTCTTCTCTGAACACTTGCTTCAGTGTCCTAAGACTTATGCCATCATCAATCTTCATGATACTTCATGCCATGTTCCACATAAAGAGTCCTGCAACGGACCTTTCAAGTTCAATCATCTTAGCATTTGGGCACTTTTTTCATCTTACCGGAACTTCTAAAGTATGGTGTTTTCATCCAACATTCTGGTTGGATTCAATATACATTTTTAAAGGAAACTGATTCCAAAAACAGGGCCTTTCAACAGGTAGACTGTCCAGGGAACTGGAACACATCATGAGGTCATGAATGCATATCAATGTCATGGAGATGAGAACAGTGCTCTTATCCCTTTTGGCCTTTCAGTGTTCTTTTCCAAAGGAATTACCTTCGCAATCAGTCAGAAAACACTGATGTAGTCTGGTGCAAAGGGGAAAGGTATCACCCTCTGCCCGGAAGCCATGATGGTGTGCTGGTTGGGTGATCAAGTTCCATTGCTTTCTAGTGGTGATGTATATCCCAGGAGAGGCCAGGTCACTAGTAAACTGGCTGAGTGTGAACAGTGATCATTCAGTAGCCAAGACCTTCTTTATTACTATGAACCTCAGTGTGCCACCCCTTCTTCTCACAAATCAGTGCAACAACTCCCAACTATTTTTTCCTAAACCCACATATGGAAAGAGAAGCCACAGATGCAATAGCCCAACAGTAGAACATTTATTTCCTTTGATGATGGGATTCATTCAAAGGACTAGAATATCCAAAGCCAAACTGGTTCTCATAACCCCCTTTTGGTTCATGCAGAAATGGTTCCCTCCTCGCCATTTGTATGTTAAAAGTCTCAAATACTGCAACACTACAGAGGTTTCCACTGTCTTGTCTTTTATCAAGCCTCATCTGGACCATCATTCTTTAAAACTCACCACTTATCTTCTCCAGTTCCAGTGGTATCCAAGTGAACAAGCTTTTACGAAAGAGTTGTTGTTGTATCTTTCGGCTTTTCCCAGTTAGGGGTCGCCACAGCGGAACTCCAATCCGCTAATGATTGGCAACAGATTTTTACGTACCGAGTTGCCAGCCCAGACGTACAACCTTCAACGAAGGTACACCCATTCACGCATGTCTCCACACAGAAGACGCTTTAGCTGAGAATCGAACGGGACGTCTTGCTGTGAGGCGACAACGCTACCGCAGCACCACCACCGCAGTATCGCTTTTACGAAGAGTAATTTCCATTATCACTACATCCCACTGACCATTCAACTACAAAAAGCTATGCCATAGTAAATGGAGTGCATGAATCATTCTAGGCAAATAAGGGTGTGACACATTTTCTGTATCTACTTCATTAGTACTTTCCTGTCTGTAGTCTAACTCCAGTCTTAATTATTCCTCCATCAGGCTTCATTTGGCATTCATGATTAACATCTGTTCTCCTGCTTCTTTTAAAGGGTTGCATCTGCAAGGTCTTATGCTCTCAGATCTCATCTTTTATTCAATATACTTTTTGCCTTGATGCATACTAATATAGATAGATAGATAGACAGATAAGCATGATAAAAAGTTTACCATTATGTGGACAAAGATAGATCTCAATATTCAATAACAAAGTTAGAAATCTACATTCAACAGCAGGGACATTAACTACTAAAGTGGCTATAATGGGGACCAAAACAAACCATTCCATCCAACATGGCCATTTCTATTTATTATTAACCATTTACTAAGATGGTGTGTGACTGCAGTGCCTAAGTCACTGACAGTTCTGTTGAAAACTTTACTTTCCACAGGTTTCCATGTGCCACTAATTTAAGACCCACAAATTAGGACTGAATGCTAAATACCTGACCCACTGAGGATAATCTCCTGCAAGAATACAGAGGTGAGAAGGAACAGACTGGTCTTTTTTATACAACAGAGCAATAAATCATATGGCTGAACTGATGATGTAGAATGCAAGAGATGCATCTCAGAACTACTAACCCATTCAAATCAGAAAACTAAACCAAATTTACACAGTAAAATCAAACTCACTTTATGACAATCACGTTTAGCAACACTGCATCAATTTACTTTAAAGGCAGAGAAGCTGTCAGCACAAAAAATATATATATATATATATATATATATATATATATATATATATATATAAAGAATCTTCTAAAGCTAAAACATACTAATGAAGATGATGAAAAAGCATATTCTTTAAATGCCAAGAAGAGCTTGTCAGCCAGAAAAAAAGTGAATTACCTGTGAAGCACCACAGGTTTTTCTGGTGGGTGTCCAAGCAGCTCCTGAATCATATCCCACTGAAAAAAAAGTGAAATTGTTAAGATACAGAATCAGCAGCAATTAAATCAAAGTGGCATGCCTATTTCCAATTACATTTTCCTAAAACTATTTTTTCATACCAATTATAAATTAAAGTCTGAAAAAGCTACACTGCTTTGTTCTTTATGGTGTTCTTACTACTTCTGCCTCTCAACCACAACAAATCAACAGTTTCCCAGTGAAAGTAATACAGGAAAGGATCTCTCATTTCCTAGACAAAGCAAGTTTACAAAATTCTACTGCTAAAGAGGTGGGAGATGTTAACTACATCGTGAAGTGACATCAAAGAAGTCTTGATTTGCATGATTCCCAGTTAAATGCCTAATAGTTTGGAATCACAAGCAGGGGTTATCCAACTTTTTTGGTTCAGGGGCCACATATCATACCAAACAAGATTTTGGAGGACCACATTACCTTTCTAGAGTACATCTGCTTTATATACCTACCATCGAAAAATCAACTAAAAAAGAAAGAAACTCCAAAACTTTTAAAACAAAAAAGCGAGCAAAAAACCGGGGCAGCAGATAAAATCACACTTATTTATTTAGCGCTTTTGGAAAAGCTAGTACCTTTCCTTCTTCAGATATGTTACAAACCAATTAAGCAAGCTTTTATAACATTGAACAAGACTGATTAAATTAATTAAATTGAAGCAATCAAGCACCATTAAATTTAAAAGATTACTATCCATTAAAAAGTTGTTTGTATATGATATGTATGGTGAATACCACAAACTAAACCGGGTTGAAGCTATTTTTTACACATTCACAATGATCAGAAATAATAAGATGTCACTATGTGTTAACAACAATAAAAATACTACCTAATTCATGTTTATCAGAAAGGCTGTACATCTGCTTAGAATGTAAACATTCATCTAACAAACTATTTAAATATAAACAACCTAAACCGACGTACTATAAGCACTGGTAGAAAAATATATCTAATTACACTTTTCAAGAAGCAGGGCAAAAACATTAGTGCTACCTCCAAAAAATGCAATGACCATATATTTAAAAATACAATAATCCTATATTTAAAAATAAACTTTAGATGAAATTTATTTCTAAACCTTTACCAATTATTTTATATAATTATTTTTTATGTAGAATCAAAACATTAATTCAACTAAAACATAAATCCAAAAATAAATCCACCCTTATGGGTTGAAACCGAATTATCTTTTCAGGGCCAGATATTTCAAAACACATTTTAAAGACACAGACTCATTTAGTCCTGGTGGAGCATAAGCTGCCGTTCTAATTTGCCAACATAATTCTTGCATTTCCAAATTGAGTTGCCAAGGGCCACCCCTAGGGTCCACCAGAACTTGATGTAGTATGGCAAATTTAAAACTAAATGAGTCCGTGTCTTTAAAATGTATTTTGAAATAGATGAATGTTTACATTCTAAGCAGATGTACAGCCTTTCTGATAAACATGAATTAGGTAGTATCTTTATTGTTGTTAACACATAGTGACATATTATAATTTCTGATCATTGTGAATGTGTAAAAAATAGCTTCAACCCAGTTTAGTTTATGGTATTCACCATACATATCATATACAAACAACTTTTTAATGGATAGTAATCTTTTAAATTTAATGGTGCTTGATTGCTTCAATTTAATTAATTTAATCAGTCTTGTTCAATGTTATAAAAGCTTGCTTAATTGGTTTGTAACATATCTGAAGAAGGAAAGGTACTAGCTTTTCCGAAAACGCTAAATAAATAAGTGTGATTTTATCTGCTGCCCCGTTTTTTTGCTCGCTTTTTTGTTATATACCTACCATAACAAAAGCAGGATGCCACCTTGGTCAAGAACAGATGACATGACAGTGGTGGTTTCAGATACATTGTTTTTATTCTTGCCATGATAGTAAGCATTTAGCTTACAACTAAAAACTTTAGAGCATTAACCAAATCGTGTCCTTACCATAACAGTGCAAATGCACACAAAAAATATTTTGTAAGTAACAAAGTCACAACTATAAAAATCCTGGTGAAATTTATCAAAAAACTACAACATGTTAAAAGATAAGCAACAAAAGTAATTATCTAAAATTATCATATGCCTAGCATTAATTGCAGTTAGTGGAATGTCTGGCATTGCTTGCCCTTGCACAAACTAAAGTGGACAGAGAAGTTCCAATCACAGATGTGCATTTGTGATAACAGATCTAGATTTACTTTTCATAGCCTTTCTTCAGGAGAAGAACTGGTCACAGCAGAATTTGTTGTAAAAAAGTACAGTAAATCTCATAGCATGTCCTGTGAGATTTGAGAATATTTCTTTAGTAACTTAATGACTATAGAAATACAAATAAGTGTTCTCTGTCAAAATTCTCTTTAAGTCACTACTGTTTTGCTTGTCAGTGAGTTCTAACAGCATGGAGTCAGAAACCATACAGGGATTAGCATTACCCAGGTCTGCAAAAACGTTAATCTCATTCCAGTGTTTTCAGAAGTCCTCTAACCTGCATTTGCATTCTTCAATGAGCATGAGTAGTAAGGAACAATATTTTAAGTTAAATGTATCAGCAGCCTCCTCAATTCTCCCGTCCCCCACCGGCAAGAAGAAGAAAGTTGTCAGGGAGTCACTGGATGTCAGGAATACTCTTTTGCCTCAGCCATCAATAGGTGGCGACTCTGTGGCCAGATTTGGTTCCTCAGACCACTCATTTTCCCCCAGTTCCTCTGTTGTAACACACACAGCCATAAGGCCAGAGGATAAACATGTCCTTTGTGGTTGTAGGGTTGTCCTCTGTGGGAAAGGGAGAACTACTGCTGTTGGTCTCGGGGAAATGGGGCAATTGAAGGTCTACTGGGATACTGGGAAAGGGAGTCTGAGTCACGGGATAGCCTGACCTGCTTTGAGTCTGTCCTTTTTCAAGGAATTTTCCAGAAAAAAAGAAAAAATGTCTTTACCTGTTTCAATGGACAGAGAAGATTTATTCGGATTTGCTAGGGAATTAATTTCTTTTTCTTTTCTGAAAAAGAAATAGGTAAAGAAGAGTCTGTTCTCTTTCTCAGAGTTTCAGTCAGAAAAGCAGGGACTGGAGGGAAAATTATGCTTCAGGACTTTCCTCTCAACCTAAAAATTCTGAGGAAAGTATTGCTTCAAAGTTCCCTCCAGAAGACCTTTCTTTTTCTAAAACTTTATGTAAAATGAAAGAGTTTTTTCAATGGGATCAGAATGAAATTTTTAATGCCCAGCAAATGTACTAAATTTGTTACAAATGAATATTCACAAAAAGAATACTTCCAAAAACAAACAAACTTGGTAAAACTGAAAACAATAAAGCTGGCAGCAATAAGGAGATAAAACTGTTTTAATGTAAGCGCTTTCGGCTCAGACCTTTCCGAGCCTTCTTCAGACAAAGCGCTTACATTAAAACAGTTTTATCTCCTTATTGCTGCCAGCTTTATTGTTTTCAGTTTTACAAATGAATATTCCACAGCTTGCACGTGTCCCTCCTGTTTAAATGCTTCAGATTATGTTTACCTGAAAACTTGTACTTGACCTGCTCCTAGGAAGTCTGTCAGGCTATACATTTATTTATTTTTATTTTATTTTACATTTGTTAACCAGGATAGTCTGACTGGACACAGGTCCATTTACAGCGGAGGCCTTGGGAGAAAAGCTCCACAATTAGATTAACAGCAACATGGTAATATAAAATCATATAACAGTGATAACTGAGATAACTACAGACATAAAAAGTCTCCTACAATCCAGTCTAAACAACAAACAATACATCAGCAGTAAGTGAGTAAATTTACAAAGATAGAGTCTCCTACAAAGCTTTAACATTGATTAGTGAGATAAGATAAAAGAATAAAAAAATCATATGATTAGACTTGACATATTATACAATTTCAAGTGGACAGTAAGATACCTAATTGTAGCATATATACAGTAGAGATAGCAGGAAGGAAGGTGTAAAGTGTGCTGAGATTGTGAGCTTCATGTGATGCATGGACATAGCCATGTATTCATAAGATGTGATTTGAGAGCATTTTTGAAATGTGTGTTAATGGGGGCAGAGATCAGAGAAGGGGTGAGGTTATTCCAGGATCTAGCTATTGCATGAGAAAAAGAGCGTTCCCTGAGTTCTTGGTAGCTTTAGAGATGCAGAGGAGGGATTTTTCAGTAGATCGGAGAGGACGATTAGTTCTGTATGAAGAGAGTAACTGGCTTAGTGCTGGGGTTAAATACATGTTTCATTTACATGGTTATACATGTTTCATCAGGCTCAAAAACTTTTCTAACCCTAAAGCAGACCCTGCAGGGATTTCCCAATCCAAAACTACTTCTGCTAGACAAATAGCTAATGCTAATCCCATTCCCTCTAACAAGGATAGGAAAGCTTTTGACAAATTTGGGAAGAAAGTTTATCCTTCTGCCATTTTAACATTCAGAATTTTAAACTGCCAGGCTCATGCATTGAAAGTGTTTACTTCTTCCTTTTGAGAACTGAAAAAGCTAACTGTTAATCTTCCTTCTTCTGAGGTAAACAATTCTTTGAATGTCTCTCCTGTATCTGCTTCTCGTGTAATTAATCATGCCTTAAAGTGTTATTAAGGTGCTGCTGATAATGGTCTCCAGGGCTACTATATTTGGGTTAGTCATGAGAACATTTGTATGATTATATTTTCAGAATTTTTTGAAGATATTAAAACTGAAATTTTAAATTCTCCAGTGACAAGGAAATTCTGTTTGGGTCTTCTGCAGCTGAGGTGCTTAACAGGTTTGATGACAGGGGAAAGCTGATTCCAAGGATGACACAAATCTTCAAACCTTTTTTCCAAGGCAAATACATTTCCACCTCAGCTCCCTTTTTCAAGAAGAAATTCAAGAAACAAGGTGACAACAAACAGGTTTTAAAAATGATAAGGTGGCGCTAAAAAGAAATGGAGAGCCTCTCAAAATCAAGGACAGTCAAAAAGTCAGAATAAATATTTTCCTCTTGAGGCTCATCCCCCCCCCCCTCCCCAACCACACACAGGCAATCTCTCCCTCTCTCTGAGTCTACAGTGGCACAAGACTGTTTCAGACAAACGGGTTCTGAAAGGCATTTAAAAGAGGTGCAACTGGCAGTGTGAGTCCTTCCTCCTTTTCTTGAGATTCCATCTTGCCCAGTAATCCAAATATTCCATTTCCTCCAGTTCTGGAACAAATATTAATCTCAAGGAATCACAGAACCAGTGCCCACCTGTTAGATGAGCAAATGATTTTATTCAAGGATTTTTCTGATGCCAAAGAAAGAAGGGACTTGGAGGCCTGTGCTAGACTTTTCCTTTTCCAATCTTTTTGTCAAGGTCCCAAAGTTCATAATGTTATCCCGTCAGACCATACTACTTCTTGCCCATTTACTAGCTTTCATGGTAAAGCTAGACTTCAACAGATGACAACCATCACATTCTTACTGGCAAACATTTTAGATTTTTCTTAACAGTTTATGTATCTGGTTTACAGAATCAATTCTCTGCCTTACCCTTTGGACTATCTGCGACTTCAAAGGATTTACAAAGTGTCTGGCTCCAGTAATTGCTTATTGCACACTTCAAGGCATTGGTATCTTTCCATATTTGTATGATTGTCTTATACTTGCAGACTAGTGTTCAGAATCTTCTACTAAGTCTGGGTTTTCAAGTGAAAGTACAGAAATTTATTCTAATCCCTTCAAACAGAATAGTTCTCTTGAGAAGTCTGTTAGAACTGGTCCTGAAAAGACATGAGACAAACCAAAAAACAAACTGATAATCCACAAAATCCGACTAATAACTGTAAGCCAAGGAACTTGTAAATAAAATACAAATTTATTCATATCGAATGAAGCGCTTTTCGTTGGCACAAATGTGTCAACTTCTTCAGATTCAAAACAGTTTTGTGAAATACACACCACTTAAAACAACTTACTCTTGTCATGTGATCAGCATCAGCTGGTGCTGCTGCTCTAGAGCCTGCTCATGTTTAAAGTGATATTACATATAAAAAGCAGTAATAAAACACATTGTGCACGCCAGTACAACGTTCAACAGACTGATAAAACCTAATCTAAGCTAAGCAGATTAACTATGCTTAGCAGTCAGAAGAGCCTTTCTTCCTCCACACAAAAGAGACATTTTAGAAGTTCTCCCTGAGTTTTTCCAATCAAAATCCGATATCTGCTAGGGAATTTCTCAGGATTCTGGGGTCCATGTCTATGATTCTTCTGATTATCCAGACTTCAGATGAGAAAAATTCAGTGTTACTTTACATATCAGAGTTTACCTCGAGTCAGTCTACCAACTCTACCTGTCTTTTTTTCCAGTACCCAAAAACAAGCTAGAAAAATTCTTCATAGGTTGGATGTAGACAAAACTCAGTCCTTAAGGAAAGCTGATCAGTTGTTGCTCTCCTACGATGGAAAGGGGAAAGAACAACTAGTGTCAAACTAGACAATTTCATCATGGCTGTCTCATGCTGTTTCTTTTTGCTATTCTGACACTAACAATCCATTTCCATGTAGGACTATGGACAATTCCCCCAGGGCTATGGCTTCTGCTGTGGCTTTCTGGAAATGGGTGGACTCTAGAAATATTCTAAAAGTAGCAACTTGGTCCACTATGCATACTTTTACAAAGCACTACAAATTGGATTATGTTTCCAGGTCCAGGACAAGCTTTGTAAGGACCATTCTACTGGAACTCCTAGATTCTTAATTTCTTTCTCCTCCCTTTTTTGTATCAAAGCTACCATAATCTACCCAAACAGCATAGATAGGCTATTGCAACAGTGATCTACTACTGAACATAGTATAGATGTACAAGTAAACTTACATAACAATAGACGTTCTAATAGATCACTGTTGCAGTAGCCGTCTCCTCTTTCCATCCCTCATTTTGCAGTAGTTGTGTTGCACTCTCACAGTGAGGTTATCTTTAAGGAGGCAGGTGAGAGTGTGTTGAGACTTCCTCTTCCGATATCCACAGCTCATCAAAGTTCTCTACAGCATGCACTCAGGGACATATAAATTGTTTTCAGGCACACTGTCATGTCTTGTGCTAGGCTAGCAGGGTGAGTTAATATGCTCTCACCACTTTGATCCCCCTGCTCTAGACTTTTTTAGGTTTTGCTTGCTGAAAGATAAACTTCTTCACTTGGAAAGACTCGCAGTGAAATTGGCCTGCTGATGCTGAACTGAGATGTTGTCCAGACTCGGAAGAGTAATAAACACCTACTACTGAAGGCTTTATCGCATCAGCTGACACAGTAAACCCATATCTTTTAGATAAATTCAAAGGCCCTCTTAAGTAGAAGACTGCTACTGAGTCTTGACAAAATCATTATTGAAACAAGTACTTAGTGGAATAGGCTTTGTTAGAAGTGGTTTTAAATGGATGGTTAGCCAGCTGGTGATAAAAGACAGGTAGCAAAACACATGCATAAGGACTGCTTAATCAGCTTTTGGAAAAATGCAGGTTAGTTATAAAAAAACACTTAACTTGAGGACCAAATGTGATTCTCTAAAGAAAAGGCCTGCAGCTCAGAAATCCTGTGAGCCACCAAAAATAGTGACTTTCAACAGATGAATTTTAGAGTCACTAAACCACGCCATTCTAAATGGAAAGTATAAAGCCTATCAGAAATGGCTTCTTCAAAGGGAGGCAAAAGTGAAAAACCACTGTTAAGTAACTGCCAGTGATGGAAAATAGTTATGTCCTTCACAAGGATGTGATTTACCTTGACTTTAAACTGGTACCCAAGATCACCTGAAAACGAATTAACTAAATGGTGGCACAGAGCACTTCTCCACCCAGATAGAGAACATCCACTTGGCAGAGTATATCTGGTAAGTGGAAAACTTTTTGTTAGCTTCAGTCACATATGAAAGTCCTGCTGAAAGATCCAGTGAGAGAAAAGGATCTGATGAACAATCCATACCTTGAGATGGACAAATTGTTACTAAAACAGACCACCTCAAGGCCCTATATATCTCTGTATTCTGTCTTCTACAAGCTGTTGACGGGAGAGATATGGCTGGCATACAAGCACTGTCAGACCCCACTCTGACAGACCTCCTGCATATCTGCAAAACAAACAGCACCAGAATTACCCATTCTAAAGACTTAAACCTTGCCTGTGATATAAATAAATAGGACTTGCTGGAGAGAGAGAGGTATGTATATCCCAGAAACTACCCCTTCTTTGAAACAGGCTCCCCATCCATGTGAAGCAGAGTTCCCTCCCTAACCCAATTCAAGTGCAACTTGGACAATTGGATGGGGAACAGGAAATTCATCCCTGGTTTAGCATCTGTGTCTCTAATGGACACAGGAAGCTTGTAAATAGTTAATCTACCAGGCCCCTACTTGTAAATGTTTCACCTCCCAAGCCCCTGCTTACAGTTATCAAGGGTACCAGAACTTGTCAGAGATTTGGGATGCATGGCTAGGCTTAAAAAGGCTGTTGTTGTCATTAGCCTAGTAAACAACACCTATGAACCTATAAAACTGAAGAGGAAATCATCTCATTATGGGAAAATTTCCTATACTTCCAGGGACCAGAGGGCATGAAACCACTGTCTCACTGCCTTCTTGATAGGGGCAAAGAAATTAGCTTTAGTCTTTCTCTTTACAATTTACCAAAAGGTGTAGAACCAGACTAAAAGGTAAAATGCTTACAGTAATCTTCTCTGCAATCAGAGGGAGAATTCATCAACCATGAACTCATAGTTTCCTTGTAGAAATAAACAGAATGAGGGGACCACATTTTCATGTGAGGCAAAACAAACCAGTCTCTAAAGTGGAACCCTCCCAAATAATCCTAACCACAGAGGTATACCTTACCCTGTAGTTCAGAAGGTTGTTAAAATAGCAACTGAGGAAGACTATCAGCATATAGTAGGCTTACATCAACTCTCTGCATATGGGGACAAACTTAAGCTACCCTCTTTGTTCACATACTGCTCACTATGACCTGTTTGCCTGATGGAAATAAGGGATATAAAGGGGTAAAGGTTTGATCCCCATTCCTGAGCATGGAGGGTAGGAAGGAAATGTTACCATCAGCTCCAAGCAGTTTATGAGATGATGTCTTACATCATTATCCTTCACCTCCTCTACTATAGCCTGGTTCAGAAGCTACCTATCTGACAGGCAACAATCAGTCCAGTGGAAAGGAACTTTGTCTACACAACTTCCAGCCACCATAGTAGTCTCACAGGGCTCTATAGTGGGCCCGCTATTTTTCTCTATTTTCACAAACAACCTCAATAGCTCTACAAAACATGCCACACTCATACAATATGCTGATGATTCAACCCTGATCTGCTCCGCCTCATCTCCCACCACCCTACATACACTCACTCAAGATACCTTTAACTCAGTAGAAAAATGGATATCAGGTATCCAACTAATTCAAAATCCCAAAAAGACAAAACTGCTACTATTTACCCCTAACAGATAAAAAAAAACATCCTTTACCATAACATCTAAAGATGGCACCAACATCTCCCCTTCTAACCACACCAAACTTCTGGGCATTGATATAGACAATCTCCAATTTGATGTTCACATCTCACATACCATAAAACTGGTACACAAAAAACTAGGCTCCCTATACAGGCATAAGTCCTTTCTCTCACAAAAAGCAAGAGTCACTCTCGCACAAAGCCACCTCCTCTCAACTCTATTATATGCAGCACCAATCTTTACCCAAATCACACAATGTGACCTAGACAAACTAGAATCATGCTACAATAAACCAGCCAAGTTTGCTACTAACACAACCTATAGAACCCATCACTGTGCTGCACTAAAAGAACTAAAATGGCTTGAGCTACCACAGCTACTAAACTATCACCAGCTGGGCACAGCCTACAATATTCTCAAATATCCTGAAAAAAAAACCTCATTATCCAATCTACTTACTGTCTATACTGCAAACCGGTACCTAAGATCCAGTGAAAAATCTCTACTCTCCATCACCAAGGCTAACAATAACGCAGGGAAAGTGCTCTACTCTCACACCATTGCCAGAAATTGGAACTCTCTTCCCCTATCCATGTCCACTGCCCCCTCCACATCCATATTCAAAAACTCACTGAAATCGCACCTTTTTAGTACCTCGTTATGCCCTTGTATCACATAACCCTACCCATACTACTATTGACTCCCCAAACTCCTCTCTGATCACATGCTGGATCTCTGATCCCCTGTAGGCTTGGTCATCTGAAAGGGTACTTTTAACTGTAGAATCTTACTTGATAAATTTTCTTCTCTTACCAATGTATAACTGACATTGTCTTTTTACCTATGTTCTGTATCTTCTTTTACCTGGAGTGTTTTATTAATTTCTTGTTATATTACTATGCTCAGCATACATGATGTAACCTGTTTTGTGTATTATGCTGGATGTACTGTATTTGTATAACATGATGCTTGAGCTTTTCTCCCCGGGCCTCCGCTGAAAATGGACCTGGTCCAGTCGGAATTTCCCGGTTAACAAATGTAAAATAAATAAATAAATAATGTCTTTCCTGGTTCAAAGAAGGAACTCAAATGGGCTGCTCAACACACCAGCTCAGCAGTAAAAGTCAGATGCTCTGATGGGTCTGGTTACACAAGTCCCTGAGAGTTTAATTATTATTAACACACTGTCAACTTGATACCAGGTGCAATGTTTTCTTCCACAGGTATGTGAAAGAAACTGTGAAGACAGTGGCTGCCATAAGATCCAAAAACTGCGCTCTCTTCTGTAATATTACCCAGTCACCAACACTTCCTGTGTCCCATTTCGGCATGGCAAAAATAAATAATGAAAAGTACCCAACTCTGAAAAAACAAAAGGCAATCCTCTGTGATGATACTAGAAAGAACTTTTCCTAGTTTATGGTGACTTCCAGAACCTGCATCCAGAGAAGGAACAGACAAGGGCCATTACTGGGAAGGTTCCTCAAATGTAGCATCAAGGACCATTCATACAGGTAACAAAAACAAGAAGTTTCCTCTTTTGCTAGGCCATGAAATCACCTCCCATACTCCTCTTACTCTCAGTCAAGGGACAGAAGTAAGATCGTTAACTAGTTGAGAGATGAGCTCATAGGTCATGAGATGTGGAAAATCATCCTTGAGCCTTTTCAATGACTGGTTTTCTAATCCCTTATCTTCTCCCATTTGCCTGACAGTACCACAAGAGGTTAAGAACCCTCTCATCAGTTCATGTGATGACCACACCCCACAGCCACACTCTTCTGGCCAATGATACTGCCTTAACTTTCTAACCTGGTACAACAGCACTAAAATGCAAGCACCTGTTACAGAGTCTAGCATCACGTGCCTCACACAGGCAACACATGACAGGGTTGGCACAGGTCACACCTTCTGATGACTGCAGAGACAGTTAAAAGTTTTGTGCTCTTTAAGTAGTGATTATCATAACATTCCAATGATGCACACTAGGATCAACATCCAAAGAGTGTGAGGGGCACAAAAAACTAAGGGAGTTGAAGGATTGAAATGCATTCTCCTAGCTCAACAAGTGATCCTCTTTCCCCTTTGTTATTTGCATTATATTTAGAACCACTGGCAAAGAAAATAAGAGACACAGAAATTCAAGGATATAACTGGTATGGTAGTCAAGAAAAGCTGGGTCTATTTGCAGATTATATTATTTTATACCTGACAAAAAAAAAAAAAAGAGAGAGTCACATTACAGTGCTGTATGCAATAAAAATGATTCTGGTGTGGATGCTTAGGATATGTGGGAAGAGACTAAACAAAAGATAATACAAAAACTGAGAAAATGGAACTTTTGTTATAAGGATATGGATAGCAAGATACAAGCAGTCAAAATGTTTTTAATCTCTTTAATCTTATACACAGGTCAGGCATATTTGTATCAACCAGAAGACAACTTTTGGACAGCAATTAATAAAGAGCTGAACAACTTTATCTGTGAGGGGAAGACAGCAAGAGTCAAGTGGGATACAATGATTTTTCCAGTAGAATAGGGCGGGATTGGGATTACCACATTTGAAGGGGTACTTCATAGCTACACAGTTAAAGCTCCTGTATATAGTACAAGCAGAAAACAATAATTCAAAGTGGAAAGGGATGATGTTGAAACAGGGAGTAAGCTCGAGAAACAAAGACTGGGATTTTGGATGCAGGTCTTTAAGGAGAATAACAATAATCATACAGAATATTATATCTATAAAGTAGCAGAAAAGAACTAAGCCAAGGCAGGAATGAAGAAAGGAGATTCTGCCAATAGGGATGACTGCAATTAGAGATGCAGACAACAGGCAAGAGGGGGCTGGAATTTACTGGAGAAAAATGGCAAAGGAACCAAGGTATTGGGAACAAATAACTAGAGAGGGAAAAGTAATAGACTGGGAAGATGCCAAGAATGTATTTGGACTGCAGGTTAGAGATTGCCTTCCCCTATCAAGGATTGATAAAGTATATGCAAAAAGAAAGAAACGGGGGTCCTAAAGCACTAGTATAATTTTTAGTAGAATCTAGAACAGAAGCTGCCATTAAAAAAGGAATAATTCATACAGGATATAAAATACTGCATGATAACTATAAGAATCAATCAGAGGAGGTTAGAAAGGATTGGGAAGTGAGACTGGATAACAATTCACAAAGAAACAATGGGAGGATATATGTACGTCTCCCAAACATGCAAAAAAAAAAAATCTAGCAGATTTAGGATTTTTGCTTGGAAATGTTTACATAAATATTTGTATACCCCAAACAGACTCTAGATAATTTTTCCTCAGGTAGACAGCAAATTTTTGACGGGCAAGAAAGAGGCACTTGGGAACATATTTTCTGGCAGTGGGGTGGGTTGGCAGATTTTAAGAATTCCCTGCAGGATGCACTGTTGGAAATGCTGGGTGGGTGGTTTGGTGTGACGAGCGAGATGATTTTTCTGAGCTGTGATACAGAATCGGAATTGCCTAGACATGGTAAGGCCTTGCTGTGACTAATTATGGTGGCTGCCAAAAAAGTAATTACTAGAAAATGCAAATCAAAATCTAAACCAACTACATTAGAAGTAGTGAATATAGTAACAGAGATAACACAACTGGAAGTGAGATCTTTAGAAAAGGGTAGGAGAAAACTACATAGGAAAAATGGGAATTGTGGGAACAATACACACAGGGAAGGAATGAGGTTTAAAAGAAGGCAGGACTTAAATGAGCTATGCAATGTCTGACTTAAAATGATTGGGAAGATAAGTGATGTATAATGTTTGCAACTGGGATTGTGTTGGTGTGGTTTGCTTTCATTTATATAAATGTAAGATTGTTTATGCCGTAAGTGATGGTTTAATAAAGATGTTCCTTGTTTTTAAAAAAGGGGCAGGAATTGAATAATTTATGCAATGTTCCTTAGGTTATATGGTATATAGCAATATATGTGAAGTACAACATTAGTCCATGTTAATTTGTTAATACAGTTTGATTACTTTTGTATAAATGTAAATTTGCCTATGTCACAAGTGATAATTCAATAAAGGTTAAAAAAAAAAGTGGTGTCATCATATGCACTGGCAGGAGGAAACTTGGCTTTAATAGTGCATGGAAGCTAGACAAATTTCAGAAATGTGAAAAACTGAAACCTGTGAATTACTCACCGCACAGTTTTCAAAACTGTATTACAGGTCTGTTTTACAACTTACACTTTTGTATAAGAAAAGAAAGGTAGCACATATACTGCACCTTAGCCTTTCATGACAACGAACTTCCTTAGTAAAAGGAGACCTTACTACAAGCCTTCATTCATGCTAAGAGGGCTACTAGATGCCAGTCTGAACTTGCATGAATGTAGTATATAGTACCAAAACTGTCCCACACAACTAGTTCCAAAAGCAAAAGATAAATAGGGAAAACAGTAATCGCAGGATTCCCTTGAGCTTCAGTAAGCCACAGCAGTCCACTCTGTATAAAAACACAGCAATCTTTTATTCACATCATAAACTGCAAAGGATTAAGCGTTTTCATCTACTGCACCACAGACTTCATCAGAATCAATTAGTAAAGGTCCTTGTCTGATATTTATATCCTTTTCTAACTAATAAAATCATTCATTATCAGCAAATTCCTCATCATTTTAAAGCAACAATGTCAAACTGTCATGTGTAGATATCAATACTTAAACAGTACTAAAGTAAAGTACTAATGTATTATAAACTATATGTATATATAAATATATCTTGTTCATAAAAAATATGCTTAAAAAACAAAAAAACTGATAATAAAATATATATGTAACATGCTTATAAAAATATCAAATGACAACTTGAAACTTAACCAATACAAAAATATATAGGTCTGTGACATTTCCATGACAAATAAACTCACAAATGTATGTTTCCTTTTTACTGTCTTAGTTCCAATACTGGTGTATATACACACATATATATACATACCCACACACACACTATATTGATATATATACATGTGTGTGTGTGTGTGTGTGTGCATACACACACACATATATAGATATATATATATATATAGATATATATATATATATATATATATATATATACACACACACACACACACAAACACACAGACACACACACACACATATACATACATACATATATGGATCTACTTTGGAAGCCTGAACTTTCAAAACTTCGAACTTCATATAGTCAACACCATAACATCGAAGATTTGAATGTTTGAAACTTCAATAAAAAATATTTTTTTTTTACGTTTATGCAGTAGGGCAAACCTCTTGCACTCCTACACCCCCTGCTAATTAAATATACCAACTCTGAGATCGCACTACAGTGAAGAGAATGGTAAATTTCCCGTTTCATGCTGTATGGCAATTTCCATTTAAACCATTCGAAGTTTCAAAACTTCGATCTTATGGTCTCAACATATGAAGTTCGAAGTTTTGAAACTTCAAGCTTCCAACGTAGACCCATATGCACATATATATATATATATATATATATATATGGTTCCCCTTTAGAAGGTCGAATGGCTGAAATCTCGAAATTCATACGGTCGAGACCATATGCGTAAAATTTCAGAAGCTTGACCTTCTGAATGGGGATCAGCATACAGGGCAGACTGGGAGATTTCCCTTTCTGTGCTGTAGTGTAATCTCAGAGTTAAAATAAATAAGTAGCTGGGGGTGTGGGGGATGCAGGGGGGCTTGCCCCCTGCAGAAACATTGTTTTGTTGGTTTGTTTTTGGTTCCCTTTCAGAAGGTCGAGCTTCTGAAATATGGCTTCGCCATATAAATTTCGAGATTTCAGCTGTTTGACCTTCTAAAGGGAACTATACATATATATAGTCACAGCTTCCTCCAAATACTTAATTTGACTCAATAAAAATAATGAATAAAATCATGAATAATCATAAAACTCCATTGAATTATCTATAAATATTGAATGATAAAAAGTGCATTTACATTAACATTGTAAAATTAGTTTAAGAACACATGAAATGTTACAGTTCTCATTGAGGCCATCTAGCCTAAATGCATCTAAATTCAACTGCCATAAATCAATACCCATAAAACAAAAAATTACACAAAGCAATGTACACCACTGACTTTGAATCATAATGTTGTATTTTTATTCCTAACTATAAAGGAATTTCCAGTTCTCATCACTTTACACATGTTGCAGCATCCACATTTAAATGAACCTCTAGGTCTTATGTGACCATAAGTGTTAGAAGTATGCTGTAAAAGTTCTTTCAAATTATTACTTCTCCTGTAAATTACATTAACTTGTCAATCAAGTTAACGGAATTAATAACTAGTGGCCAGTTTTTAAGATAATGGCCCAAATTCCTGTTGAATTCAAGTTAAATTGAGTTATAAAACTTAAGGAAAAGTTTCTCTGCTGATTTAGTAAGCATTATCATTAGTAGACCTACCTACATTAGATTGATCAAGTAGTGGTTTATACAACCCTTTTGTTCTTTAGTGTCAACTTCATTTATAAGCCCTTTTATAAACATACCTTTCAAAATTGGCACTCAGCTTTAAACACATCCTACCTGCACGCACCAGTTGTCCTTTGACAATAGATTTTTCTGCCTAGGTGGATGTAGACTAGTGTAGTGCAGGAAAGAGTTGCAGTACGTCTGTTTCCTGAAAATGCCAGACAAATAAATCTCTTCATCTACTTCTTTAGTTAGTCTCACGTCCAAGTAGTCTGTTTCTATTGTTGAAAACCTATAAGTAAATTTTAACCATTGTGTAGAATTGTTCAAATAGTCTACAAAAGTTTTGCTTCAACTTCATTCCCTTTAAAAGGATAAATATGTCAAAACCTAGTGTAATATTTTATCTTCTGCATTACAGTTTCATTAGATAGTATATAAAGGTTTTCCCAAAGGCTACAAACAGGTTAGCCACACTGGCTCCATGGCTATTCCACATTTTTGTAAATAGAATTTATGTTCAAAACAAAAAGTTTGATGACAGTACTATGCTCAACAGTTCTGTTACAACATCAATCTCCACTTGTGGTGCATTTAAAGTTTAAGAAGCAGTTGAATCCATTCAACTGCCTCATTGTGAGGATGGATGTATATAAATCAATGACATCCACAGTCAAAAAGTTACACTCAAGGTCAAACTTAATACTGTTGATATCACGTAAGAAAGACCAGGAGTCTTTGCAAATAGTAGGTATTTTCTTTACATATTTTGATAGAATACTATCTATCAATTTTGAACAGGGAAGACCTACCATCTACATATTATTTTGTGGGTTTAATGCATAATTTTTTACAATGTTAATGTAAATGCACTAGTAAGAATATTTTTATGTTGTTTTTTATCATTCAATATTTATAGATAATTCAATGGAGTTTTATGATTATTCATGATTTTATTCATTATTTTTATTGAGTCAAATTAGTGCAGGAAGTGCAATTATTTGTCACTTCCTGTTAACTGAGTATTTGAACAGACCAGTTTAGCTGTTTTACTTGTCTTCTTCTGCGGAAGCTGACTATCTGGACATCAGGTTGCCTGTTTCTACACATTTTTACAAGTTTGTTTGCTCATTTTTGACTGTTTATACATATATATATATATATATATATATATATATATATATATATATACACACATTTTATATATATATATATATATATATATATATATATATATATATATATATATATATATATATATATATATTATATATACATACACACAAAGCAAAGGATAAAACGGAGACACAGACAAATCATTCAGTAAAAACTGCAAGAAATACTCAGCCAAGCTAGAGTTTTCACTGTGTGATACCCGTGTTTCTGAAGTAAAGCCATACTATTTACTTATGCTGTGCTGACAAGGACAATAAAAAGGCCAAATCATGCATGTTCACAGCTACTGAGTTTTTTTTTTTTTTTTGTCCTGAATGCAACCATCATCATCAACCCTTTTTTGCCATTTTCTACATGGGGTCAGGGTATCATGTAAACTGCCACCATCTCTTTTGACTCAATGCCACACTCTTGTCTTCTTTGACATTCATGCCTGACTGTCGCAGATCTTGTCTCAAACAATCCATCCAAATCTTTGCTGGACACCCTCATCTCCTCTTACCTTCTTCCTGTCTGTCCCAAATCTTCTTTAATAGATTGTCTTCTGCTTTTCTGCACATGTGCCCGAACCACCGTAATCTGTTCTCTTTGATCTTTTCTGCAACTGGAACTACTTTGGCTTCTGCTCTTATGTCTCCATTTCTTTACCTGTTCCACAGTGTGTACCCTACCACCCATCTCAGGCACTTAATTTCCATCACCTCTAGCTTCGTCATCTGCTCTGCCTTTACTGCCCAGGTTTCTTTCCCATACAGTAGTACTGGTTACACCACTGTTTTATACACCTTACTTTTCAGCTTCTTTGGCATTCTCCTCTCATACACTACACCGAACACACTATGCCGGCTGACTGCTGCATCCCTTCTTCTCAACCACCCTTCCAGATACTTTAAAGATGTTAACCTGTTCTACTATCCTTCCTCAATTCTCAGCTTCTTCTTATTTCTTCAATTTGCTGCCATTACCACTGTCTTTATCTATACTTAATTTCATCCCATGTGCCTTCAGCTTTGCATTCCATTCCCCTATCCTTTGCTAAAGTTCTTGATCCGAGTCTGTTGTAAAGCAACATTGTCTGCATACAGCAACCTTGTTTATCTGTCCCCTCTGACCTGTTTGCTAATGCATTCTATCACCAGTATGAACAACAGTGAGCTCAGAGCTGAATCCTGATGCACACCCACTCCCACTGGGATCCCCTCTGTGAGACCGAACACTGTTTGTACTTGAGTTATTTGATCTTTGTACACACCCTGCACTAATTCTACCAATGTTTCTGGGACTACGAACCACCCCATTACTGCCCAAATAAGCTTTCTTGGGACCTTGTCATACGCTTTCTCCAAGTCTACAAATACCCACTTGCACTCTTACGTCACCTCTAGCTTCTTCTCAACTATTTGTCTCACAGCAAACATTGGGTCAGTTGTGCTGCATCCTGATCTGATTCCAAACTGCTCATCTCCCATCTTACTTTCTACTGTTCTGCATATTCGTTTATCAATCACCCTCTCCAGAATTTTCATTCAATGTGGCAGGAGTCTGATACCTCGGTATTGCCCACAGTTGCTGATGTCCCCTTTGCTCCTGTACACTGGTATGAGTATGCTTATTCTCCAGTCATCTGGGATATGCCTTTCTCTCCACACTGCTATGAGTACCCTCAGGAGCCATTTCTCCTCTATCTCATCCAGCATCTTTATCATATCTAATGTGACCTCATCTGAGCCTGCTGCTTTCCTGACTTAATTTTCCTTAGTGCTGTTCTTAGTTCTTCTAGGGTGAGCTCCTCTTCTTCTCTCATCATAGGCTGTATCTGAGGCAGTACAGCATCTGTGGGGTTTTCTTCATTCAGAAGCTGCTGTAAGTGCTTATTCCATCTGCCTTTAATCACTTGTGGACTGGTGAGCTTGTTGTTTCTGGCATCCCTTATGAACGGTGTCTATCTTCTTTAAGTCTCTCTCTCTGCCTTGCAACCTGATGCAGTTTCTTTGTGCCACCTACTGAACTTACTTCCCAGAAGCTGGTAGAGTGCCTCTTGATGCCCTGTTCTTTGCTATTTCAACTCCTTTCTTACTCTCTTTCTTAGCCAACCAATATTTCTTCCTAATCTGGATCATCGTTCCTATCTCCCACTTTCTCCTGCACTCTTTTCTTTTGATGACTTCCTGGACTTCTGCATTCCACCACCAGTTTTCCCTGTGTACCTTATTTCCATACCTCGCTCAGCCACATAACTGTTCTGTAGTCCTCACACATGCTGTTTTGAGGTGCTGCCATTCTTCTGCAACCCCATCCATTTCCTCCTCTTCTTGGGGTGCTACAGCCTTGAGTAATTCCTTGAACTTTCTCTCTAGTCAACTTCCATGTCTTCAGCCTGGTCTCTGTTGACCTTAGAGCCTTCTCTGACCACTGCTTGCAGCTAATTGTGGCAACCAGTGGTTTATGCTGTGGGATGACTGCTTCACTGGGGATAACTTTGCAATCGCTAATTCTATCCCAGCGCCCCTTCCTTACTAGGTGGAAGTCTATCTTGTCTTGTATGATGGCCAGTCTTGTATGTGATCTTGTGATTGCTTCTCTTTCTGAACCATGTGTTGGCTACTATTAAGCCAACTGCCAGACAGAAGTCTAGAATGGCCTCTCCTTTACTCCTGTTGCTCCACCCATGTGGACCCAAGGCAGTTCTCATATCCTTTTCTGTCTGTCCAGATATGTGCATTCAGGTCAACCATTATCAACACCAATTAATATTGTCCTGCTATGCTAGTAAGTCCTGCAACTGCTGTCTGAATGTAATCTTCTACACTGGGGCATAGACTGAGATTACGGATATTGTCCTATAATTAGGCTGGAGCCTGACTGCCTAAGTCTGTCACTAATTCTGATGACATCCCTCATTGTCTACTGAAGCCTATCTCTCACCACAATTCTCACACCATTTTAGTCTGTCCTTTTCCTGGGTAGTAGAATCTGGATCCCAACAGGATGTCTATCCTCCTCTGTACCACCATGTCATCCATTTCCAGCCTCCGTCCTGTCAGTGAACCTACACTGAGTGTAGCAAGTCTTAGTTCATGTTTGGCAGGTTGATTGGTTTTATGTCCAGCTTTCGCTCAACAGAGTGATCCCAGGTAACCAAGGTTGGGCAACTGGACACCAGCTGGCTAGTAGCTTATCGACCCAGGGCTGTTGGGCTTTATGGTGGGCACACACTGGCCAACAGGGACACATACACCCCTTCCACCATTAACTTGGGTCCCTGGCGTAAGTCAGAGTAGGCCAGGTCTTCAATCCACTTATCACTGGCAAATACCCATGGCCATTTAGCAACATTAATCAACATGACCGAATCACCTAGACCCAGAATTTTACATCATCAAATGGCTAGCCCCACCATGGTGTGCAGTCTGTGATCCATGTTCTCCTGTCGTGAGGAAACTGTGCACCACAGTAAATGCTCAATGGGGTTGATTTATACAACTCTTCCCCTTATAGAGCACCATGTAGAGTCTGTGGTGCTGCCATAGCTCCATTGGTGAGTTTGAGATGGAAAACACAGCATGTTTTTTAAAGGTGGGTGGGAAGAACCCCACAGAGACACAAGAAGAACATGCAAAGTCTAAACAGGCATTGGTCAGACCTTGTGCGTGGGGAGGCAAAGACCATAACTATTATGCCAATTGGCCTGAATATAACCATAAAGACTTAAAAAGTTAAAAGTCATGAACATTCAGAAGCCATGTAGCTGAAACACTTGATGTCCTTAAGGGTTTATTTGCATATATCAAACGGGACTCCATTACAAGAGGTTTAAGTTATTACACAGTGAAAACTCCAGCTTGGCTGAGTTTTTCTTGCAGTTTTTTACCAAATGGTTTATCTGTATGTCCTTTTCGCCCTTTGGTTTGGATGTTAGTTGGGATATTTTGCAGGCAACTTAATATGTAAGGGCATAAGCTGGGTTTAAAGACCCTGTGTTTCCGAAGTATAGCAAAACTATCCACTTATGCTGTGCTGACGAGGTCAATAAAAAGGCCAAAACATGCAACTCCACAGCTAGTGGGTGTAGATTAATGTGTGTATTGTACTTAGTCAGCCACTCATAGCCGGCCTTAGGTATAGGCCAACTAGGCAGCCGCTTAGGGTGCTGGTCTAGCAAGGGCACTTTTCCAATATTTATTTGGTGTAGTTAGACCAGGATGGAAGCACCAGGTGGTGTGGGAAGGGCACCATGGAGCCTTTTTGCCTAGGGCACCAGTTGACCCAAGGCCGGTCCTGCAGTCACAGTAGCTAAATAGCATGTGCATATAAGTTACTGAAAATGTGCAAGATCAGTGCCATTTTGTATAGTCAGTCACAGTAATTGCAGGCATGAATGGAGATGCATATGCGAATGTGTTTGAAGTAATCAGTCAGTCATTTAGCTTAAGTATATGTTCCAGTTACAGCTCCTGATGGGTTTGTCTACAATAAACAAACTTAACCCATCACGGTGTCTCATCTGAATACAAGAGACACGCAACAGTGTCTGAATGGGACCTGAAGTTGAAGCAACTCACAAACTATGAGGCACCCAGTTAGAAGTGGAGGAATACACAGAAGCCAACTCACAAAGAGGTCAGTGGTTTTTCAAAGGTACTTAAACTTGTTGAAATGATTTTTCAGTTGCCGAATAAGTGGCAAAGCATTTAAAATGTTCAAAATAATTACAGAGAAAAACAATATGTCCGAAATTGTGACATGCTGATAAAAGTATTTGAAATAAATACAAAAGTGTTAGAAATAATTTCCAAAGTGTTCAAATGTACAAAAAGGCCAAAACAACCAAAATATTTTTCTATGCACTACTTTTTTGCATTAACTAAAACTTTTCAAAGTATCTAAAGTGTCCGGACTGCTCGCAGTATCAAGGTGAAGCCTTTTCAGAGAGACTGTTGTGCATTTGAGCATAATTACAACTACCTAGTCTATGCTTATATTTAAACAAATTTTGTTGTTATGGCAGAGGGATTTCGTAGACCTGGACCACTGTTTGAAAATAGTACTGCTAAGAATTAGCAAGTGTTTAAGGAAGAATATCTTTTCATACAGGCTGCATTTTCTGATAAAAACACGCATACAAAACATTCATACTTCTTAATTTAGCTGGCTCGGAAGCCACTGAGAAGGAATGTTTCACTTGTGTATGCACCTGCCATGTATGCAGGGGAGGGGAAGAACTGACATACTGTGATACAGGATGAAATGATGATCCTGAGTGCTTAAAACTTAAATTTAGAGAAATGTGTAACCCTCAAATGAATTTTATAATGGAAAGGCACATGTTTTACACAAGAAATCAAATGCCTGGTGGAACTATAGCAGCATATATTACCAGTTTAAGAAATAAAGCTAAAATGTGCAGATATGGCGATCTGAGAGATATGTTGATAAATGACAGGCTTGTGTGTGGTGTTAATAACAATGCAGTGTGAAAGATTTTGTTTCAAGACAGTGATTTAACTTTGAGCAAAGCAACTGACTGACATTTGTCAGATATATATGCTTACAGAAAAACCTATGAACATGCTTATGAATGACAAAAACATGCATGCAGTGTCTGCCAGTGCGAATGTTGATACTGTACAACATAAAGCTAAGATGAAAAAGAAATATAAACTGAATGGGGCCACAACACTCAACCTCATTGCTAACTGTCATAACTGTAGAGGCAGTCATGAACCTAAACGAGAGAAGTGCTTAGCTTTTGGTCAGCCATGTCATAAATGTAAAAAAAAGTGGAATCATTTCAAAAGGCTTTGCAAGTGAAGTGGCACATACTTTTATTAAAAGAGAGCAGATGAAGAAACAAATAGATCAGATAGAGAGCTGTGAGCACATTTTCTATGTTGATGGTGTCTCTGTGATTAATGAAACAGTTAACACAGTATATTATCGGCTGGCAGCAAAGGGCGAAATATTTTGTACTGTTTGGATTAATGGGAAACCTGTAGAGCTTAAAGTAGACACTGCATCCAAGTGCAGCAATATATCAGCACAAATGTTTGCCAAAGTAAAAACTGGTGAGAAACTTGATTCAGCAAAGTGTGCAAAACTAGTTACTTATAGTGGTGAGGAGATTCAAACTGATGGCGCTGCAGTTTTCACATAACATTCTGCTGAGAACAGCTATGACTTGCAATTTTACATAGTCAAAAGACACGTGCAGTCACTGTTAGGCCTTAAGGACAGTTTGAGAATGGGACTGATTTCATTTAATAAAGAGGTCCACTATATAAGTCTGAACAACCACAAAAGTTTTATACAGAATATTTTTAGTGAATATGCTGATATTTTCAAAGACAAGCTTGGCAAACTTCCAGTCACATATTCCATGAAGTTATACCATGAAGTAAGCCCAGTTGTCAGACCAGCAAAGAAGGTTCCAGTAGCAATTCAGAGCAAAGTAAAAGCAGAGCTTCACAAAATGGTGAATTTAGATGTCCTTACTCCAATAAAAGAACAGAATGAATGGGTATCTTCCATGGTTGTAGCTCATAAGAAAAGTATAAATGATATTCGAATATGTACTGATCTGAGAGATTTATAAAAAGCTCTTAAATGTCCTCATCATCAGATGCGCACAGTAGTAGTAGTAGCTGCTCTTATGCCAAATACCACTGTTTTTTTCTGTCTTAGATGCAAAAAGTTAATTTTGACAGATTTCGCTGGATCACAAATCTTCACTGTTAACCACTTTCAGTACACCATTTGGTAGATACAGATTTCTGAGAATGTCGTTTGGGATAAATTCTGCCAGTGAAGTATTTCAACATGCGATGGAACAAATTTTTTCAGGTTATCCATGTGCTATTATCGTACAAGACATTACTGTAGGGGGCAACTGTGAAGTTGAACATGATAGAAATCTCAAGAAAGTTCTAGACACTGCTCATGAAGTAAATCTTAAACTGACTCCTCAGAAATGTAAATTCAAGGGGTGTGGCCAAGGATGAACACAGGATAGCAGCAGATTTCTTCAGCTCCACCAATTTCATTACACTGACAGGAATTAATTACTTAAAAAATTAATTTTTGAAGTAATTTTCTTTCTAAATACGTTTGTTTTATATAGTTCTTGAACTATATCTAAAAAAGAAAGGAAATCTTAACAATATTCCTGTCAGAAATCACTGTGGAAATTTTCCTGTCAGTTTATCAGACTGAAATGAGTTCCAGTAAGACAAATTCTCAAGACTCCAGCATCAAGAAAGAACTTCAGTCTCTGATAATTATAATCCAGCAACTTATGGATAAAATGGATACTAAAATAGACACCTTCATAGAAAAAACTACAAAACAAATAGACCTGTTACATACAGACCTGCAACAACAGAAGAACCAGATGACAGGCATAGAAGAAGCTGTGAATGACATGGAAAATAGAATCCAAGAAGAGGAAATCAACATTGAGTTTCTGCTGAAACAAAATACACATTTACAAACAAAGCTGGATGACCTGGAAAACAGATCTAGGCGCAATAACATTAGGATTTTTGGACTGCCAGAAAATATTGAAGGTAACAATATTACTTCTTTTTTAACAACTTGGCTCCCTAAAACTTTAGACTTACCAGAAGCATTCTCTTTTGGTATCAAAGAGCACATAGATCTATAGCTAATACTAACTCTAACAAAAAATATCCTAGATCAGTTATAGTTAGATTTCTATCATCTTTTGATAAAGAGATGGTTCTTAAATCTGCTTGGGCTAAAGCTCCTGTTAAGATTAATGAGACAACTGTGCGTTTTGACAATGACTATTCTTCCATGGTAATAGCTAAAAGAAAAGTTTTTCTGCCACTAATAAGGGAGCTTAAAAAAGCACAGTTTAAAACATACCTTCTGTTTCCTGCCAAGCTTAAAATCTTCCTTCCTGATGGTCCTAAGGTTTTCGATGATTTAGACTCTGCTTTACTGTTTGTCAAAGAAAAAAGGATTTTGGATAAAATAGAAGAAATGGAATGGGCTAGTTCTTCATTAAAGAGATTGGCAATTGAAGCTTCGTGGAAGATTTCAGAGAAGAAGAAGAGACTAAAAAACAAATGATTTGTTATATGTTTTTTTTCTCTCATCATTTTAGTTCATTATTAATCTTTTTGAATATAGTTCCTGCATTTCTAGAAAGCCACAAATATTTTGGAAAAGATTTAATCAAAGTTATTCTCTATGTGCAAAGAAATGTTTTGTTTCATAACCAGTCAAAATACCTGAAGATTTAATGGCAAGCTGTGATTCAATTTGTTTCTCTTTCTGAAAAGAAGTAAGGTTAGTAATTTGATACATTTTTTATCTTTACCTTTTTTTCCTTCTCCTTTTATTATTTTCTTTGTTTAAACAATGACATTCTATTTAGATTATGTAGTGGGTAAAGGGTGGGGGAGGGCAGGGAGAGAACAGTAATGAAAATATCATTAATAGAATAATAACATATTTATTCCTTGTAAAAGTTTTTATAAGTTCTTCAAATGATATTTCTAATTATAATTTCTTGATTATACTGCTTATGCCTGTTTGTAAATAATCTGTTATGCTTTAACTAATAATAATCAGAACTAAATAAGAGTAAATAATATGTTTTATTTTAACTCTATTAATATAAACAGTAAGTAACATTCCATTGTATATACTTCTTACAGCTTTCTCTTACATTTTTTTATTTCTGCCTCACTCCCTTTTATTTTCTACTCTCTTTTTCTTTTCTTTATTAATATATAGAAATGCTTTTGATTGTGTGGGCACAGTGAATAATAGGATTTGTATGAAAATTGAGTTGGGAGAAGAATGTTGAGTTTTATTGCTTGTTGGTAATTTTGGGCTTAATTTCACTTACATAGAGGCTGTAATGATCTGTTGAATACATTGTGAAGGTTTTGTCATGTTTAGATGCATTTAACACTGCTAAATGAATGTTTGTCACTAGTTTTTAATAAGTTTCCCACCAAAATGTTAAGAGAGACAATCTGAGATGTGGGCTGTCTCATGCACAGTGTTCATGAGTTACTTCAGAAGCTTCAGCTCACAGAATTCTCACAGAGAAACTGAAAGCAGTTAGTATAACCTTTGACATAGTTATCACACTGACACACCACAGATTCAGGAAAATACTCTATTCATAAAATATGTCAGTTATAATGTTTTGTTTCATAACCAGTCAAAATATCTGAAGATTTAATGGCAAACTGTGATTCAATTTGTTTCTCTTTCTGAAAAGAAGTAAGAGGCTGTAATGGTCTGTGGAATACATTGTGAAGGTTTTGTCATGTTTACATGCATTTACACTACTAAATGAATGTTTGTCACTAGTTTTTAATAAGTTTCCCGCCAAAATGTTAAGAGAGACAATCTGAGATGTGGGCTGTCTCATGCACAGTGTCCATGAACTACTTCAAAAGCTTCAACTCACAGAATTCTCACAGAGAAACTGAAAGCAGTTAGTATAACCTTTGACATAGTTATCACACTGACACACCACAGATTCAGGAAAAATACTCTATTCATAAAATATGCCAGTTATAATGAGTCTAAATGATGTAGTTTCTTGTAGTAAGTAAATGTCTTATTTTAGAAGGCATAGAAAATGAAACATTTATTTAAATGTTTTTGAAAATCTACTTAACAGCAGCATAATAATCTGTGTTAAAATTTGTGTTCCAAACATATACTTTACTATAACTCATTTAATTCATCTGATTGACAAGCATAAATAATCTTATAACTCTATTCTGGAAGAAATGTCATGTGATATATTTTAAAGCAGTAGGTTAGCATGATTGTAAAATCTGGTTATTAAAATGTGTTTGCTGTGCATTATTTTGTATAAAGCAGACAGATTTATTCTAGGGACAGCAAGTAGGATAGTGCTCAACAAAGACACAACTCAGTGAGATCAGATATATATATATATATATATATGTGTGTGTGTGTGTGTGTGTGTGTGTGTGTGTGTGTGTGTGTGTATGTATGTGTATGTGTGTGTGTGATGGCTTTTTTTTTATATAATAATGCAAGTGTTTCTGAGAATCTGCATAACTATCCAATATGATTTATAATAATTTCTATGAATACAATATTTTACTCTATTGACAAAATGAATGTTTGCCACAAGTTTTAATAAGTTTCTCGCCAAAATGTTAAGGGAGACAATCTGGGATGTGGGCTGTCTCATGCACAGTGTCCATGAACTACTTCAAAAGCTTCAACTCACAGAATTCTCACAGAGAAACTGAAAGCAGTTAGTATAACCTCTGACCTAGTTATCATACTGACACACCACAGATTCAGGAAAAATACTCTATTCATAAAATGTCAGTTATAATGAGTTTAAATGATGTAGTTTCTTGTAGTAAGTAAATGTCTTATTTTAGAAGGCATAGAAAATGAAACATTTATTTAAATGTTTTTGAAAATATACTTAACAGCAGCATAATAATCTGTGTTAAAAACTTCTGTTCCAAACATATACTTTATTATAATTCATTTAATTCATCTGATTGACAAGCATAAACAATTTTATAATTCTATTCTGGAAGAAATGTCATGTGATATATTTTAAAGCAGTAGGTTAGCATGATTGTAAAATCTGGTTACTAAAATGTGTTTGCTGTGCATTATTTTCTATAAAGCAGACAGATTTATTCTATGGACAGCAAGTAGGATAGTGCTCAACAAGGGCATAACTCAGTGAGATCAGATATATATATATATATATATATATATATATATATATATATATATATATGTGTGTGTGTGTGTGTGTGTGTGTATGTGTGTGTGTATGTGTATGTGTGTGTGTATGTATGTGTGTGTGTATGTATGTGTGTGTCTGTGTGTATGTGTGTGATGGCTTTTTTTTTTAATAATGCAAGTGTTTCTGAGAATTTGCATAACTATGCAATATGATTTATAATAATTTTTATGAATACAATATTTTACTCTATTGACAATAATGAGTTTAAGTAAATGCTCATATACAAACAATTCAAGATTTTTTTTTTGGAAGCTGTTAATAGTATTCACATGACAGAAAATAGATGCATCTTAATATATGCAATGTCTGAATCATATTAGCCAAAGTTTTGATTTAAATGAATGTTAGAACCTAATTTTCTCTCCTCTTGATTTCTAACATCAAGATTATTTGAATGCTATTTGAATACAAGTGTTATATATTACATAGATCTATATAGTAGTATGAACAGTTTAAAAAAAAAAAAAAAAAAGTTTATTTTAGTTTATATGATGCTGTTTTACCAAATGTGTAGTTTTGTCTTGATAGATAATTGAATTGAAAACTGTTAACCTCAGTTAAATATAACTAGTATTAAATTGATAAGGTGGTAGCTGAGGTACTGCTGCTTAGGGTAGGGGGTTAACTTGAGTAGTAAATACTACTCTAAGTTGGAGTTTTCAACTCAGGCTGGATGCAAGGTTTAATCCTTACATTATTTTCACTTGTTCATTGTTATATGTATATAGTTTTGACATCCACAATATATTTTGTACACTCATTGTCACTACAAACAAAATTGAATCCTATACAAAATCCCATAAGAGATTTAATAAATACAGCTATATTTAAAGGTACACCTAAAAGAGGAGAGGTAACATTATTTATCTTGTTATTTCGATCATAAGATTCTTGAGTTTTAAAAATGCCAAATGACATCTTTAAAAGGAATTTCTTTAAACATTAATGGATTGAATAATCTGTGTAAAAGGGCAAGCCTAATAAGATACATTAATTTACACAAGGCCAATCTAGTCTTCCTGCAAGAAACCCATCTCTTGAAAAAAGATATTGATAAACTAGCCACTAATAAGTATACAGTATTGGTTAGTTCAGAGCACACTCAGAAAAAGAGGAGTGGCTATTTTATGGAATAAAAGTATGCCCATTCCTAAAACCATTAAGTCTTTTCAATCTGTTATGCTTTAACTAATAATAATCAGAACTAAATAAGAGTAAATAATATGTTTTATTTTAACTCTATTAATATAAACAGTAAGTAACATTCCATTGTATATACTTCTTACAGCTTTCTCTTACATTTTTTATTTCTGCCTCACTCCCTTTTATTTTCTACTCTCTTTTTCTTTTCTTTATTAATATATAGAAATGCTTTTGATTGTGTGGGCACAGTGAATAATAGGATTTGTATGAAAATTGAGTTGGGAGAAGAATGTTGAGTTTTATTGCTTGTTGGTAATTTTGGGCTTAATTTCACTTACATAGAGGCTGTAATGATCTGTTGAATACATTGTGAAGGTTTTGTCATGTTTAGATGCATTTACACTGCTAAATGAATGTTTGTCACTAGTTTTTAATAAGTTTCCCACCAAAATGTTAAGAGAGACAATCTGAGATGTGGGCTGTCTCATGCACAGTGTTCATGAGTTACTTCAGAAGCTTCAGCTCACAGAATTCTCACAGAGAAACTGAAAGCAGTTAGTATAACCTTTGACATAGTTATCACACTGACACACCACAGATTCAGGAAAATACTCTATTCATAAAATATGTCAGTTATAATGTTTTGTTTCATAACCAGTCAAAATATCTGAAGATTTAATGGCAAACTGTGATTCAATTTGTTTCTCTTTCTGAAAAGAAGTAAGAGGCTGTAATGGTCTGTGGAATACATTGTGAAGGTTTTGTCATGTTTACATGCATTTACACTACTAAATGAATGTTTGTCACTAGTTTTTAATAAGTTTCCGCCAAAATGTTAAGAGAGACAATCTGAGATGTGGGCTGTCTCATGCACAGTGTCCATGAACTACTTCAAAAGCTTCAACTCACAGAATTCTCACAAAGAAACTGAAAGCAGTTAGTATAACCTTTGACATAGTTATCACACTGACACACCACAGATTCAGGAAAAATACTCTATTCATAAAATATGCCAGTTATAATGAGTCTAAATGATGTAGTTTCTTGTAGTAAGTAAATGTCTTATTTTAGAAGGCATAGAAAATGAAACATTTATTTAAATGTTTTTGAAAATCTACTTAACAGCAGCATAATAATCTGTGTTAAAAATTTGTGTTCCAAACATATACTTTACTATAACTCATTTAATTCATCTGATTGACAAGCATAAATAATCTTATAACTCTATTCTGGAAGAAATGTCATGTGATATATTTTAAAGCAGTAGGTTAGCATGATTGTAAAATCTGGTTACTAAAATGTGTTTGCTGTGCATTATTTTGTATAAAGCAGACAGATTTATTCTAGGGACAACAAGTAGGATAGTGCTCAACAAAGACACAACTCAGTGAGATCAGATATATATATATATATATATATATGTGTGTGTGTGTGTGTGTGTGTGTATGTATGTGTATGTGTGTGTGTGAGTGTGATGGCTTTTTTATATATAATAATGCAAGTGTTTCTGAGAATCTGCATAACTATCAATATGATTTATAATAATTTCTATGAATACAATATTTTACTCTATTGACAAAATGAATGTTTGCCACAAGTTTTAATAAGTTTCGGCCCAAAATGTTAAGGGAGACAATCTGGGATGTGGGCTGTCTCATGCACAGTGTCCATGAACTACTTCAAAAGCTTCAACTCACAGAATTCTCACAGAGAAACTGAAAGCAGTTAGTATAACCTCTGACCTAGTTATCATACTGACACACCACAGATTCAGGAAAAATACTCTATTCATAAAATGTCAGTTATAATGAGTTTAAATGATGTAGTTTCTTGTAGTAAGTAAATGTCTTATTTTAGAAGGCATAGAAAATGAAACATTTATTTAAATGTTTTTGAAAATATACTTAACAGCAGCATAATAATCTGTGTTAAAAACTTCTGTTCCAAACATATACTTTATTATAATTCATTTAATTCATCTGATTGACAAGCATAAACAATTTTATAATTCTATTCTGGAAGAAATGTCATGTGATATATTTTAAAGCAGTAGGTTAGCATGATTGTAAAATCTGGTTACTAAAATGTGTTTGCTGTGCATTATTTTCTATAAAGCAGACAGATTTATTCTATGGACAGCAAGTAGGATAGTGCTCAACAAGGACATAACTCAGTGAGATCAGATATATATATATATATATATATATATATATATATATATATATGTGTGTGTGTGTGTGTGTGTGTGTGTGTGTGTGTGTGTGTATGTGTATGTGTGTGTGTATGTATGTGTGTGTGTATGTATGTGTGTGTGTGTCTGTGTGTATGTGTGTGATGGCTTTTTTTTTTAATAATGCAAGTGTTTCTGAGAATTTGCATAACTATGCAATATGATTTATAATAATTTTTATGAATACAATATTTTACTCTATTGACAATAATGAGTTTAAGTAAATGCTCATATACAAACAATTCAAGATTTTTTTTTTGGAAGCTGTTAATAGTATTCACATGACAGAAAATAGATGCATCTTAATATATGCAATGTCTGAATCATATTAGCCAAAGTTTTTGATTTAAATGAATGTTAGAACCTAATTTTCTCTCCTCTTGATTTCTAACATCAAGATTATTTGAATGCTATTTGAATACAAGTGTTATATATTACATAGATCTATATAGTAGTATGAACAGTTTAAAAAAAAAAAAAAAGTTTATTTTAGTTTATATGATGCTGTTTTACCAAATGTGTAGTTTTGTCTTGATAGATAATTGAATTGAAAACTGTTAACCTCAGTTAAATATAACTAGTATTAAATTGATAAGGTGGTAGCTGAGGTACTGCTGCTTAGGGTAGGGGTTAACTTGAGTAGTAAATACTACTCTAAGTTGGAGTTTTCAACTCAGGCTGGATGCAAGGTTTAATCCTTACATTATTTTCACTTGTTCATTGTTATATGTATATAGTTTTGACATCCACAATATATTTTGTACACTCATTGTCACTACAAACAAAATTGAATCCTATACAAAATCCCATAAGAGATTTAATAAATACAGCTATATTTAAAGGTACACCTAAAAGAGGAGATGTAACATTATTTATCTTGTTATTTGTTATTTCGATCATAAGATTCTTGAGTTTTAAAATGCCAAATGACATCTTTAAAAGGAATTTCTTTAAACATTAATGGATTGAATAATCTGTGTAAAAGGGCAAGCCTAATAAGATACATTAATTTACACAAGGCCAATCTAGTCTTCCTGCAAGAAACCCATCTCTTGAAAAAGATATTGATAAACTAGCCACTAATAAGTATACAGTATTGGTTAGTTCAGAGCACACTCAGAAAAAGAGGAGTGGCTATTTTATGGAATAAAAGTATGCCCATTCCTAAAACCATTAAGTCTTTTCAGGATGACAAAGGAATGTTTTGTATGGTTACAATACAAATTAATGGGAAGACTTACACTTCAATTAATGTATATTGGATACCTGGAATTGGTATTAATACAGTGAAACATCATATTGATAAGATCATATCATTCTCTATAGGGGATATTATTTTAGCTGGTGATTTTAATTGTATACTACATGAAAGTGATACTACCACTATAAGGAAAAGAAGAATTACATCTAATGCAAAACATTTAAATGATTTTGCTAATTCTTATCATTTGAATGATATTAATAATCAGATAGATTCAAAATCATTACCATACACCTTTTTTTCTAATAGATACAAAACTTAGTCAAAAATAGATAGGGTCTTTATTTCTAACCAGATGGTAACAGATTTAATTAATTCCAAAATCATTTCATGTCCTATATCTGATCATAACTCAATTGTTTTTGAATTCATGATAAAAAATACTCATAATGTTCAGATCAAAAGGATACCAGCATACTTAACTCAGCTAAAAGACTATAAAGAATATATACTTTCAGAAGTACAACATTTTCTAGACATAAATAATACTCCTGAAGTCTCCATTGTCTATGTTTGGGATGCCTTAAAATCATATCTATATGGACAAAGTATCAGATGGTATAATAATAAAAGGAAATCTTGGGATAAGGAATTGTTAGATATTCAAAGTAAATTAGACTCTTATAAACATAATAATAAAGAAAATATTATGGACAAGAAAGTTATTGAAGAAATAAACAAACTAAATGGGAAATACAAAGAAATTTTAACTCACAAAAGTTAAAATAACTTTAGAGAAATACAAGTTTTTGTCTTATTCAATAAGCCCCAAATACTTACATAGACTTAAAAATAAAACAAAAAGATTGAATAAACAAAACCATATCAAAGAAATCTTTTCTCTAAGGAAAAAGAAGAATGTTTCTAGTATACCAGAAATACTGGATGAATTTAGAAATCACTTTCACAAGATTAACCATAACAACATTAACATGGAACCTAAAGATAAAATAAAGGAGTTTATAACCACAAACATGAATAAAAAGCTTAATAAACAACAGATTAAACTATTGGACAAGAGTATTTCATATACAGAAGTTATTACACAAATAAATAAGCTTAAATCAAACAAAGCACCGGGTAATGATGGTATTATACCAGAGATATATAAAATCCTTTCTAAAACTACATATTCATTAATATATAAGGGTTTTATTTTGGCCCAAACTGAGTTAATAACCCCCATCTTGGCAATATACATTTATTTCACCAATTTTAAAACCTAATAAAGATCCAACTAGATGTTCTTCATATAGACCCATCTCATTACTTAATGTTGATTATAAAATGTTTATGAGTATTTTTGCTGATAGATTGAAGACAATCATCCCGGCATTATAGATATAGATCAGACGGGCTTCATTGTAAATAGAAATACTTTTGATAATATAAGAAGAACTTTAACATTAATTGATTTTGCAAATAGGAAAAAGAAAGATTTAACACTTATTAGTCTTGATATAGGTTCAGCATTTGATTCAGTAAGTTGAGACTATCTGTTTACCTTACTGAAATGCACAAACTTCTCTGATGCATTTGTAAATTTAATTGAGCATTTATACAAAGGAACGCTGGCTTATATTAAGGTAGGAACATATGTTTCACAAAAATACCCATTCTTAAAGGTACAAAGCAAGGATGTCCACTTTCTCCACTATTATTCACTTTAGTAATGGAGCCTTGGGCTAATTTGATTAGAAACAGTACTGACATAGAGGGTTTTGAAATAGGCGAAAATACAACATCAAAAATTCAACTTTTTTGCAGATGATGTTCTAATTACATCAGCAGGATCTAATTCTTCTATGCAGTCTTTATTTGATAAAATGATGAATTTTAAAAGTATTTCTGGTTTAATATTCAATGAAGAAAAAACTAAAATACTACCTATATATACACGAAAAAATATTCTCATTAGTGATTTTACTAAATATGTACCCAATTCAGGTCAGATAACTTATTTAGGTATAATACTATCTAAAGATATTAAATCTATTATATATAACTATAATACCTGTTTTCTTAATATACAAAATCTTTTTAATACCTGGAATAATATGTTTTTTACTATGGAGGAGAGACTTACAATTATTAAAATGATAATATTCCCCAAGATTTAATACTTAATACAATCAATAATACTTTCACCTACAAAAATAATTATCAAGAAACTGAATACACTAATGTTAAATTTCTTATGGGCACCTAATAGACCTAGGATTGCATTAAAGAAACATACTAATAGCTGGTCTCAAGGGATATTTATTTTCCGGGCTTTAATTTATCTATTATCTCTTCTATTATAAAAGTTATTACTTTATTAATAGATCAGTCATATATCAAAATGGAAAGATTATTGGGAGCTAATTAGTATGCACTTCATGAAAATCTCCTTAACACATAAAAATATGATTGTAAATAACTCCATGTTGTGGTTGCTAAAGGAATTTTGTACTTCACCTATTACACCTAAACATATGGTTTGTTACCCATTAAATATTATTATTAGTTATCGTAACTTTATATTCACGCACCCTAAGTATAGGGAATGGAATTTGATTGTATTCCTATAATGTATACTCAGGGTATGCTTATGTCATCTACTTCTGAAGGAGCTCATTTAGCTATAGATAATGATCTAAAGTACTGGTATCAGCTGATATCTGATAATAAAGTTAAAAATCTAGATTTCTTAAAACAAGAATTTGATCTAAGAGAAACTTGCTGGTTAGAGGTTCAGATCTTTAGACAACATCTCATTGATAGAATAGATCTAATGTCTATAACAGTTAAAGAATCTATTCCAAAACTGATTGATTACTTGATATTAAATTTACAGCATAAAGTTTCTGATAAAGGTAAACTTTCATATATACATAAAATTATCAGACAAGAAACTTTTTACAGTGTAGATTCATACTGGAATTATTTCACCTCTATTAATGGGGACCCACCAACTCAACAAGATAAACAATATATATTGGAATCTGCTTATATAACTACATCTTCCATTGTCTGGAGACTTTATACATGGAAATTTTTACATAGATCTTTTTATACACCTTTGATGATGAATAAAATAAATAATAAAGATAATCTATGTAAGAGATGTAATGTAGAAATTAATGCTGACTGGGCTCATATGTTTTATGACTGTATGAAGTTGAAAGAATACTGGAAGTCAATTAATGAATTTTTGCAGGCTCTTTTTACAGATAATTTCATTATTTCTAAGTCTCTTATATTATTCAACACACCTGTACCTCAATGTGTTAAAAGATTAAGCTTCCCTTGTTATGGTCTATCCTAGCAGTGGCCAGGAAAATAATAACTAGAAATTGGATTTCAGATACACCTCCTTCGTTCAATGAATTTAAAAATGTTATGAATATAATGTGCCATATGGAAATAAGCACAATTAGAATGAGAACAACTAGAAAAACATCATATTACATTGTATGGGATAATTCACAAAATTTGTTAAAAAAATTCTAATTTCAATAGCACGGTATTTTAGTTTAATTAATTGATCTGATTGTAGTGGATGTCTTTGTAAATACTTTAGTTGTTTTGTTGAATATTATAATAATACCTATTTTTAATTACTTGTATAAAATTGTTATGATATTTCTCTTATATGTTAAAACAATAAACCTGTTTTGAAAAAAAAGAAATGTAAATTCAAACGAAAAGAAATTACTTATGTGGGTCATTTGTTTACCAGTTCTGGCTTACAAACAGATCCGTCTAAGCAAGCAGCACTTCTTGAGATGCCAGTTCCAGAAAATGTCACAGCTTTACAATGATTTCTTGGTATGATCAACTATTTAGGAAAGTTCATCTCAGACCTAAGTGAGCTTTCAGAACTGTTATGTGAATTGACACACAAAAATGTTACCTGACCCTGGTTGGAACACCACCAAAAAGCATATGATGTTCTGAAACAGAAAACTGCCAGTCCACCCACATTGAGATATTATGATGTTCACAAACCTGTTCTATTTTCTGTGATACTTCATAGTATGGTCTTGGAGCAGCATGTCTTCAAGAAGGCATACCAGTAGCCTATGCATCCAGATCTTTAACCCAAACTGAAATGCAGGATACACAAACTGAAAAAGAGCTTTCGACAGTAGTGTTCACTCATTCAAAATTCAATGATTATATTTATGAGAAACCTATCCAAATAGAGACTGATCACCAACCTCTGGTGACAATACTGAAAAAGCCAACACATACAGCCCCAGCATGTTTGGAACATACGATGTTAAAATTGCAAAAGCACAGCTTCAATACTTTCTATACAAACAGCAAATTTCTATACCTTGCTGATACTTTGTCAAGAGCACCCAGACAAACAACAGAATAGCATGATAATGAAAAAGCAGACTTTTAAGTCATGGAAGTCAGAAAGTTTTCCTCATTACGTCTTGAAGAACTCAGAAATCGTACAGTTTTAGATCCATTTCTTCAGAAGCTGAAACGTTATCAGTCAAGGATGGCCAGCACAACAAATCTGGCCAGCATGACAAATTTACCACTTGACATACATAAGTATCTGCTCTACAGAGATGAGCTCATTATGGAAGATGGATTCATCATGAAAGGTCTTAAAGTGGTAATTCCTTCAACATTACAACAGGAATATACCAAAATTTTGCATCATGGTCACCTGCGTACTGATTCAAACTTCTATGTCAAAGGATATAGAGAAGGAAACTCTAGTATGTTCCATATGCAGCAGTACTAAATCACTCCACCAAAAAGAACCACATCAGCTAAACCAGATTCCTGAACTACCATGGTCGACAGTTGCTACTGATATTTTCGAATGGAATGGCCAACATTGCTTAGTATTAGTAGACTCATTCAATTTAAAATTTACCTTCTTCCTAACTTAATGTCCAGCACTGTCATTACAAAATTGAAGAGACATTTGTCTGTTCATGGTAGTCCGCACAAAGTCGTATCTGACAATGCTGGACAGTTTACAAGTCAGCAGTTAAAGAATTTTGCTGAGCCTTGGGACTTCGTCCTTGCTACTAGTAGTTGAGAGTATCCACAGTCCAATGGATTAGCTGAGTGCGCAGTTCAAAGTGCAAAATAGTGGTTAGAGAAATCCAGGAGAGATGGTACCGATCTTTTTCTTAACCTACTTAATCTCAGAAACATTCCTTGAGATAATCTGCTTGGTTCACCTGCTTAGAGATTGATGCCCAGACAGATTAGAACAACTCTTACGATCAGTAAACAATTATTGACACCAAATGCAAACAACAACAGAATGGTCAAGACTCAAAATTTGACAAATGTCAGTCACAAAAATTGTACTACGATAAATCCAGCAAACCTCTCAGACCATTAAGACAAGGAGACATTGTGAGAATGCAAATATCTGAAGGATATGACAGAGTGGGAATTGTCAAAGACATTTGTGAAGAACCAAAATCTTATATCTTTCAATCAATAGATTTCATGAGGAATCGAAAACACATATTACCAGTCTCCAAACCAGTGATACAGCAGACTGCCTGTGCCAAAGACTATTTCTAAGAGTGACTCTACACTTGTTCAAATTCCAGAAGACAGTGTACTTTCTTCAAGTAATCCTGATGTAATCCCCAAAGATTGTCCCTGTTGCTAAACCCAGTCAAAGTTTTTATGTGACCATATCAGGTAGCATTTCCAGACTTATTTCCAGATACACAGCAACTTGGACTTGAATTCATTTATTGTTATATGTTGATGTGACATCTAGATTGTAAAAATATCTTTTTCTACTATTGCATGTCAAACAAATCAAAAAGGGGGGATGTAGATCATTGTGTGTATTGTATCTAGTCAGCCACTATAGCTAGATAGCACATGCATGCATATAAATAGCTGATCATGTGCAAGACCAGTGCTATTTTGCATAGTCAGAGTGAATGCAGGCATGAAAGGAGTTGCACATGTGAGTGTGTTTGAAGTAATGAGTCAGTCAGTTAGCTTAAGTATATTTTGCAGTTACAGCTCCTGATGTATTTATTTACAACCTATCACGGTGCCTCAGTGTCTCATTTGAATATGAGACATGCAACAGTGGAGTCTGGCTTTATTGGCCAGAATGCAACCATAAAGACTTAAAAAGTAAAAAAAAAAATCACAGACATTCAGAAGCCATATAGATGAAACACTTGATATCCTTAATGTGTCATTTGTATATATCCCATGGGCCTCCATTACAGGAGGTTTAAGGTATCACACAGTGAAAGCTCTAGCTTGGCTGAGATGTTCTTGCCATATATCTGCAAACTCTCTATACATATTTCATAGGATCATAGGAAGTTACTAGGCTATTGGCCCTGAGGCCCTTACAAGCCTAGCCAAGAATTTAGCCCATGTTCCAACAAGTGAGCACCCTATGCCACTGTCCAGCAGGGACACAGGAGGAATTCCCAGGGGTGTATTTTCTGTTCCCTATCCTCCAGTTATCCAGGTTGCACTTAAAAAGGGTTAATGAGGTACTCTGCTTTACGTGGAGAGGGAGTCTACTCCACAAAAGGGGGAGTCTCTGGGACACAAATCTGTCCTGCCAACATGGCCTATTGATGTCACAAACCAGGTTGAGGTCACTCGTGTGGGTTACTCAAGTGGCGCTTGACTTGCAGATATGCAGCAGACCCATCAAGGTGGGGTCTGAGATTGCTCTGTATGCCAGACACAGGTCACCTCTGATGAGTCTGTAGGAGACTGAGTAGAGGGACAGGGCTTTTAGCCTATCTGTGTAGGGTAGATGTTTGAGGCCCTGGATTCTCTGGGTGAGTAACCTCTGTGGTCTCTCCAGCTGCTGCATGTGCTTTGTGAGGTACATGCTGAAAGGGGAATTGCACTCAATAATGGGTCTTATAAGGGAAGAATACAGGGATGTTATGACCACCTTGACCCTGGATGAGATACCCTTACTAATGAGGTGGGCCATGTAGAAAGCTTTCCATACAACGGAGGCAATATGGTGGTCAAAAGTCAGTTTGCTATCAACCTAGGTGCCCAAGTCCCTCACAAATGACTGTGTGCTTATGACCTTATTATCAATGTGATAATTTATGGGGACATCACTCTCCCCAAAAGGGATGATGCATTTTTTGGCATTCAGTCTGAGGTCATGTTTCTGGCACCAGTCATTTGTTTGGGAGAGACTCTCTTGGAGGATGTCCACATCACTAGGGGAATTGATGACAACACCCAGTTTGCAGTCATCTGCAAACTTGGTCAGCCATAGCCCACTAGATCTGGCCTGCATCTCCAAGAAGTATACTCCAAACAGCAGAGGCCCCAAGACCGATCTCTGGGGTACACCACTCATTATGGGTCTATTACTTGAGGTGGCTTTCCCTATTTTGACTAGGTGGGTTCTATCAGTGAACCAGTTTGCTACCCATCTGGTAACATATGGATTGATGCCTAGTTGAGAGAGTTTATCTATTACACCTGAGTGAGGAATAGTATTGAAGGCTTAGGCCAGGTCAAGGTAGGTGTTGTGCACAGTCTTCCCCTCATCTACGGCCTTGATGAATGTCTCAAAGAAGTTGACCAAATTTAATAGACATGACCTCCCCCTGACAAAAACAAACTGCGTGGGATCAAGTGTCTGGAGGTTGCCAATGTCCTTCCTAAAAAGGTCCATGATAATACCCTCCCTGGCCTTGCAGAACAGGCTAGTTAGTCTGATGGGTTTATAATTTCCTGAATCAATGGATGCTCCAACTTTGTGCAAAGGGATGACAGTGGCTGTCCTCCATTCAGCTGGGATGAAACTGGTACTCAAGCTTTGGTTGAATAGGGTGCCTAATGGTGCTGCAGGTTCCTGCATGAGTTCATGTAGGATGCAGCCTGGGATATTATCAGGTCCCATGTGCCTGTATTGTTTGCCTTTCAGAGGGCAGTGATGACTTGCTCCCTAGAGATAAGGGGAGGGGGCAGGTACTGGGGATGTCCTGTTTTACCGATGGGGGGACATAGGAGTGAAGTTTTCACTGAACCTGTCTGCTAGCAGGTTAACTATATCTACAGCATTTGTGTATATGGTGTCCTTGACCACCAGTTCTGAGCAGATCTGGGTGCTTTCCTTGAGACTGCGGACATAGGTGAAGAAAGCCTTATAATTGTCTTTAGTAGATGTGGCCAGTCTGGACTCAAAAGTTTGCTTTGGAGGATTTCACTAGTGCTTTTATTTGCTTGTTCAGGCTAAGGAGAGGTTGCTTCCAATTAGGCACCTGCTCCTTCTTAGTCCTGGACATCAATTTTTTCCTTTTATTATAGAGTTTATTTATTGTAGATGTCCACCAGACAGGTTTACTCTTCCTTGACGAGGATGATTTCATCCTGTCTGGTACTCCTGATTCCATGCAGCTATATAAATGCTCATATAGTACTTCGGTATAAGTTTGGACAAATGTGCCAGTTCCTATGGAGGGGGAGGGGGCTGTGAAACTGTTTATACCTTCCCTCAGGAGGTTGTAATCAGCTTTGAAGAAGTTTTTTTGTTTGACCCTAGCTGGGGAGGGGGTGAATTCAAAAGTGACTGCTTTGTGGTCGGTATTTCTTCCAAGATAGTTAAAATCGCCCAGGATCAGGGTAAAGGGTCGAATCTTGAGAGATTTGAAGAGGGTCCAGATAGGTGGAGTGGGGGCATCTTGAGTCAAAGCTGGAGGCCTATAGCTAGCTGTGATTTGAATAGGGGTCTTGTCAATTGTTAACTGCACCCGGACTGTTTTCTGTGCATCATACTGTTTGACCAGCCTAGAGGTGTGCACGTCTTTTATACATATATTGCAGCTCCACCTCCTTTTGTTTTGCTGCCCATGGTCTGGGGTCTGAATGAATGATAGGATGAGTAACCTCGTATGGCTAGGGTGCTCTCCACAGTTTTGAACCAGATTTCTGTGACTGCACAAATGTCCGCTTCTTCCAGGGTTAAGAATACTTGCAATGAGTGCAGTTTCATGTTTGTGTGTGCATTGTGTATTTATATAAATATATACAATATATATATAGAAATATCTACCTATATATACGCGCGCGCACACACACACACACACACACACACACACACACACACACACACACACACACACACACACACACACACACCATTTGTGTATGCATACTAAGCTGTAGGGAATGTACTGTTTTCAATTGCAGTTTACATACGCAACATGCCTGATAAAGTGGCATCTTTATTTAGCTGTAATGCTTGTTCGACTTGCTGTTCTCTGCCTGACTATTGCTGATTGTCTGCATTTGATTTTGAATTGGAGTTATTCATTTAAGATTTGGTTAGTTTTATTTTTTATCTTTTTCTTATATTGCATTTTGTTTTGCTTTAAGTTACTTATTCTTTTTGGAGTTTTAAGAGGTCTTGGCTAGGGTCAGTTAGAAAAGAATTCTTTGGCAGACACTAAATAAAATCCAGCTAATTAGTGAGAGGAGCTGAGAAATAGCATTCCTCATTTAACTAAAAATATTTAGTGGCATCTTTATTTAGCTGTAGTACTCGTTTGATTTGCTGTTCTCTGCCTGACTACTGCTGATCACTCTCTACATTTGATTTTTCCCATCCATCCACCCTGCTTTTTGTGCTTTTAAATTTTGTGGCTTTCGAGTTGCCTACCCCTACTATAAATCTGATTTTGGATACTCATTCTGGTTTTATTTTATAAACTCAGTCTACCAAGCACTGAGAAATCAAATGGGAAGGCCCTCCCCTTAGTCTATGAAACTTGAATTATCTTCTGTTTCCTACCTACCCACTCAAAAAATACACTTTATTAAGCTGCTTTTTCTGTATTTGTGCTTCTTCCTACTTTAGCTTTTTGCTACACATTCAGTTGCATTTAATCTGCTGCATTTATTATTCCTTGTTAGTAGCCATATTACAATGCAACAGTTATTCTAAGCCGCTTAGTTTCATTTAAGCGCTTGTGCTCCAAACTAGTAATCTTACAAAAGTATGGTTTGTGGTCTACACTCTTGTGGTAGCAGAGGTAGCTTGCCACCTTATGAGTTGGGAATTGCTGGCTGAAGGCTTATAGTCTCTCTTATTCTAAAAGAACTGTAGTACTGATTTAAGCACTTGGGCTCCCAACAAGTTATTTTACATCAAGAAGGTTTGTGGTGAACAATCTTATGGCAGGAAATGGTAGCCTCCACCCTTCTAGGCTGGGAATTGCTGGTAAAGGCTTATATGCCTGTTATTCCAAGTGTCTTTGTTCTGGTTTAAGCACTTTGGTTCCAAACCAGTTATTCTACATTAGGAAGGCTTGTGGTCTACACTCTTCTGGCAGGAGAGAACAGCCTATGCCCCTCTGAGCTGGGAATTGCTGTTGTAAGTCTTATTAGGCCTTTATTTAATTGGCTAGAGGGCTAGCTTGTTTAAAACATTGAATCTCTGTACCTGGGGTATTTGATCACCACACTACTTGGGAAGAGTGTTTCTGTGTTGAATATCTGCACATTTTTACTGTTTTTTGCAGTATTTAGTTAGAGATGCTGCTCTCTGCGCAGCAGTGCCTAGCAGTAATCTGTATAGTCACTGATATCTCGCAGCATAATTCCCCTCATAATCTTTGTAGATGCCGATCTTTTGCAGTGTATGTTTCCTTAAAATACCTTACTGTCTAGACAATTTTTTTTTTTTTTTTTTAAGTACAAGAGCATTTGATTTGCAGATAGCTGAACATTCCTTGTCTTAGTGACCTATTCAATATTTAAATTTCCCTCACTCCCCCTTAGTAGATCAGTAGCCATTGGATATGCAGTTCTTGACTCTCTCTGTGGCCAATCTGGTTGAGGTGGGTATTCTGAGGCATTGTAGCAATTGCCTCATGTACACTGACAATCTTCTTTTTTTCTTCTTCTTTCGTTTTTTCCCAGTTAGGGGTTGCCACAGTGGATCACCTGTCCGCTCATGATTGGCAGTGGAGTTTTACAGTGTTGAGTTGCCAGCCCGGCGCCCAACCTTCCACAGAAGGCACTCAGATGCACACACTCACACCTAGGGCCAATTTAGTGTGTCCAATCCACCTATAGCATGTCTTTGGGATGTGGGAGGAAACCGGAGTATCCAGAAGAAACCCATGCGACCACAGGGAGGACATGCAGACTCCGATGTACACTGACAACCTACTTATTCATAATAAAACAGATAAAGCATGCAAGAGATGTAAATGAGATGTCCAGCTATTCTGATATTTCTCCAAGCCTTTATGCTCTTGATGCACATTTATACACTACATATAAATTACAAAAAAATTACCTATACCTCCATACCCCTCACTATTCATTCAGAAAGAAAGCTATTACCCCTTACATACCCTGACTCAAACTCTAACCTCTGCCAATGCAAAGACATCCACCCAAACCCAGGGCCTAACCCTCTGAATGGCAACTCTACCAGCTCTTATAAATCACTAAATATCACAACGCTCAATCTCCAAAGTGTTAGGAGCAAAATACCAGAATTCCATGCCTGGATCACTCTCAATAACCCAGATATACTAGTCACAACTGAAACCTGTCTGAAACCCCATATAAAAGATGCTGAATTTCTCCCTCCAGGCTATGCATGCCTAGGGGCTGACAGACCTCGTAAAAAAAGGAGGAGGCATTGCAATAATGTATCCAAGCACCTTCTCCATTGCACCTTACTCCAACCCTTCTCCACAATTTTCCACAGCTGAGATACTAATATCATTTTTAAAAAAATGAATAACTCTAAGAACCTATACATTATAGGCATATATATCCCCCCAGGCAGCAACATTTCCTGTTATACAAGAAATTCTTTCCTGGGCGTCAAACATACAAAATGAAACAATTAACCTGAGCGATGTTAACCTCAACTGGCTAGATATTTCAAATCAATCTCAGCCACCTAACATCAACCTCTGTAACCTTACACAACTATCAACTGACATTACCAGACCTAACGGACAAAGACAGTGGTTCAGTCCTTGACTGGATACTAGTCTCTGACTCAAACTCTCAGAAGCAGGCACACTTTCTCACAGCATCAGTGATCACCTCCCTCCCTATATCCTACATAATAATACACCAATACCATGGCAGCATCATTATGTACAAGTTAGACACCTCATCAATTTCAACCCTACAACCCTAAACGAAACCTTAAGAAAGATTAACTGGAGTAGACAAAGTCCTTCCACTTGATGAAGCAGTAGAATTTTCTAATTCTGCCTTCCTCGATATCTTAAACAGACTTGCCCCATTAAGGCAAAAAAAGACTTGAAACTAATCATGCCATTTGGCTCTCCAGATCTACCAAACAAATCATGGTTGCCAGGGACAAAGCATGGAAAAAATGGCATAGATCAAAGAATCCTTCTGACCTACAATTTAGACAGCTTCGTAACCAAGCAAAGTGTCTAGTTATAAATAACAGAAAATAACATTATTTCAGCCTCCAAAAGAAATATAAACAAAACCCCAAAAAATTCTGGACTTCCATATCATCACTGTTAAACCCTGGCACCAAAAATAACCCCTGCCCACATTCTGACAAAACACCTAGCGAAATTGCCACACTCTTCAACACACATTTCATCAATACAACAGCCCTGCCTTGCCGCCACCTTCCCTCAAACCAATTGCAAAATTAATTCTTCCCCACCAAATTCCTCATTATAATACACTATTTCCTCTCTTTCAACCTTTTCTTTCTCCCCCATACCCACTGTTACTATCACAAAACTACTTCTTAAGCTGAAACCCCCTGAATACCTTCACTTATCTGCCAAGGCCATTGCCTACGCCATCAGTATACTTCTTAATAGATCTATCCAGGAATCTTGTGTACCTAATATCTGGAAGAAAGCATTCATTCTTCCTCTCCATAAAGGTGGCAATAACACAGACATATCCAATTTTCGGCCTATTGCCATTCTCTCCCCCCTTTCTAAAATTCTTGAAAAATATATCCATAATCAACTTCCAAACTATCTACTTCAGAATCAACTCCTCTCTCCAACTCAATATGGATTTAGGCCTGGCCACAGCACAACCACTACTCTTATATCATTCATGGACACAGTCAATCGAGCTCGAGATGCTGGCAAAACTCTATCTGCACTCTTTCTTGACCTTTCTAAAGCCTTTGATACTGTATCCCACCCTTTACTTCTCTCCAAACCCTTTAATCTAGGTGTCTCCCCCCAACTCTAAACTGGTTCACTAACTACCTGACAAATAGGTAACAATCTACTAAATGGTGCAACTCTTTCTCCCCATTCCTCAACACATCCACTGGTGTTCCCCAAGGCTCCATTCTTGGACCTCTTCTCTTTAGTATTTTCATCAATGTCTTTCACTCTTCTCTTATTAATCATTCAGTGATACAATATGCTGACAACTCTACCATTATCTGCTCCTCCTACTCTATTACTGAACTTCTTCAAATAATCCAAAATGCCTTTTCTTCTACTGAAACTTGGATGACTAATAATCATCTTTCCCTAAACTCTAACAAAACCAAGCTGCTGCTATTTACTCCCAAGAAAAGTACTCCCTTAAATAAGGCAGATTTTATCATACACTCTGAAAACATGAACATTATAGAGGTAGTCTCTCATACAAAGCTATTAGGAGTTATCTTGGATGAAAATCTATCTTTTGACCTCCATGTTCACAGTAATATAAAAAAACACTCCAAAAACTAGGCACCCTTTACAGACATAAAAACTTTCTTAACTGTGCAACTAAGCAAACCCTTGCTTTACCTTTCTCCTATCCTCTCTCCTATATGGTGCTCCACTTTTCACTAATATCCAGTCCTCCTTGAAAACTAAGTTTGAGCCCTGTTACAATAAAGTTGCCAAGTTCACAACCAATTCAAAACACTCCTCCCATCACTGCTCATTACATTCTCTTAATTGGCCTGAGCTCCCACAACAAGTAACATACCTACAATTAATCACGGTACATACAATTATTCATAATCCCATTGATTATCCAGCCCTCTCTTCTAAACTAACTCACTATCATTCCAAATAGACTGCTCAGATCAGAAAACCAACTTCTCCTCCAAGTTGAAAAACCTAAACTCCCGGCTGGTCACATGCTTTATTCCCTCTCTATTGTTAAACAATGGAATGCTCTCCCATTACCTATTAGAACTACAAGTAATGTCTCCTCCTTCAAAAAAATCTCTCAGACTACCACTCTGGCTTTGCACATGTATCAGCTCTTAACCTCCTAGAACCTGACGCCTAATTAAGTCCTGTTCATCCATTTTAACTTCTTCCTTCCTTATTAATTAATGGCTACATATACTAAAAGTCTCACCTAAGTCTACCAAATGTAACTCTATCTCAAAATTCATGGCTCACAGGATTGATTATCCTATACTTTCAAAATAGCATGAACTGTATTTGAATTGTACTGTTTAATCTACATGTGCTTTATTCTTATTTCTCTGCATTGTATAATCTCTTATTCAGTGTATTCTATTGTATATTTGCATTATATCTCTTTTACTAATTGTTTCTGTTATTATATATTGTCAAACTATTTTGACCTGTTGAGCTTTTCTCCCCAGGCCTCCACTGAAAATGGGTTCTAACTGGCCCAGTGGACTTTCCCAGTAAACAAATGCTAATAAATAAATAAATATACTTTAACGCTGGAGGCAAAAGTCTCCCATACAACCAAAACTAATCCTATAGAGGTTGCTAGTGACATTTATACCCCACCTACTGCACAGGGTAAAGACCCTACACATAAAACTACTTATGCTGAGGCACTTAAAGGTAACCTTCCTAAAGTACTAAGACCTCCGTCACAGTACAATCAAAAATCTTTAGCCCTCACGTAAACACTCCATTAAACCACCACCCACAGCTACACATAGTAACACCATAGCCAATGCTTTTGTTGCTAAACCCTTAAGGCAAACTAGTCCACAGCCAAATTTCCTGGTTATTGGCGAGTCTATGGCTGGTGTTCCTCACCCAATGTAATGTTTTTGTTCATTAGATCTAGTATTGCTTGAAATAAAAATTACATCTGGGAATCCCGCAAAACCAAAAAAATTAAGGATCTATTCCAACGCTAACTTCTCTTTATTAACTGACACCTTGGTTAAATTCCAAGTAGCCCCATACCCAATAAACACCATAGCAAATCTCAGCCATATTGATAGATGTTATAGAGTGAGCTGTGCCTACTCATATTAAGAATAAGACAAATCCAATAGACAAGCCACTCAGGTGGAATCCCAATATCAACTGGTCATACAGTAAAAGAAAAAAAATCTTGGCCAAGCATAGAAGGGAAAAGAAGCCATACATACAAATAGCCCCCTGACCAAGCTAAAAAGGTTAATTAATACTTCAAAGGCTAAATTTGAAGAAAAAATGTCGTCTTAGTCAAAGGATAATCACAAAGCTTTCTACAACTGTCCGTAACCTCGGGGAAAATATGCAACAATGCACAGAACTTATTATGAGTGGCATCACCCACACTGAACCAGAGGCCACTGCTAACCTTTGGGCTGACAGGCACAACTCAACCCCCCCCCCCCGATAGTCCAAATAAAATACCATATACTATAATCCCCCAAACTATTACTAGGAACAGGTCATCAGTGCACTTTCCAAGGTCAAAAACACTGAATCAATGGGTCCCAATAACATCCCAAGATGCTTAATAAATAGCATGAAACACTACCTCTCTGGTCCACAAGAATTTGTTTTGAACTGGAGCCTACAGCACGTTTTGTGCCCAAGTAATAGAAGATGGCTACAGTCACTCCCCTGCACAGAGGAGATCCAACCACTGATCCAGGTAACTAAAGGCCCATAAGTCTGACCAGCCTTATATGTAAGGCCATGGAAAGAATAATCATAGACATGATAAATGAGGACATAGGTAACCTGCAAACAATGGACCCATCACAGCTTGACTTTGTTAAAGGAAGGTCATACCTATTAAATCTGGTAGACTTTTTTGAAAGGATCAGCACAGCACTGGATGAAGGCAAGACTGTGCACACAGCTTTTTTTGACCTGGCCAAGGCATTTGAAATAATACCCCACACTCAGGCAGTACAGACAAGTTCACTAATTTAGGCATAAACCCTTTTATCACTCACTTGATAGTCAACTGACTCATGTGCAGGACTCCGGTAGTTAAAATAGGTGATGCCACCTCCACCCAGTTTAAGTGCAACTTAGACCAGTGGATGGGGAATAGGAAATTTACGTTGGGCGTGGCACCCATGTCCGTTATGGATAGAGGTAACTTATAAATGCCTGGCCCTCAATGTCCTATTTGGATACAGGACATCAATATTCTTTTGAGAAAACTTAGTTAGGTTTAGAACCCACTCCCACCCCCAGCCTAGTAACAATCTATGAATCTATATATAGGATAATGATCAGGTCTCTAACCATAACCAGCTTGTAGTGATTACATTCCAATATGAGGGGAAAAAGCTTGTTAATCACCTTTCTGGTGTCTGGGAAGGAGGAGGTGCTACATAATGAAGCTGTCTTTCCATCACATTCTATTTGTCTGCTGGTGAAGATTTAGTGCCTTAGCTAAGCTATTCAACTTACAGAGCTAAAGGAAATCAATGACAAGGTATGTAATAGAGAGAGAGAGAGGCAGGGCACAGATCAACCCTTAAGAAACTATAAGATACTGAACAAAGGGATAGACCCTCTATCATCTCTTGGTAGCTTAGCGTATTTAAACATTGGTGACTTCTCTAATTGGCTGATACGTCTAGTGAGGTAGACCCCTAAGACGGCATTGTACTCTACAATTTGTCTAATCAGTGCTGAATAAAAGGGAAAATTACATCTTTATTTCTGGATGATACACCCTCAGCTATTAGCTATGCTAAAAGGAAGGAATATATAACTACATTTCCTACATAATGAGCAAAGGAGACAGAACTGTCAACCTAGGCACCCAGCTCACTGACTATATTTGTTTTTGTAGTGGAGCATTGGCTGACTATGTTGAGTGCAGGAGTTGTTTACCAAATAAAGACACTAGACTTTTTGCATGTAGTTTGTGCTTATATTCAGTCTCTCTAGTCTCTCTCTCTAAGTTGCAGCATATTCCTAGTATGACCTACAGACAACCACCTCCATCCATGGAGTTTCAAAGACAAATGGGGGTGGGGAACGGAAGTACGTTGTCAAGTCTTTCTTCTGTATCACACATGCACTCACAGCTACGGACAATTTAGGTTCCCCAATCCCCTACTGCATTTCTTTGGAATGTGGGAGAAAATTAGAACACAGAGAGAAAACCCAAGTGAACACAGGGAGGATATGCAGAGTCTACACAAAAGGTACTGTAGGTGAGAACCATACTGGACAGCCTCTTACTGTGAGGCAGCAAAGCCACCTGTTGTACCACTTCATTCTCAGTACACCTGGTACTGACCAGGGTGAGTTCTATCTGAAGGGTAAAGTCAGAGGTGTTTTTTTGCCAATAGCACCCAGTTTGCAGTCAGTTTAGAGATCAGAGAAGTGAATGCAAAAAAGGAGCGATCCCAGCAGAGGGCCTTGGGGGACTATGCTGGTTACCTTAATACTGTAAGATGAGGCATCTGCTGCATGAATTATGTGAGCTCTGTCCTTTAGTCAGTTTTCTAGCTATCTTACCAAGTAAGGAGTTACATTTAAAGCATTTAGCTTACTTAAAATGCTTGCATAAAGTGTGCTGCCAAATGATTCAGTTAGGTCATGATAAAGTGTGTGAGCACAACAGGACCACTGTCAACAGCTTATATGACCCTTTCAAAGAAGTGAAACAAAAGTTAGGTACTTAGTATAGTGATAGATTTATGTTGTCTTATTTTCGTCTGGTTCAACCTTTGCATTGTCGGATCCAAATGGATCTGACCTCAGTGCCTTTTTTGAAGCTTGTGATCCAGGACTCTGATTCCTCCCCTACCCAAAATTTCCCTCCATTCCAACTTAGCACCTCAGATCAAGTTTGCCAGGTACATCATTTAAATATCTATACAGAACAAAACGATTGAGAGAGTAATTAGAGGAATGAAAAACTGTCAGAAGCTTCGAATAAACATCTGTGTTCATTAATACAACAGATTTATGTAAAACATTATATACACCAACAAACCTCAGGCTGTTTGGGAAAAGAAGTGTCTGGGGAAGTGTGAAAATATAAAGAACAAAATCTAGAGATTTTTGAAAGGTATAAAAAAGAAATATGGACATGGTAAAAAAGAAGAGATATGACAACGTGCAATATTTATGCAAAGAAGAAAGACAAATTAAGTAATACAGAAAAGCAGCCCCAAAGGCATACAAAGAGAAATACAGGTACAGGCATCCAGATATGGAAAATTTCACAATACAAAAAATAAGATCACAAAGAGGGAATGTACAGCAGAATATTAGTACAGCAGAAGTTAAAAAAGTAGAAGATGAAGTTATGGAATACCTGCAAAGTGAAGGATTTACTGTAAAAAATCTAACACAGGTTATATCACAGCATGATGGAATGAGTTCCCTAAGTAATAAGGAGCAGGAGACATCTGAAGAAGAAATATGGACATGGGAAAGAAAGAGAGATCTAATATGGTGCAATATTTATGCAAAGGAGAAAGCAAAACCAATCAGTATAAAAAGAGCAGAACCAAAGATATCTGAAGAAAAATACAGAGGCATCCAGATATGGAAAATTTTACAATATAAAATATAAGAAAACAAAGAGGAAAAGTAGAAAAGATTATTGATGGAGAAGTTAAAGAAATAGAAACTGAAGTTACAGATTACCTGCAAAGTGAAGGATTTAGTGTAGAAAATCTAACTCTGATGACGTCACAGCAGGATATAGAAATGGATCCTCAAATTAAGGAGAACCAATGGAGTGGGAAACATCTGATCAGTTGCCAAATGAAGATACTTTGGAGCCTTCTACAGAAAACCAGTACATAAGTTCAGTTGGAGATGCACAGCAAGGAAAGGAACAGGAAATTGTGGCAACTCTGACCCAGTCAATGTTGTGGATTGATAGGACAGTGAGTTCCCATATGAAAGAGCAATGGATGACACAGGATAAAACTGAAAAGAATATATCACAGGAAGATGCTCTGGAACTTTCACAAGAAACGAAGAACAAAGAATGTGCTCTCAGTTTAGAAGAAAATGAACTAAGAGAAGAGTTGCTTGATTTGATAGAGATGGGCAGACATATTAAGATCAATGAAAGAAACAGACTACAGAAAGTCAATAAAATTCAAAAATTTCAGTGTGTGATAAAACAAATGAACATAGTAATTAGGAGTATTCACAGAGATTCCTGCGATATAACACAAGTAAATAGGATATATTACTGTGCAGCTAAATTAATAACAGATAGTCTTGCCACAAAAACACAGGGCAGTAAAGGAAGGGGAGAAATCAAATGCCATCATGGAAGTATCAAATATAGAAAACTATACAGCAAGTAAGACAAAAAGTGCCACTATTAGAAGAGTATAAAAGGAACAGAACAACAAAAATACTCAAAGACGTCATAAAAGCAATACTCAGTATCAGAACAGATGAAGATTTATCATACACTATTGCAAATAATAAACTAAAAATATCAGCACAGGCACAAAAACAGAAGATATGCAGATAAATATAAAGGAAAAGTACAAATAAGCAATTTATTGATGACCCAAAAAAGTTTTATAGAGAATTAGGAAACAAAGCAAAAGGAACTGAAACACCACCAAAAAAGGAAGAAATAGATATATTTTGGAGAAATATCTATGAAGATCCTGTGGAACATAGCAAATATGCTACACGGAAGAAGTAAAAAAGAATAAGAAGTTCAAACGTACAGCATATGAAATGGGATGAAGTAACGGCCAGAGAGATTAAAACAAAGTTAAGAAAAGCTCCTAACTGGAAAACCCCAAGCCCAGATGCAGTATCTAGCTTCTGGCTAAAAGTATTAACATCTTTACATGAAGATTTAGTCATGAGTAAGAACTACTTATATGTGCACCCCAAACAGACACCAACCTGGTTAACAACAGGAAAAACAATACCCCTGCTTAACAGGAAACCTGCATGCTATCCTAAAAACTATACGCCAAAAACTAGCCTTCCAACGACGTGTAAACTACACACTGGAATTGATGCCGACAAAGTTTATAGTCATTTAGAAGAAAACTCAATCATGAAATAGAACAAAAGGGTAACAAAAGAAAGTCATATGGAACAAAGGATCATTTATTATTAAATGAAGTCATAATGGAAAACTGTAAAATGGGGAAGAATCTAAGCATGGCATGGATATATTACAAAAAAGCATTTGACAGTATCCCACATTCATGGATAAAAGAGTGCTTAAAAATGTATAAGATACACCCTACACTGACTGATTACATTACAGCGACCATGAAACAGTGGCAAACCACTCTGCAGTTAAGCCATAATAAAGGACAAATTATTAATCCAGGGATAAAAATTCAAAGGGGGATATTCCAGGGTGACTCTCACTGCTGCTCTTTTGTCTTGTCCTTAACCCATTAAGCTGTCTACTTAACAGAATAGGTCATGGCTACAGTTTGGCTCCCAGGAAACAACAAAGTGTAAAGACTTCTTATCTTCTTTTTGTGGATGATTTAAAACTGTACAGTCCATCAAATGAGGAACTGAATGCACAACTACTTGTGGTCAAAACTTTTTCAAATTATATAAGAATGTCATTTGGTCTTGATAAATGCGCAAAAGCAACTTTTAAAGCAAGAAAGCTGCAGCACCATGAAAACATCAGTTTTGGACAGGAATGTGATATAAAAAAACTTCAGCAAGACGGAGTGTATAAATATTTTGTGAAAGATCGACAATAAAACATGAACAAATGTGAATAAAACTAAGGAATATTTATTTTAGAAGACTAAAATTAATACTAAAAACAGCATTCGACATTTAGGAACAAAGTCCAAGCTATAAACCAATTTACTCTTCCTGTCCTAATTTGTAGTTTGGTGTTGGATTGGTTGGACAGGAAAACAAGAAGGATGCTTCATGTTTATCAAATGATTTATAAGAATTGGTGCATACCAAGATTATATATTCCCTGTTCTGAAGGAGATATGGGCCTCCTCGAAACTGATTACATGTATAGATCTACAATCATAGGACTGCATACATATCTGCTGACCGCACAAGACCCAAACATAGTGAAAGTTTTAAAACATGAGGATAATAAGTCTAAGATGACTTCCCATAGTTGCAAGTATAGAAAACACTCCCCACCCTACCCCCAATTCCCACCTGCCCCCAGTGGTCCAACATTTATTATAACCAGAAACCCCTCCCATCAGTCTGATAACCACCCACACCATTACTCCCAACTCTAACTCCACCACCATCCCACTACTATCCCTCCACTTCTACTAACATGATTTAGTATACCATACTTACACTCATTACATGCACTCACCTTGCATACCTTACATCTTACCAAAACTCCATTATTCTCCCACTCAACCACTTCTACTGCACTACTACACATGCATGCCTCACCTTCGCACGACTCCTCTCCCACCAACACTATAACCATCCCAATGCACCCCACACTTTTTCTATCAACTACAACAGTCAAACAAAAGGTGTTCCTAAAACTTAAAATAATCCCCTCACATTATCTATCACCTACTACACCCAAACAAAATGTTTCCCTAAAATACAAACTAGTTCACACAATGCCCTCAGCCATAACAAAACTTGCCCTCAGTGGCAACATCCACCTCAACCCTGGCCCTCCATCTCCCACTTCACTCCTAATAATCAGCCTAATAACCACAACTTATCCCAAATTACAGCCAATAGAAAGCCAACTGACCTTCTCCTAAGCCAAAATATCAGAAGTATAACCAATAAAGTCCATGAACTCTATGCCAACATAGACTTGCCTTCACATATATTATCATCCTGACAGAAAGCTGGCTAAAACCTCACATTAGCAGTGAGAAATTCTCCCTACTGGTTATAACACACTAAGAATAGAACGGTTAGACAAGAAAGGGGGTGGCGTAGTTCTAATGTTTAAACAGCATCTAAACATTCAGATGATAAACGTATCAGCATCTCAAATTGGCAATGAAGAAATAATTTACATCACCCTCAAAATAAACCAAAATAAAACCATTAACATAACAGGATGTTATTTCCCACCTGGCCATAATATCCCTCTACTAGAAAACCTCCTCAGTTGGGTTAACCACCGTCTTCACCAAGAGACCATAATTTTAGGTGATTTCAATACTGACTGGCAGTCCTGTTGCAACAACCATCCAGCCCACCATCTAAACCTTCATGGTTTCACCCAACTCATCCAGTCACCCACCAGAATAAATAAAAACTCCAACAAAGCATACTACTCTGGATTGGATACTAGTCAGCAAGATCACCCAATCATATATAGCAGGCTGCTTACCAGATAGCCTCAGTGATCATTCCCCAACATTCCTACTCAAAAAACACCTATATCAGGTTAAACCCATCATCTATCGGCAAATACGTAATAAATAAAACTTTAACCCACTCACATTCATCTCATCTCTCAAAGGCTGTAACTGGACTCCACTAAAAGCAGTTCAATTTTTCAATACTACCTTCCTAGACATCCTAAATAACCATGCCCCATAAGACTTAGATTCAAAGCCCAATCCTCCCCATGGCTACAGAAAACCACTAGGTCAGTAATGAAAATCAGAGATAAAGCCTGGGATCACTGGCGCAAAACGAAAACCCCCTCAGCTAGACAGAAATTCCTAGAAGTGTGCAATAGAGTCAAAAAGCTAATAAAACAGGACAAAATCCAATACTACCAGTCTGCCCTTAACTCCACCCAACACAACCCCAGCAATTCTGGTCCTCCATAAACTCCATCCTCCATTCAGGTAAAGTCAGTACCCTTCCACCTAACATTCTCCACTCCTCAGAAAATATTGCTACCTTATTCAATAAACACTTCACACAAACCATACTATCACTAGCTAGACAACACAACACAACCCCCCCTCCCCTCCACCCCACACCTACACCTAGTAATCTCCCCACTGCCTTCTCTTTTTCTCCTACTCCTATCTCCAACATAAAAAAAACTTTTAACTACACTCAAACCCACTAAACTAGCAGCCGATAACTTCCCAAGTGTATACCTAAAAATTGCCAATGCCCTAGCCTATCCAGTCTCAATCTTGATTAACCGATCTCTATCAGAATGCTACATCCCTTCACTATGGAAAATATCCCACATCACTCCCCTCCATCAAGGGCGCCCCCTCCACAGAACTCACCAATTACCAGCCCATAGCAATTCTCTCTCCATTCTCCAAAATACTCGAGAGATGCACTCACTCTCAAGTCCTAGACTACCTCCTTACTAACAACCTCCTAACAGTCAACATGGTTTCAGGCCAATCCATAGCACTACCACTGCCTTACTCACTTTTACTAACACTATCCTTCAGCATAAAAACAATGGTTCTCCTCTGCAGCTTTCCTAAACCTATCTAAGGCATTTGACATGGTCCCATACAAACAACCCACCTCTGTTCTCAATAACCTATCCTTTTCTCAATCTGTCACCAACTGGTTTCAGAGCTACCTGACTGGCCGCCAGCAATCCGTTGTATGTCAGAAAGGCATATCTCCCTAACTACCTGTCTCTGCTGTTGTTCCCCAGGGATCCATCCTTGGACCCTTACTCTTCTCCATTTTCACCAAACTGCCACCAAACAAGCCTATCTCATACAGTATGCAGATGACTCCACCATCATCTGCTCAGCCCAATCCCTAATAGAACTGCAAAAGATCACACAGGATGCATTTTCCTCTGTTGAAACTTGGCTATCTGATGCCCAGTTCATACTCAATCCAAACAAAACTAAACTCCTCATCTTCCAACCCACCAAACATACTCAAACCTACTCTCACTTTAATATTACAGCCAACAACACCATTATCCCCCCAACAGATCAAACCAAATTGCTAGGAGTTAAGATAGACAATAATCTCAAATTTGACATTCACATTTCCGTGACCATAAAAAAGTCCACAAAAAAATAGGAGACTTATACAGAAATAACCAATTCCTCACCAAAACAGCCAGGATTTCAGTTGCAAATTCCCACTTATATCCACCCTTCTCTATGCCTCTCCAATATATACCAACCTAAGGCAAAGCAATCTAAATAAACTCGAGACCTGCTACAACAAAATCTCCAAGTTTGCTACTGAGGCCTCCTACCATAGTAACCACTGTCTCTCACTTACTGAACCTGGCTGGCAGGAACTCCCTCACCTCCTTCAAAAAGTACCAACTCTCACTTGCCCATAAATTAGTAAACCATCCTCAAAGTCCCATCCTTCCAAAATCTACTCCGGCCATATTACACCACCAGACCACTATGTTCCAGCAACAAAAATCAATTACAGGTAACCATAGTCAAGAACTCTGCTGGAAAACCACTCTTCTCCAGCTCAGTAACTATGTTATGGAACCCCACACACACACACATACACACACACAATACCCTCTGTAGCATCATGCACTCACTTCAAAGCTGTATTTAAATCTCACCTAACAAAATGCTGGTTATGCCCTTGTAACACTCCTTATTAGACTCTCCCACTCCATCCACCCTCAACCTCTCTTCCACCCCACTAGCTATCTTTGATTACAGCCAACGCTGATGCTTGAAAGCTTACTTATAATGCTGCTCTAATTTTTTTACTGTAACAATGTGAATAACTATTTAATTCTTAGAATACATGCCATCTTAGATGGTACAGATGTTATGTGAGTACTGTATATACTATGTTATTCATTATGAACTATGATTGTATTAGTTACTTTTATACATACATCTACTTCTTGTAATCATATACCTAAAATCTTCTTTATTGTGGAGCTTCAGTCGGATTTTCCCAGTCAACAAATGTAAATAAATAAATAAATAATCGAACATAGGAATGATTAAGGAGAGGTGAATTTAAACCAAAAGATGAAAGGATAATACTGGTGGCACAAGACAGTGGACTACATACACTCTGGTTTACAAAGTCCATTGAAAATGTGAGAGAAACAGATAAAAGTAGGTTTTATAAAACAGAATTGGAAACAGTCGCACATCTTGTTGGTGGCTGTGATATACTAATGGCAGGATTGTATACTGAAAGGCATAATAATGTGGCAAAACTGTTGCACTGGGGATTGTGCAAACATTACAATAGTGAAGTAACTGAGAAACACTGAAAACGTGAGCCACAAAGCATTACAGAAAATAATGGAAGTTTATATCACTTGGGATCACCCATTACCAACAGTTCAAAAAATAGATGAGAGAAAACCAGGTATGGTAATCCGTGAAAGGAAGACAAAAGTAGCACTGATCATTGAAACTGCTACACCCAGTGACTATACTGTCTTACGTACAGGGAAAGAGAGTCATAAAATACCAGGATTTGCAGGCAGAAATGAGGGCAATGTAAGGATACCCAGATAGTCCCAATAGTAGTAGGACCAACGGGTCTTATAAAATAAATTTACAATCATACTTAGATATGTTACCAATACATGTAACTCTGTATGAATTGCAGGATGAGTCATTACTGGGCACATTACCTGCAAAGAGCACTTCTAGCTAACATCAAAGACTGAAACAATACTAATTTCATGAACTTTAACCATACTCTGACTTAGGAATAAGGTGCATTCCTGTCATGGTATTAGAAACCCAAAAGACTTGAAGAAATTAAAAAAAGAGAGAAACCATAGTAGTAGAGAATACAAATATTAAGGTCACAAAGACAGACAACAGCACAGACAGGGTCTCATGTGAGGTGTACCTGGTCACCAGAAGCTGTCAATGAGAATATTGGAAAGGAGAAAGAGGGAGGGTGAGAGGGATGTTGAACTGGATGAAAATAAGGCAATAAGGATCTATCGTTATGCTGAATACATAACTTTTGTATTCAATGTTGTCTATTTTTGTCCAATTTAACCTTTGGGACAGATTCCCAAGCTGCCAATCACCTAGGTTGCATCAACAAAGGACATTCCTGAGGACAGTGGCATGAACATGATCTAGATTATACTTCCAGTTTACAATGAGACACAAGGGTGTGAACCGTGGACCAAGTTGCTGTTGTACAAATATCAATTGGAACTTTATTCATAAAGGCTGTAGAAGTAGCCACCAGCCTTATAAAATGAGACTTTTGGGTTTTATACATAAAGATCAATCTCTTTTACTGTAAGCAAAGAAAATACACTGTGACAACCATCTTGACAGGGTAACTTTAGAGATGCCCTTACCCAATTCTGCCCTGAAGAAAGCTAAAAAAGTTGTTCCAATTTTCCAAGTCCTTTGCTCTACGAAGATAGAACCTGAGTTGATAATGAACACCTAGCATGTGCAAGATATACTCTCCTTTGTTTGAGTACCATGGGAGGTACACTGGTAGATCAACAGATTGACTTACATTTGCTTTGGATGTTACCGTAAGATGAAAAGAAGCATTTGTTCTTAATTTCACTCTGTCTTTTTAAAGCTAAACAGGGAAGCTTACAAGAAAGGGCTTGTAAGCTCAGAAATGCATCTAAATGAAGTAACTGCAACCAGAAAAATTGTCTTTCAAGAAAGAAAGTTTAGGTCTGCAGCAACTGCTAGTTCAAAGGTAGGTGGGGGGGGGGTCAAGGTTTGGAGCAAAATTGTGATATCCCAAGGGAATAGGAACAGGATCAATAATTCAGGGTCTCAGCAAAAAGGTTCCCTTGAGGAAGCCTCTGCAAAATTTCAGAGATATTATGTAGGTGTCATTTTGTCCAAAGTGAAACTGGAAATAGCAGTCATTTGTACTTTGCTAATAGAAAAACTGGATCCACTATGAAAAAATTCTCTGACAAAAACTCCAAAACAGAAGGGAGAGGTACTGAGAAAGGGTGTAAACTTTTTGACAAGGCCCAAATGTAAAACCTTTTCCATTTCTTGGTGGATTGTTTTTGAGAAGCTGAGTTTAACGTGGATCACTGAGGCAGGAAGCCTGGCAACTCTGGCTATAGTGAAAACTGGTTGTTGGTACCAGAGATAACAAGGGAAGGTTTATTGGACTTGTTCCCAATGTGTTTGAGGTGGACAGCACCAGAAAAACCCCAAGCTGAATCTGCGTTCTCAAGAACTTCCTCATCATTCTACTGATGTCCATTTCTGTAAGACTTCTGGATGACTGGGCAGACCTCAATGATGCCACAGAACGACGCCTGAATTATCTCCTCTCTTGGAATATCAAGAGTGCAGTCTTGGGCTCACCAGCTGCAGTAAAAAACAGGGTCATGGACAGAAAGGTTACACCTGAGGAACAATCCGATCAGATATCGGAGAAATCTTAAGATCAGGACCCGCAGAATCAGCTGGATCTGGGGACCTTTTTCTTGTTTTTTTACTTTTACTTTCTTCATCTCTTTCTCCCTTTTGACTTTTTCTTTTATTTTGTTTTAGACTTGTCCTAATTCTTGCCTGGGGAAGAAGAAGAAGTCTGGTAGACTCTTTTCTGAGGGTCTAGCAGCCATTTCAAGATTAACGTTTCCTTCCTGGTTTGTATGGCTCTGAAGCCACAAGAGGTGCAGCCCTTGCATTAAGTGTTTAAGTAGGTAGCGCCCAAACAGTATATGCACAAGAAATGTGAGTTCTATGGGGGAATTTTGTTCCCACAGACAGTGCATCCTTGCACCTTATTACCATTATGAAAAATAAAACATCAACAGTAGACAAAAAGTCTGTCACTGAGATAAATGCTGATGATCTACAGAAACCTAACAGCTACTAGCAGTAAATGGAAAAACTGAACTTTACCTAATGAATTTTTTAAAGGTCAACAAAAAAATAGCAGCACATCAGAAAATACTAAAACTAGAGAGAAAAGGAAGCCAAAAATGGCCATTTATATTTTACTATTAATACTGTCAGGGGGGAGAGAAACCAAAAACATGGCTATTTTAAATTTAATTAATATCGCACTATTAAAGTTTAGATAGATTAGATAGGAGAGGAGAAACAGCAAGAGAAATCGCAAAAGTGAAAATAAATTTCTTAACATACTGACAGTCATCAGATACACATCCTTATGCTTCAGGTGGCAAATGAAATTCTGAGGTATTAAGGTAGAGTGGAAGGAACTATGAGTAAGGAAGGAGTCAGAGCCCTGGATCCAAAGCTACAAAAAAATATGCCAAGGTTGGATCCGACAACCCAAAGGTTGAATCGGATGAAAATAGACAACATTGGATCTATATTTAATAGGCAGTAACTCACTTTGAAGAAGCCAAACTGTAGATGGCCTAGCTTAATTAGATTTCTGATGTCATAACTGAGGAGATCAGATATGATACATTCCACAGCTTTGCAGATCAGGCTTGTAAGGCTTATCGGTCTATAATTACCAGTGTCTGTGGTAGTACGCATTAACATTTTGTTAAGCCAAACATTTTTTATACATTATCATGTCACTAAAATCTGTATTTCATTCTTAAACAGGCGTAAATGTCAACATGAATGAAAAATGTATTCCCATGCACCAGCTTCTGCTCACTCACATCTCCAACACTGCAAATTTGCAGATAGGAACAATTTTTGTAATCTCTGTGATCTGTTTTGCATGGAAACATTTATATAAATATTACTAACTTTGACTTGGCATATCTTAGCAGTTAACATAGTCACAACAAAGCACATTCACCTGTTTCTTCATACACAAAGGTGATCCAATCTCGCCTCATTCTTAACTATTACCTCAGTGTCTAAAGTTTGTAGTGCTTTTTATGTATGACTAATTATTTAATTACTGAAGACTCAATTCTAGCATCTATATTTTACCACTCATGGGGGTTATCATTCCACTTCTGGTTCTGCAGTTATGTCACCCAAAGTGGTCTTTCTCTGAGTTGTTCCCAAAACCAACTTTTTTCCTCTCCTTCCAATTTCTTAAAAATTTCTCTGCTGAACATGTACCAGGCTGTAGACAGATTGATCACAAATCAGGTGTCATCTTTTATAATATACAGTTTAATGTCACTACTCTTGTCATGTAATATCACTGTCTTATGTGAGAAAGCACTGTTCTCCTAGTGTAATATACTCATAACGAATCCCCTCCCAAACTTCAACTACACTGGAAAGTCAGTCCTAACTTTTTGTTTTTAAGCATAAACAGCATACGTGTTAATTTTAATTGCATTACCTTTTAATACAGACTTGTATCTGAAATATATAATCATGCCCCATTCTTTAATAATACCACTTTATTCAATGACACTTAAGCCTACGCACTATTTCACAGACAGTATCTCATCAAATTTCTCAAACATTTACTGCAATAGCTGCAGGAAATGCTTGAAAGTTATACAATAATAGAGGAAGGAACAAAATGCACAGCCTGGATCCTCACCCAGTGCAAACCCAAGCATTTTCCATCTATATAATTCCTTACTTAGCTTCTTCTGCAATTTCCCACAAGTCTTACTAACAAAATCTTAAGAATCATGTCCTAACCCTATTCCCACATATTTAATGCATTTCTTCTTCCACAAAATCACATTTCAGTTGTAGAAATATGGAAGCATTGAAATTACTTGCTACTACTCATGTTTTTTTTTTAATTTTCCGTATCATGTTAGGACAGCCCAACTGTGTCAGTTTCATGAAATAGTTATGTCAAAATCCCTCCCAGGATTTGTTAAATATACCAAAATCTAAAATGAAATCTTCAGTTATTCCTGCCCAACTAACTGCCACTGTAAATATGCATATGTCATCATCACTGCTATGGGTTTTACATATAAAGCAAATAAAAATGGGGACAAAAGGCCACCTTACTTTGTTACTCTTCCAAGTCGAATTAGCAATGACATTCCAGCATGTATTTTCACCATAACAAAAGAAGTTCTGCATATGACAGTTGTCAAATTCATAAATTCTACAGGTTATCCAAACTTTAAAAGTACATTTTACTCTGCAATACCAAAGGCCTTGTTCTCACCCAATGTTGTGATTAATAACTTATCATTATCTGATTGTATACCCTTCATCACTAATCCAGTTTTCAATGTTAGCAAATGTCTGCCTTCCCCAACAACCCACATTAAGCACTGCCAATCAGTTACAGAAAACATTTGGCCAACCTCCTTGGACGTACTGAAATGAATAATTTGTAATCATGATTCACTACTTGGCCTATATGAAGAAGCATGACATAGGTCCTTTTCTTCCTTTCAAAGGGCAGTTAACAGCACTTTCTTTGCTAATAAAGAAATGTTTCTAGTCTCCAAAACCTTACTATAAATCTTTAACAAATAAGGTATTCCCTTTTGTTACTTAGTGTCCAAACCTCTACTGGGATACTATCCATGGCTGGTGTTCCACCCCTTGTCTGCCAAAGATTCTCTAATTCTTCCTGCATTATGGAAACTCTCTCTGTCTATGTTTCATCGCAGGTAAACTGAGGCAACTGTAAATGTTGCAAATACTATAACGTCTGATACTCATATTTAACCTACAGCACTGTCTGCTCAATACAATTTTGAGAAAGTACAGTTATGCAAGTTAACTTACCATAACAGTAGATGTTCAGATAGATTACTGCTTCAGTAGCTGTAACTATATAGAATATATCCTGCCAAGGATATCAGACGTCTGGCCAGTCTACAAAGTTTCAGGCTCCTTTATCACCAGCTTTACATCCACCCTTAACATAACAGTGCATGCAGGTATACGTGCACTGTATGGGTGCACCAAAACTCAGAGGTTTCTTGCACTACACAGGGAGGCTGAAGCCTAAAGCTCACGAATAATAATGCCATGTAAGATCATGTCAGGAAAGAAAAAGGAAGAGAGAGTTAACTCACCCTGGCACAAAAAAAGGGGATGAAGGGAGGATGCTAGTACGGCAAGCGTGATCTATTCCAACAGATACTGAAATGGTAATTACTGTACTATATTACACTGTATTACATCTTCATTAGAACACTGTTGCCATAGCCATATGAGATGATTACCAAAATTCAGGAAGAAAGGATGGAAGGAGAAGTGCCAGACTCTTGCAGACCTTAGAAAATAGCTCAAGCAAACCCTGCTCTAGCTCTGGAAACTGAGTCAAACTTATAGTGTTTAGTGAAACTGTGCACTGACGACCATGCATCTGCCTGTACAATTGATCCAGAGTGCACCCCTTTCCAAAAAGCTTCAAAAGAAGCCACATCTGTGGTAAAATAAGCCTTGACATTCTAAGGCAGACTTTTACCATGGTTTGATTAACAAAATTGTACAGGTTGAGAGAGACATTTAGAAATGGTTTACTTAAAAAGTGGCTGACCGTTTTTCTTACCATCAAAGGAAACAAAAAGTTGGTTAGATTTTCTAAAATCTTTAGTCTGGTCCAGGTAAATTCTTAACTGTCTATGGACATCTAAAGTATGCAGAATGTTCTCTCTCCTGTTTTTTGGGTTCAGGGTAGAACACAGGGGGATAAATACTCTGATTTAGTGTAAATTCAGAAACAACCTTTAGCATAAAGGGAGGGTTGGTTCTAAGACTCGCTCTTTGCTTATGAAAGAACATGAAAGGTTAAGTAGACATAAGGGCCTGTAATTCAGAAACCATCTACCAGAAGTCAGGGTGATAAGTAAAGCAGTTTTCCAAGTTAAAAAAAAAATAACAGAAGAACTGGCTGCAGGTTCAAAAGGAGGGATAGTGAACTTCAACAACATGAAGTTTAGATCCCAGGGAGGTGCCACCTGTTATTAAGTGGTTTGATATGTAACACCGTTTTCAAAAAAAGTGTTTGATTTAGGAAGAAAAGGGAAGATCTAGTGGCAGACAGGCAAAAATGGATGAAAGGAGTACCATGACAGAAGTGTATGCAAGGCCTAAGTTGAGCAATTCACACAGGTATTGAAGAACAGATGAGCCTTGATTTGGAATGGGTCTTGTTCTCTATTATGGCACCAACTATAAAATGTTTTTCATTTGCCGAAGTATAATTTCCTAACATCATGACTTCTTGCTTCCTCTGTTGTACAACCTCAGGAAAAAGGTGCCTAAATGGAATTAAAAAAAAAAAAAGATCATTCATGCAGGTAGATGGAGATTTCTGGATGGATGACAAATCACTTGTCCCGTATGAGCAAGTCTACTCTGTGAAACAGATTTTAATAACTGCACCTGGTCAGATACACAAGAAGGTAAAAACAATGTTTTCTGGGCCAAAAGGGAGTATATAGGTCAGTTTATAGACTGAGAATCTCCCATTCTGAATTCTGACAACAAATAGCCAGGGCTGGTCTGTACATCTCCCATCTAGGCTTTCGAATATTAGCTAAAACAATGTCCTCCCCCATAGTGCCTTTTTAGGCAGTGCCAAACTGAAAGTACTTCCAACAAAGCAAATCAAAACCAAGAAAATCTAAAGGTCTTACTGTTCAATGCTAGTAGTCAAAACAAAAAACTCCACTCCCTAGAAGGTCTCATCACCCTAGAGAATGCTGATATCTGTGTGGTCACTAATACATAGTTTAAAGCTGTGGAGAGCACACTGACAGTGCAAGTTTATAACGCCTTCCACAAATTTAGACCAGCTACTACACAGAGAGGGACTGATGGTGGAGGTGTCTCGATTTACATCAAAATAAATACACCTCAAGGCTAGTCAAACAGGACAATGCATTTGAGCTTCTCCGTGTTCAAATCAAAATAGGCAAAATCCCATACCACTACCTCGCAAGCTACCATGTATTTAAACTTACTGGAAATACTCACCATCCAGCCCAATACCATATTCATGGGAAACTTTAACTACCCATACTATTAACTGGGAATTATATACAATACCAAGTGTAGTGGGACAGAGATTCCTGGATTTTGTAAACATAAACTCCCTGGACCAGACTGTCAATATACGAACCAAGGGAGCAATCATACTGGATCTAGCCCTCACTAATATGGGAAAATGCTGCACCCCCCCCCCCCCCCAGTGTAATGTTTACTGTGGTAAGGTCAGACCACAAAATGGTCTCCTTTGAAGTAAAACTAAAACTTGGAATCCCAGCTAACCCCGGAATAGTAAGGAACTACTATAAGGTTAACTTCCTACTATTAAGTGCTAACCTGGCAAAATTACAAGCCCCAATAAAACCTGAGAAAACTGTTGCCTATGCAGAAGTGTTCACAGAAACCCTATGCAAGCATGTTAATAGTTGCATAGAGGCAGCTCTACCCACCAGGAAGAAGTACAGAACTAACTCAAATACAAGCCAGCCTAGTGGAATCACATCAATAGGCTGTATAAAAGAAGGAAGAAAATCATGGCAAAAATTAGGGTGTGCAGCACCCAGCAGGATAAAAGCACTCTCATCAAACTAAACAAACAGCTCAGAGGACAAATATAGCCTACCAAAGCCAAATTTGAGGTAAAGGACAACCACAAGACACTCTTTAGCTATGTCCCCAACCCCAAAGGTAACACAGAACTGTGTGCAGAGCTCATTGTTAATGAAGACACCTATACTGGGCACATTGTGGGTGCTGTGAACAGCACTTCTGCCAAACATCAAAGATTGAAACAGTACTAATTTCATGAACTTCAATAACACTTTGACTTAGAAATGGGGTCCACTCCATCATGGTATTAGAAACCCAAAAGATCTGGAGAAATTAAAAAAGCCAGAAGAGATAGCAAACCTGCTGGCAGACAAAATCAGCTCCAACTTTACCACTCTCTCCCCTCAACCTTCTCTCAGGAAATATCATTAAATATAACTCCCCCTAATATCACTAGGGAATGGGTCCTCACTGCTCTCTCTAAGGTCAAGAACAGCGCATCAATAGGCTCAGACAATATCCCAGGATGCCTTCTAAATAGCATAAAACATGGCCTATCAGACCCTCTGGAAGTTCTATTTAACTTTACCCCCAAACAGGCTTCATGCCTCATGAATGGAAAACAACAGTAGTCATCCTGCTGCACAAAGGTGGGCCAACTACAGACCCATAAGTCTCACTAGTCTCATATGCAAAGCCATAGAAAGAATTATCATGAAAATGATCGATAATAACATAGGAAACCTCCAGACATTGGACCCAACCCAATTTGGTTTCGTAAAGGACAGGTTATGCTTACTCAGTCTGGTGGACTTCTTTGAGAAGGTCACCAAAGTAATGGATGAGGGCAAAATGGTTCACACTGCCTACCTTGACCAAGGCATCTGACACAATACCCCACTCGGATACTGTTGACAAACTCAAGAGGTTAGCTACAAATCCTTAAGTCACCCAGTGGATAGCCAACTGGTTCCGACACAGGACCCAGGAAGTTAGAATTGGGGAGTCCACCTCTACAAAGAGGCTATTCACAAGCAGAGCCACTCAGGGATCAGTCCTAGGACCGCTCCATTCTGGCATTTACTTCTGTGAAGGCAAGACCAATGTTAGTGGCTTCTGGCTGACTAAATACGCAGATGATTGCAAATTAGGAGCAGTCATTGAATCCCCAAATGTTCTCCAGGAAGGGCTGACACAGACAAAGAACTGGTGTCAGAGCCATGGACTAAAACTAAATGCCAAGAAATGCATAATAGTATACTTCAGGAATTCATCCACACCTGGTACCTATTATAATGACAACACACCCCTAAGAGCTGACCCAGTAGTCAGGGCCTTGGGGACACATATAGACAGTTATCTAGCCTTTGATCATCACGTGTCTACAACAGTGTGGAAATCATTCTATGTTGCGCAGGTTATAAACAGAGATATGGCACCTAGGTCCAAGGAGGTCATTATTCCACTGCATTTGGCATTCATCAGACCCATCATTGAGTGCAATGCCCCCTTTAATATGTACCTAACCAGGTATAACCAACAACTGGAAAGTCCACAGAGGTTCCTCACTAAAAGAACACAGGACATAAGTAACATGTCCTTTGTAGACTGTCTCAAGGCCCTATCCCTGTATTCTGTCTTCTACAGGCTGTTGAGGGGAAATCTATGCCTGGCATCAAAGTCGGTTCTGACAATGTTGGACATCCTGCATATCCGCAAAACAAATAGCACCAGAATTACCCATTCTAAAGACTTAAACCTTGCTTGTGACATAAACAGGACCAGTTGAAGAGACAGGCATGCATCCCGGAGACTACCTCTTATCTGGAACAGGCTCCCCATCTATGTGAAGAAGAGTTCCTACCTAACCCAATTCAAGGGTACCTTGGACAATAGGATGGGGAACAGGAAATTCATCCCTGGTGTGTTATCTATATATCTAATGGACAAAGGCAGCCTGTAAATGGTTCATCTCCCAAGCACATACTTACACTTATCAAGAGAACTTGTCAGAAATTTGGGATGTATGGCTAGGCTTAAAAAGGCCCTTGTAGCCTAGTAAACACCTATGAACCTATACAAAATAAAGGGGTTATTTTCTCACTGGCACTTAGCGATTTCAATGGTTTTTAACGTATCTTCCAGTTTGCATCTTACATTTCTCCATACATACATTTCCCTACATTTAAAGTGTTTTGCTGACACAGTGTTCTCAACTGTTTTTGTGAAACTTGTTACCCATCCTTCTTTCAGGCAACATACTTCTCTTTAACTCTGTATTCATTCCTAGACTTGGTGCACATACTGTTGTAGCGAACTTCATACATTATTGACAGTCTGTTTCCCTCGTATATTAGTTTTGTTTTTTCATTCATCATTCAGTTTCCCCTTCCTTTCCCATTGTCATATAACCTTTATTGAAAGAAACATAACACAGTTCGTAGTTTGAAAACAAACGGGACTTTCAACAGCTAACATGCATTACAGCACCTCCTCCTCACCCAGTTAAATATATACTTTCATTTTTAATTGAATGTGAGATATAATACTTATATTTTACATTATTATAAATCAAATAGTTTTCTCTCTATTACTTACTTATTTCAATTTTTTTTTAAAGTATCATTCAGAACACAATTCTCACTTTGGTTATACAACAAACCAAGCAAAACGGCAGTAGTCTCCTCGTAGAAAAGTTTTATTATGTTAGCGCTTTCGCTTGGATAAATTTCCAAACTTCCTCAGACCCTTTGGTTATATCACATCCTTTTCCATATAAGCATATATTCACTTTCCACAGACAATGTTTCCAGTGTATTGTTTTTACGAAATTTTTTTTCTCTCGCTCTCCTTTTTTGTTTTTGGAAAACTGCAAAAGGGCTTTCCTCTCTTTCCATAAAATTGACCATAGTTTTCTTTTCTGCATAGGCTCATAAGTAAGTACTAGTCTAGCTGTCCTTGTGGGCCATTTTAAGCATAGCTTACTTTTAGTGCTTGACTTAACCTATCCAATTTGGTGTTAGACTGCCCCTAACCATCCCATGGTCAATAATTACATATGACCCCTAGTAAGAAAAAATGAGATCATACCATAGATAATTTGAAGGAATCCATCAATGAGATAAAGTATTTAGTAGCTGCCTCTGTCCATTAGTAGTACAGGGGGCAGCCCTGGGATAAACTGTAGGCTTCTCATCCATAAATTCAAGCTGCAAGGCATATGGACAGGGATACAACTTTGTTTTATGTGGATGATGAGTCTGTTTTAGAGTAATATCATCCTCTGTGAGAGAAACCTGTTCCTCCAAACCATTCTGGTGATGTTGCAGAAGAGGTTTAGATCCCTAGACTGAGTGTTTCTGATGCCATTTGACTTGCTATCGTGCATTAAATCTACTAATATTAGGTCAGAGGATGCCTTGTACACCAGGTCACCTCTTAGCAGTCTGTAGAATACAGAGTATAGTAACAAGGTCTATGTTAAATCAGTGAATGCTTAAAAAAAGTGAAGGCCGATTTATCAACCTTCTTTAAACGAAAGCTTAAAATCCCGAACACTCGGAACAGTGATTTTTTTTCCCTGGGAAAAAAATTGCTGTTCCACAAAAAAAAAAAAAAAAAAAAAAAAAATCTTCAAAACAGTAAATAAACTGGGGAGCTTCGTCCCCCACACCTCCTACTTAAATATACCAACCACGACATCACACCACAGTGGAGGAAATGGCAAAGTGCCAAAAATGGCCCAGCGATTTTTTTTTTCCAGGGGAAAAAAATCACTGTTCCGATTGTTCAGGATTTTCAGCTTTCGCTTAAAGAGGGTCGATAAAACAGCGTTCACTTTTTTAACTGATTTAATATAGACCCTAGTAACAGGGCTTTGAGTCAGTCCACACAGGACATATTGCTTTGGCCTTGTATCCATTCATTAAGTTATTTCTGAGGGCATTAAAGTTGTTGCATGTGTCCAGACAGATGCATACCAAAGAATGAGGGTTCAGTAAAGGAGTACAATGACATCCCTAGATGTAAACACATTCCCTTTGTTTATAAGCTGTGCATTATAGAAGGTCTTTCTTATGACAATGAATACATGCTGGTCAAAAGTTAGGTCACTGTCCACATAACCTCTGAAATTCCAAACAAATGGGTCAACTCTTAGTGGCGTACTGTCAATATGATAGTTCCTCAGGATAGATGACTTCCCACAGGATACAATAATGCATATTTTTTGGCATTTAGTTTCAGTTCATGATTTTGGCAACAGTTATTTGGGACAAACCTTCCTGTAGGAAGGCTAAATCTTTTGGGGATTAAATGACTGCTCCTAGCTTGCAGTCATCTGCAAACTTAGTTATCCACAACCTTTTGATATTGGCATTTACTTCAGAGAAGTAGATGTCAAACAGGAGAGGTCCCAGCACAGAACCCTGGGGGACTCCACTAGTGACTCTGGAGGTAACTTCCCCTATTTTGATTTCCAGCATCCCATTTGTGAGCCAGTAAACAATCCATAAGGTGACGACAGGATTTATTCAGTGTTTAATCAGCCTTTCTACTATGCCTGAATCGGGGACTGTGCCAAAAGCTTTGTCTAGGTCGAGATATGTGGTGTGCACCACTTTACCTTCACCCATTGCTTTGGTGACCTTTAAAAAAAGTCTACCATGTTGAGTAAGCATGATTTGCCCTTGAAGAATCAAAACTGAAATTTTCCCACTGTTGGGAGGCTCTCCATGTCCTTATTCTTTATAGGTTCATAGGATTTTTACAGGTTCATAGGTAGGTACCAGGCTATTGGCCCTAGGGCCTATATAAGCCTAGCCAAAGGTACCCTGGCTTTCGCCACCAAAGAAAATTATTTTCCTGTGCCACTGTCGAGCAGAGCCACAGAAGTGATCTCCGGGGTGAATTTCCTATCTCCCATCCAATCATCAAGATTTTATAGGTTCATAGGTAGGTACTAGGCTATTGGTTCATTGATAAGTCTTTCCATGACTTCGCAAATGTGGCTGGTCAGACTTATAGGTCTATTAACTGCCTGAGTCTGTGGAAGGTCCTCCCTCCCTATGCAAGAGAAATGACTGTAACTATTCTCCAGACACTTGATACAAATCCTGCATAGAGGGTGAGGATGAACCATGTTGTCAGGAGTGGTGATTAAATTGAGCTGCATGCTATTTAAGATGTATCCGGGGATACTGTCAGGACCAATCGATGTGGTATTTTTAGCTTTTGATAGCACTTTTTTGCATTTGTTGACTGGTTTATTGTTCATTATTTCTTTTGTCTACAAATTATGTTTTGTTTTTGTCAGTTCATCTCTGTGCTTATCAAAGCTCTGAAAGTTCTAAAATCCAAGTGAGTAGAAGACTCTGAGTAATGCAGGCTATAATAACCTGTTTTTTTTTTCTCTGCAGAGTCTTATGGAGGGAATAAAAGCATTTCTGTTAGTTTGTGTTTCTAATGAAAATTCATTATCAACATAAACCCTTGTGTTTTCAGCCTGCAGGACTTGTTTTCTCCTCCCCATAAAACAGGATAAAAATAATCCTTTAAGGGGTATGTCTGCAGTATAATCTATATAGTTCTTGGCTGTTTTTTCAGTTTCAAATTAAGAATATTTACTCTGTGTGCTCCTTCTACTACAATATAAGCAATAAAAAAGTCTAGTCCATGTGCTGATACATTTTTTTCATAAAGTACTTAGTGTTCTTTCCTTTAAATTTATTCTGGTACTGCTGTAAACCTCAGGTTCTCTATGCATGATGTATCCTTGAGGTTGGTCAGTTTCTGTGCCATTTTCTTCATATTTTAGTTCTTCTACCACATTTATTTCCTTCTTTTCAACAGTTTATCAGCTATTTCATCTGAACTGCTGATTAAATCATCTTCTAATTCTGTTATCTGTCAATTTATCATCTCCCTTAAAGACAAGTGCTCTCGTATACAACTAAACAAGAAACTAAGAGGTTTAATTAAGTCCAACAAGGTAAAATATGTGGTCAGGATAGCATTTTGGGCTAAGAACAATCACAAAGCTTTCTTCAGCTATGTTCAGAACCTTAAGTGAAAAACCAAGCTGGCAGGTATATCCAAAACCACTTGTCTTTTATTAGCTAAAATAAAAAGAGATGAGAGATTTCACAATTCCGTTCATACAAACTTTTTCAGAATCTAAACATAACAGATACATCACTTTCATTTTAAAGTAAAACCATTTGCAATCACGTGTTATGCTTAGCATGTAAACACCAAATAAAAAATAAAGTGAAAAAACAAACAAAAGGAAACCCCCTAGTAACTAACCCAAGAATACTGATCTAGCATTGTTACTTGAAAAAACTTTTTCTACATACATTTTCAAAATATATTTACTATTAAAAATGTCATAAAGCATATTAAAGTATAAATTATTTATAAAAATATATGATTTGACCAAATGAAGTTCTGGTGTATGAATAAATAAAAATATTTAAAAAATAATCATAACAACAACATTAATAATGCTGTTTTAATTTAAGTTCAATTTATTTTAAAAAGAATTAAATCATAACTTAGCTGACCATAATTTTAATACACTTGAAATTGAGACATGGTTGTTATGACCTGGATCATTCATGGCATTTAACTGGAGATGCCATATAAATTCTTGAGATTCCAATCTATCCTCCCAAGAGCACCCCTTCCCTCAGGGTTATGGTCAATTTTCTCCAAAATAAAAACCTTTTAAATTTTTTAGACACCAAAGGACATCTATATAAAGCATTTTTAACAGTCTTACATTTTAACAATGTTTATAAATTAATTTTTTTAGTTGTGTTTCTGTTTTTTGACATAAAAACTTTTGCACAATAATAAAGAAGCTAAGCAAACCACTCCACTAGTGCGATTAAAATAGACATAACAGCCTATAATGATGTTATAACCTTGTACAGTTGTGTTAGGTCCACCACCAATGTATTTATAAAAATTACAGCACTCACATTCCTAATAGTATTAGAATGTCCTTTCTTTACCTCTGTTTCAAAAAACTCCTTTAACTTCTTTTCTCCATTATATACAATATTAATTTTTCTTCTAATTTCTTTTTGTACTTAGCATTGAAAACCAATTACCAATTATTGTTTAATATATTCCTGATTTCATACACATCTTTAGAAAAGGGGAATATCATCCCAACTTTATCATGGCTATCTTGTATAGAGACACTGTTTTCATGAACACTTACCTCACCACTCCACAAAATAGTTGGGAACCTCTTATCTCTAAACATTTTCACCTCTCCTATTACTTTCTGGAGAAGGTACAAAGGATAACTCTTTCCTTAACCATTTCAAGTAATATGTTAGCTCCATTATTAAAAACAGTACTAACTATAAATACGCTAGATAAATAGACTATGTGTCCCTTAACAATTTTCTTTTTATAGTAATATGGGTGACAGCTTGCAAAATACAAATATGTATTAGAAAACGTGTGCTTTCTGAAAATTGTAGATTCAAACTTGTTTTTCTCATTTTTAAAAATGGAAATGTCAAGGTAATTATTAGTAAAATCTTCTGAGTAAATTTTAAAAATTATGTGGTTTTAGAAATGTAATTCATAAACATTTTGAATTCTTTTTCATCCTCCTTCCAAAGTACAAATATATCACCCAAAAACCTTTCATGAAACAATCTATATATTCTGAATGTAAAATAAATTTCTCTTCCCATGCTAAAAGGATAAGATTAGCAAAAATGGGCTTGCATGCAGCGCTCATAGATACTCCCATCACTTGATCATCTTCAAAGAAGAAATAGTTAAATTTTAAAACAATCTGCATAAAATTACTGAGTGTCAAAATATCCTTATTAGTTACAATATCCACTCTATTTACAAGCTCAGTAAACCATTACATACCTTACTCATGAGGAAAAAACATATATAAATCAGTTGCAACAAACATATAACCTTGGTCATATGGTACATCATGCAAACTCTTCAAGAAATACCAAAAATCCTTTAGAATACACTTTCTCACAATATTCTTAAGTTTCTCAGCAATGTAAACTGAAATGGTTCTGTCACAATGGGTCTCATAGGGTGCATCAACAGCATTCTTATAAGTTTTGGGTATCCCAAAACAAAGGTGGGAATATAAGGATTTTTAACAAATAAAACTGTATTTCTCCTTATTAACAGTGTCCTGCATTGAAATATCAAACAAAATATTATCTATTTTACCACAGGCTATATAACCCTCATTCTTATACACATTTCTATAAAGTGAATCTTTATACAACATTGAGTGCATCTTAAACATGTAATCAATGGAATTCAAAATAACCACACCCATGCCCATTGTCAGGCTTCATAATTCTAATGTTTTATCTGTAGATAATTCTTTTAAAAGACTTCTTTCACTTGAACTTAAACTGTAAAAAAAATATTTTTATAAACTTTTTTTGTTACTCACCAGTTTCTCCAAATCATCCTCAAAAGCCCTCTCAAAAACCTGAAGAGGATGCAAGGCGAATTTTAAACACTTTCACATTTGAGGTTTGGTTATACACTGCTATAACTCACTTCTTCAGACCCTAACAATTATTTCAAAATTAAATTTTCTACAAAACAACTTTATTAAAAGTTTTGAAATGTCCCTTTTAAAAGTTGGGACAAAAAGTAAAACCTTTTTTAAAGAACTGAAAATAATCCTTCTGTAGTTCAGTTTGCAGTCAAATAAGTTTTGAGTGTCAACTGTATCATAACAAGAAACAGTAATTAATTGATGTTCTTCCTCGAACCCCTTCTTCCCCTCTGTTGATATCTGTGTGAATAAAGTCATTTTGATTCTGATAATTCCTCTGTTGCTGGCATACATTTTTGGACCTGTGAGGGGATTATGCTGGGGTAAAAAAGATGGATCACGATTGTCTTGTGTAGTCTGTGTGACTGGTTCTTGTACCAACATGTACTTTTCATGCAAAACCATATAATCCATAACATTATTATAATTACTATAATTATTTTTCTGCTGATCAATTACAGAAGGTGTTGGATATGTTTTCCCTACCCACTATTTCCCTATAACTAGCTCTACCTTCCTTCTTGCCACTTTACCTTTTTGCTATCCCTTACCCTTCTGTTCATGCCCTAAGCTTACTCTTGGTGTGGAAACTCTTTAATATATATAAAAGACACACTTATGCCTCTTTTATTTTGACGTTCTGTATTCTATCTGCAATCTGAACTGTACCTGCCTACTGCACTGCAAAGTATTTCTGTCCTCTCTGTAATTTTGTCCACTACCTGCCTTCAGCACTGTGATGTATTTCTGTCCTCTTTGATTTTTCCAGCCCAACTTCTAATACTCTCTGTAAATATAAAGGTTTTATTTTCCTGTTATCCCAGACCTATTTCTTCCCAGTCTATAGTATAATATTAGTCCTATTTTTAGTATTGTACTCAAATTTTTAAAATGAGAGGTACTTAGACCTCTATGATAATTTATGTATTAACCTGTAACAACATTGTTTGTAAAAATGTTTTATTTTGTTGTTTTTTTTTTCTGCACGGAGCTTATCTCCCCGGGCCTCTGCTGAAAATGGATATGTATCCAGTTGGACTAGCCCGGTCAACAAATGTAAAATAAAATAAATTATAGTCATTAAAATCTCTCAAGAGCTTTTTTATTTTTCTTACTCTGATTTAAACGTACATTTTTTTCTCTACTGTATTAAAAGGTTTACTGTATTTGGTTTTATATGAGGGAAAATAAAATGTGACGCATTACTTTCATTAGGTATCCTAATTTCCTTATCTAGTGTTGATAGCCACATTCTTTACCTTTGATTAACAACTCCATTAACTCACGGGCATGTCTCAAAAATTTCTAGACGTTCAGAGTGCAGAACAGAATTAAGTTCCAAACTCAATGGAAATTTCTAAAGACTGAGGTCTTTGGGTACTCACTTTACCCACCATTTTCTAAGACAGGAAATATCAATTTGTATATTTCAATATTTCAATAGTAAAATAGTAAAATAGTAAAAGTAAAAGCTGTTTAGATAACCTATCACTCACCCTAAATGGGGAATCATTCAATTTAAAATCTACCAATGACATCTAATTGTGGAGGTTAGAAGGCACCATTAATGTATTACTGTGTAAATTGTTCTTAACTACTTCAACATCTGTGGATGTACTCTGTCCGTTCTTACCCAAGGAAGATGTCAAGGACAAGTGACCTTTGCCTCCACCAATAATTTTAACAAATCTGTTGTAAAAGTAAAGTCAAATTGTAGGGTGTTCTACTATTCACTGGATTTACTGATATCAACTCTTGTGATATGTTAAAGGAATACTAGGGTGAAACACCATGGAAGAAAGAATCCCTAGCCAAACCTCTAACCAAAATACAAATTAATTCCAAGTGAAGTAATTTGTATTTTATATTCAAAACCATAAAGACAACACACAGCAATGTGCTGAACTGATGTTAAATGGTACTGCCTTCACCAATCACTGTGACATAGTAAATTTAGTGGCTGATAAATTTAGCTCAAACTTTACCCCCCCCCCCCAAAAAAAAAAAAAAAGAAATTTAGCTCAAACTTTACCTCCCACTCCCCCAGCTCCACCAGGTGAAAACTCCACCAACATACTCCCCCAAATATTAGCAGGTATCAGGTGCTAGCAGCACTCGCTGAAGTCAAGAACACTGCCTCCATGAGTCGTGTCATGATCCCCGGTTGCCTCCTGAACAGTCTAACACATGACTTATCAGGTCCACTTGCACTCTTCAGCTACAGATCCATCAGTCTAATATGCAACGCCTTGGAAATAATTATCATGGAAATGATAAACAAGGACATTGGCAACCTATAGACATTTGACCCATCCCAGTTTGGCTTTAAGTGACGGTCATGCCTACTTAACCAGGTTAGCTTCTTTCAGAGGGTCGCCAAGGCATTTGATACAATACTCCACTGAGGCATTGCTGACAAGCTCTCTGAGCTAGGTATTAATCACTACATAACTTGCTGGATTGCCAGCTGGCTCACAAGCAGGATCTAAGAAGTCAAGATCAGTGAGCTCACCTCCATTAAGAGATCGGTCAACAATGGTCTACCCCAGGACACTGTCTTAGGACAACTCCTGTTTGACATCTACTTCTTGGAAGTCAAGTTTAACGTTCAAGACCTCTGTCTCACCAAGTCTGCAGCTGACTGTAAAACTGGAACTATTAGACATTCCCCCCAAGACACCAACATCTTGCAAGAGTGTTTAACATAGATAATGACTGGCACTAAAGCCATGGCCTAACAGTGATTAACAATGCATGACAATGTCCTTAGGGAAACTGTCAACCAGAGTTAATTATTCCATATAAAAAACATCCCTAAGAGTTGTCCCAATAGTAAAGGATCTGGGAACATATGTACACAACAATTTGGCCTTTGATCAACATGTAGAAAATATAATAAGAAAAGCATTCTTTGTAATCCAAATTATACAAAAGGGTATGACATTCATGAATAAAGAAGTTACAGTACCACTCTACTCAGCCCTTATCAGACCTGTCATTAGAAATAATCCCCCCCTTGGCATGCATCTAACCAGACAACTGTAGCACCTGGAGTGCCCATAAAGGTTTATCACCAGGAGATTTCTTGGCATGAATAGCCTGGTGTCGGATCTAACTTTTTTGAGATTTTCGCAGGAGGCTTGGAGGATATAGCCAATGTGGTAGAACAGTCCTGGGACCTCTTCTTAGGGTCTTTATCCTTTGGGCGAATTCAGGCTTCCTCTTTTCAGACCTCTTGGAAAGGGTTTGAGCCCCAATAGCTAGAGAAGAAGAAGAGGGAAGAAGGCCTTTCAGCACTAACTTATTTTTCCACTCACTAAGAATCCTGGAACTGAAATCAGCACAAATAGAGTAGTACATTCCTTGTGGGCACGCAAATTGGGAATCTTATGCCCACAGGAAGTGCATTTTTTAAAATCAGTCTGTTTATCTGCCATGATAAACAAATAAAACAGAGAAGGAGGAGGCTTAAAATCAGCTACAGCAAAAGATTTTTTGTACTATACTACAGGACAAATGCACCAACAATGGTACCAAGAAATAACCCCTAAAGGGTAGGAAAGAAGATATTATAGGTAAAGAAGCAAAAGTATCAATAATGGTAGTTTGTCATGTACCCAGAAATGTCTGATGGATAGAACTCAAAAATGATTCACAAGTAAGGGAAACAGTGTGAAAGAAAGTTATACAAGATTTAAAAGAAGTAAACTTACAACTGTATAATACCAAAAATTCACCCAAAAGTTTGACTGAAGGAGGTCTGAGTCAGACCAATGTGGCGGCGAACGAGATCTGAGATATGTTACGTTGGTGGGGCATTATGGGTAAGGGAGAGCTTGAGAGTTGGATCCATGAATTTAGTCAAAGTGGCCATAATGAATCAGATATCCATCAGTTGAGGAACGAATGAAAATGACATCATCAGATATAGGTGGATTTAGAATGCCAAACAGAGAGAAAATTTCAGAGACATTGAGCTAACAAAGTTTGGGGGAAAAATAAGCAGTCCAATATGTACAGCAGTGACAAGTGAAGGAACTGACTGGCTAGACAAACAAATTGTGCACTAAAAAACAACAAAACGCCAGTTAAAGTTGAGAATTATGGAACACATGGGTGATGTTAGAAACGGTAGAATTGAAAATCCTGTTTCTGAACATATTAATGCATCACATAATGGAAGTTTGGAATCTTTCTTTTTCTGTGCTTTGGCTAGACCTGACAGTTACAATGCTGGGAATTTTCTATGTAAGCTTTAAAAATTGGAAAGTATGTTTATCCTTAATTTTGGTACTTTGAAACCAAAGGGTTTAAATTTAGAAAATAATCTGACTATTATGCAGTATTAGATAAATTAAGTTATGTACTGTACACTTTATTGCTTGTTGTAATTTTAAGCAATAATAGAATATATCTTAAAACATTATTCATTGCTCGTGTCTTACAAATCTTCTGCTTGGTCCCTTTAATTCTGTTTAACTGGATATATTGCATGTTTATCCAATTAATTCATTAAGTGGATTTAATTAAATTTGTATAAAATGGTGCATGTGTTTTGGTAAGGGTTATTCCTTTGAAGGCTGTGGAAGCCGAGGTACCAGAATAAACCCGTTTTGCATCTTGGTCCGGCTCTCCTGTTGGTTTTTTGTGCATTTTTGAACTTTTGAGTTGTGCTAAACAAATTGTGCACACAAGGTTGGTACATTTTGGAAATGCTGACAGACCAAGACACAATATAAAATGCCATAGTTACAAACTGAAAGAATGGATTGTAAAGACTGCAGCACTCAGGGAGGGTTTTGTGATGGGTGACTGCAGAATTAAAACAGTAGATGATTTTGCATCACAGATTTATTTGAATTGAAAAGGTTTGCTTATAGTAGCCTGGCATTTAATTCTTGGAGAAGCAGCATTGCTAACATATCTTGCAATGCTCAAAATTACCTTGAAAGGAAATCTGTTGTGTGCTAAAAATGAGCAAAAGTGATTAACATAAACAAAGAAGTGGTAAGGGGGAAAAAACTGCTAGTGGCTGGAGGGAAATTGGGATTCCTTGCTAACATAGTAATGTTTTAAATGCTTCAAATGATATAGCAAAATAAATGCCTATTGATTTTATGGACCTTGAGCAAGGGGAGGGGATGAGGCCTGATAGCACTCGAAGAAAGGGTAAATAGACCAGAACAAGAAGAAGGCCAACAAATGACACAGGCTGTCAACCAGAGCAAGCACACAACTAAGCTTTACATAAGGTGGCAGGGTCATGGGGAAGATCATAGATATACTGATAACTGTGACCCCACAAAAGACCTGTATAGGAGTCTCTGTGGGAAATCATTCTGTAAGGCAGATATCTCCTTTGAAAGACAGGCATCAGCAGAGAGAAGGCTGGGGAGGACAATGGTGACCTGGGGACAAGGAGAAGGAAGGGCTAGAATGAAATGACATGAAGAGATGTGGCAGTAGAAGGGAGAGAACTGGCATTCTTCTAGATCTGCACAGGTCAGAGGTCTCACTGGTGTGTGAATAAAGAGAACACTAGATTGGAGCGGTAGTAGTGATGGCAAAAAAAAGACATGGTGGTTGACAAAGTGTTTTTGATGAAGGGAGTGGATGTAGAAAGGCGTACAGAAATGCTGCTCTTAATTACCTCTTTTTCTGATTTCATGTCTTTATGTTATACAATACAATGAGGGACTATGTGAATAAGAAGCAGATGGGACACCCTATCTTCACTGAGGAAATGCATGGAGTTGAAAGGCCTTTGAATAATACAGAGGTGGTGACTGCTGGAGCACCTATATTGAAAGAGTGGAAATTGAGTTTGGTGGGACTTAATGAACATATCAGATGATGAGGGATGCTGTAAACAAATGGCACAAATGGATATTGAGCAGAAATATTTTTAATGTGACAAACAAAAATTGTGTAGGTCTATGTCGGAGAGAAATGACGATGACAGGCATATGTGGAGCAATGTAATTGTTTCAGTCTTTTGACATACGTATGCTATTCTACTACTGAGAAATGACTGCATAGCTTACAAAAATAACACATTAGTGATGCCAACCCTAGTAGTGGTGTTTAGCACATTTATTTGAAAAGGGACAAAAAGTTGTTGTTGTTTGTCTTTCGGCTTTTTCCCAGTAAGGAGTCGCCACAGCAGAACTCCGGTCCTCTAATGATTGGCAGTAGATTTTTTTACGAAACGCCGAGGTGCCAGCTCAATACCCAACCTTCAACGAAGGCACACTCATTTATGTACGCATGTCTTTAAAATGCTACCCAACTGCGAGGAGTACATGCAGACTCCACACAGCAGGCACTCCCAAGCCAAGCCGAGAATCGAACGGGAGAACCTCTTGCTGTGAGGTAACAACTCTACCGCTGTACCACCGCGGAATGAAAAGGAACAAAAAGTATGATGTATAAACATTGCCTGCTGTAAGCAACATATCTAAAGTGTTTATAATAAGTACAGGCAGTTTCTATGAAGGTTTGACAATGTTCATGTTATCTAATGGGGAATGGAAGTATGGTAACAGAAATGTAAATGTAGAGAGTTTTACTTTATTAACACAATACTTTTTTTATCACTGCAGACTGTAGCATATTTTTGACTATGATGTGTGTATGAACGCAAGCATGAATGGGACACTTACAGCAATGTATGCAATCATGCAGAGTAACTGTAGCAGTTGGGTGAGGGGACTAACAATGTCACTATTAGCCAGTTTAGAGATATTAACAAAGGTGAGAATATTTTTTCAGACAAAATCAAGTTGACAGATGCTGAATCACAAAGTGAAAGGAGTTCAGAGCTTGTCAGCCATTAGCTTCAGTGGTAGAAATGATCTGTGCATTAACCTGCTATTGAAGAGGAGGAGTCTTGGTCAGAACTTTACCAACCCAAAGGACCTTGGGCCCAGTCTCTCAGGAGCAGGATGGCAGCAAAAGAAAGAGTGTTGATGAAGATGAAGAGGGAGTAGGGACAGTTTGTTTAAAGTTTTCTATGCATAAGACTGCTTCTGAATTCCTTTTATGGGCCCAATGCAGACATACCTGAGATTTTTCATAACTGGATAAAGAGTTTACAAGTGTTACAGAGAGAGTGAGACAGAGTAACTGCAAGTGATGACTTCAATGTGGTTCTGGACCCCAAAAGGGGTATGAAATTCAGAGCAGATGAATTTCACAGATACAGTCAAAAAACATGATCACACGGGAAGAAAGGTACAGTTGTGTACCTACCATAAATGTAGATGTTCGAGTATATTCACTGTTGCAGTCATTACACTTGGGTTATCCTGCTGGCAGGCTACACGCATTCGGCCTGAATTCCAAAGTCCTGGTCCGGTGTCAGTTACTGTCGCCTCTTCCCTGACGTCAGTGCGCCAGGGGTATAAAAGATGCAGCCGACGCCATTTTCTTCAGTTTTTCTTGCCCCAGATGTCAGGTGCCCCCAAAAGGTTAGGCTAAATAAATTTGCAAATAAAAAATTATGCACTAACATAAACATTACCTTCTTCTACAAGCAAATACACCACATAGGTTGTATAGAACAGAGAAGTATAGATAAGTCCCAGCAATGATAGGGGGATGGTGGGAGGGTAACCTGGACTGCAACAGTGAATACACTCGAACATCTACATTTACGGTAGGTACACAACTGTACTATGTTCATCTTGTTTCACTGTTGCAGTCATTACACTTGGGTTGAATTCCAAAGCTGAGGTTGGGCGGCTGGGTCTAAATAGGATTAGGAGTGGCTATGAGGCCCTGCAAAACTGCAGTGGCAAAACCTGCTCTGGATTTAGAGTAAAGAGGTAAGTGATAGTGCCTGGTAAAAGTGTGCACTGAACTCCAAGTTGCAGCTACCAAAATTTCCTTGGTTGGTACTCCTCTGAGAAAGGCTGCTGATGTGGCTGCTGCTCTGGTGGAATGAGGCCTAATATTCTTAGGCACTGATTTGCCATGTTGTGCATAGCAGAAACGAATGCAGTGTCCTATCCATTTTGAAATAGTTTGCTTTGAAATAGCCTTTCCTTATGATCCTGCAGCATATGCCACAAAAAGTTGCTCAGTTTTTCTGAAAGCTTTTGTTTTGTCCAAATAGAAGCGTAGCTGTCTGTGTATGTCCAAAGAGTGCAGAAGTCTCTCCCCTTTACTCTGGGGATTTGGATAAAAGGTTGGCAAATGAATGGTTTGGTTAAGAGCCACGCTGGATACTACCTTTGGCATAAATGTTGGATTTGTCCTGAGAGAAACCCTGTCTGGATGAAAAATGATAAAAGGTTCCACTGCCATTAATGCCTGTAACTCTGAGACTCTTCTTGCTGAAGTTATTGCTAGGAGCAGAGCAGTTTTCCATGATAAGAATTTTATCTCAGTTGCATTGGCTGCCTCAAAAGGAGGCAGTGTGAGCTTTTCCAAGACAAAGTTGACGTCCCATGTTGGAATAGGTGCTCTCCTTGGGGGTCTTATGTTTTTTGCCCCTCTGAGGTACTGTCTTAGTAGTGGATGAGAGAAAATAGGAGGTTCCTTATTGTAATGAGCTGAAATGGCAGAAGCATGGATCTTTATTGATGAGAAGGATAGGCCTTTGTCCAGCATCTCAGTTAGGTACTGCAAAATCTGAGGAATATTAGGAACAAGCGGTTCAAGTCCTTGTGCCTGGTTCCAAGCACAGAATCTCTTCCATTTTTCTGCATAAGATTTCCTGGTGCTGGGCCTCCTGGCTTCCAAAATTACATCCATAACTGCTTTAGAGAGAAATGTGTTCTTAGTGGCTATATTACTCGCCATGCAGCCAGATTTAAGGTTCTGAGTTGGCTGTGCAGGATCTGATTGTTTTGTTGGGTCAGCAGATGAGGGATTTGAGGTAAAGTCCAGGCTGGCCCTTGAGACAAGGTCTTTAGGATTGGGTACCAGTGCTGGCGTGGCCAGTCTGGGGCAATCAGAATCATTTTTGGTTTCTCTTGTCTGACTTTTAGGACTACCTTGGGCAGTAGAGGCAGTGGTGGATAGGCATAAACTGTTAGGCTTTTCCAGCTAAATGATGGAGCATCTGCCTTCCAGGCTTGTGAGTGATAGGTCCTTGTGCAGAATCTCTGTAGTTGGCAGTTGTAAGGGGAGGCAAACAGATCTATGTCTGGGCATCCCCATTTCTTTGTTATCATGCTGAAGACTTGTGGATCTAGTTTCCACTCGTGAGGGCCCATGAGGTTTCTGCTTAGTTCGTCTGCCAGAGTATTTTTCTTTCCTGCCTCTGGAGGGGGCATCACTCTGTGTGGACTGGAAAGATCCCTGAGTCTTTCGGAACCACATTTTTCCGCCTCTTTGCCCTTTGGGGTACGGTCTAGTCGGGGCAGAAAAATGGACCCCTATGGCAGACAGGGTCTTACCTTCTTGCTCACACCGAGTGAGAGTCTCCTTCACCTTGGGTCCAAACAGGGTGGCACCATCAAAGGGGGCATTGGCAAAGGAAGACTTGAAGGCTTCCGCAAAGGAGCACAGGCGCATCCAGGATTGTCTCCGCAGAGCAATCGCTGAGGTTGCAGCCCTACTCGAACCTTCGGCCGCATACGAAATGAGCCTCATGGACGAGTTAACTATCGAAGTGAGAGTGTTAAGCTGTGCTGTTACCTTTTCTGAGACAGCAGCATCTGTGTTACCCTGGAGAGTAATTTCCAGCTCCTTAAGGAGATCTCTCTGAAGACACGTAAAATGCGTGAGATAGTTCAGCGATTGCATGGAGAAAGTCGCTGAACTGAAAACGCGCTTTCCATACCTGTCCATTGTCCTGGAATCTCTGCTAGGAGGATGGACAGAGGAAAATGCCTCGGACATTTCCTTCTTCGTGGCTGCCGCCACCACCATAGCATCAACTGGGACTCCCTTAGTGAGATAAGCCTTGTCCTGTGGGGCAGTAATATATTTATTCAGCCTCCACTGTGTCCGGACTCTCCCACGCCCTTCGAGCTATTAGGTCCATCAACTCATCGAAGGGCGGAGTCACCCAGGAGGTAGAAGGTTGAGCCCCAAAAGCCTTCAGCAACACCGATTCATCCTCAGTGGGGGCAAGTGACTGCCAATCACCCCTCTGCTTTAAGATCTCCAGGATGTCAGCAAATGAGACATCCTCAGAGGGGGACTGTGGGGATCCCTCCAACTCATCCAAATCGGTGTCCGATGTCAATGATTCCTGTGGGGAATCAATGTGCCTCCTCTTGCACAATTTCTTCCTCGGAACTTCATCAGAGGGGGCATCTGGTGAAGCTTCCGAGGAACAGGGGACACCCTCCCGGGCTGGCTGAGGCATTGGGTCTCTACGCTTGGCCGGGATCCCGGGTGCAGAAACAGAATGTGGTCCCTTGGGGGAAGGAGAAGACGACTCCGATGAAGTAAATGTCTGTTCAGACAGGACCTTCCTCATGACGTCGAAGGCACCGGAGCCCCGGGCCGAGGACTCCACCGGATCCGAAGAGCATGGCAGCTTCCCCGAAACCGGGACTACGGGCTCTGACCCAGAGGACGGAGCTGAGTTAATCTATGCCGAGGCTCCGAGGGGAAGAGTCAGAACCGAAAGTTCGGTTTGACTCTCTGCCCCGGAACCGAGGAGAAACCGTCGGCTCCGGGACTCCTCTATGGGCTCCGAGGGAGTCGAGGTCAATGGTGCCGACCGCACTAAGGAAGGCTTCGGCACCGAGGGATAAACAATCATCGGTTCCTCATCTCCTGGCTCCGAGGACTCGATGGGTCTCGGAGAAGGATCTGCAGGAGACACAGGGAGGGCTTCAAGTTTCGATACCAACTGGGACGAAACCGCAATGAGCTTGGATAGAGCTGTGTTCTCCATAAGTTTCTGCAACACTCGATCCACGTTGGTGTCAGATAACGGCCTGGAAGAGAGGGTCGAAGGGGCCGAAGATGGAGGCACCTCTGACACCGGCTCCAAGACCTGGGCCTCGATCAGAGACAACCGTTCGATGCTCGGCCCCGAGGTCTGTGGAGCCGGCGACCGAATCTTAGCAGAGGTGCTCAGAGCCGATGACTTGGGCTCAGATACTTTAGAAGACTTCGACGCCTGATCAGCCTTCTTGAAAGTCTGGCTTTACCAAACCCCTCTCGATTAACTTCCTGCGCCTTTCCATCATGACCCTTCCACTGAAGGAATGACAGATATAACAGTCTTCCTGCAGATGGAGAGGGCCAAGACAGTAGACGCAGGAAGTATGATTGTCGGTGATGGACATCTACTGTCCACACTGACATCTCTTGAACCCAGACTTGGCCTTATCTGCCATGTCCAAAACAAGTAACTAATCTTGTAACAAGAACTTGTAATAAGCACTAACAATCCTAAATATATAGAAACACTGCACACTCGACGCGATCTGTTGCAGCGGCAAACTAGATCTGAGGGATAACACCAGAGCATCATGGGATATGGACTGTGCCTCGAGCTTCTCTGAGATGCAGAGCTTATGATGCGGCCGACTCGGAGCCGAGGATCGGCTCTGAACCGTGTGTAAGAACAAACGGCGAGATCAAACAATTTCACATTATTGGGCAATCGCTTAGAGGTGTGGAAAATAAAACTGCCATGGGTTGCCTGGAAAAAGGGCTGGAAATGGAAGACAATAAGCAAGGTAGAGGTGATACTGACAAGATGATCCCAAACTAAGGGGACAGTAAAAGTAAAGATCTATGGGGAAGCTGCCCAAAGGAGCTGGAGGACTGGCTGGAAGTTTGGGAAGAAAAGGACATTAGGAGAGTTACAGAAAAGGGATGAACAGCTAAATTAATGGATATTTTCTTGTTCTTACTTTCTCTTTTTTTCTAAAAAGTAATCATTTTTGTTTTTTTATACTGAAATAGGAATATTTTACAGCCCTGTATATTTAGAAATGGCTAGATCCAGAGGATAGTCAATGAAAATGTGCATCTGACTGCAAATGCGTGTTATTTCTATGCCTGCGAGTGAGAGAGAAAGTGCGTCTGTGTGTGCCCACCAATTCCAGAACCCATCATTTGGCAATGTAGTATGTAATCAACCAGAGCAGTGACATTCTGCTTTGCATTTTAACAGACATAGAACAGCTGTGAAATGCCTAAACTGTAGTTCTTAAGTGCAGTAGTGACATGATGGGAAGCATTATTGAAGCTGTGGCACTTTACACTGCATCTTACAGTGCCAAAAAAGTAGTGCACACAGACACACACAAAAAATGAATTTTACTTGTGCATTGCTCGGCAACAACTAAACTGCTAGGCTACCTGCATTTTTTAAAGGGTGGACTCTTGACAGAATTTTGACAGCCAAAATAGCTATCAAACTGTGGCATTTGACAAGTTTTGGCTGCTGTTACCAGCACTCAAACTGTAGTAGTTTAGTCTGTTAAATTTATGGACAGAATCACATCATATAAGTTTTACAGTGGCATAATTTAACTTTGTAAGACTTCGATGTTGTCCAGTCTTGTTTTCTGTTGCGCTTTATAAAGAATTAATGTCCCAGTATTTCTTAAGTTTCAGTAGTCATGTTTCAGGATTTACAAAGGCTGTGTGATAAATATGTTAAGCTAGAACACACACACACACACATATATATAAGTAATCTTTAATTGCATACATTTTCTTTCTTAACAAACAAGTATGAATAAAGCATTCGTTACAAAGTAAGGAAAACATGTTTCCTATAAAAAAGGATTTCCACAAACCAGTGAGACTTCAAGGTGACAGGGTAAAAGACGAAGAGGAGGAAGGGTGTCACAATAGAGATGAATGGCCTCCCTGGGCATTGAAACACTGTCACAAATCCCACACCAAAATGAGAATAGGAAGAAGACAGTGTCTGAGACCCTGCACTAAACCTTCTTATTGCATACAGCTTGTTCCCATGGTGTAATCTGGCTGATAGCACAAGGTTCAACAACAACCAGGAAAGAGCTCATCTAATATGCATCCAAATGTAAGAGTGTAAAATAGGTATTAACAACTAAGTTTCTGTTATGAACATCCAAGCCTGGAAAGCAAATCTTGAGGAAGCCTAGTGATGGCTCACTGATTACAAAGTGAGGTGTAAAAACTATGAATTAAAGTTAGAAGCCACTATTTTACCAACTGCTGTGAACAGAGTGCGCCCTTAATATTAACATTTAGATCAATCTATAGGAAACAAATCAAGTGCTAATGTGCCCCCTGATTATCATGATTACTTGTTGTGTTCTCTGTTTGCTGGAATACAGCTTACTGTGATGTAAATCGGTAGTTAGGACAGCCTCCTCCCACCTTCAAGGCCGGGTGCTGACAGAATATGTGTAACCAAGTCCTGATCCACAGAATTACTTGTGTTTCTTCGGTTAGCAGTTAGATATGGGGATGAACAGAGGGCTGCACTAGAACAGATGGACAGCGTTGATGGGGTATATACATTTGTGTAATTAAGTAGCTAGCTAAGAAGCAGAGGAAACCAAACACCACTCCTTCCCCTTCCCTCTGAAGTACATCATCAGAAAAGATCATGCTGACAGATGCAAGGAAGGTGCAGTCCTCCACATCAGAGGATGTGAAAATAGGCCCCCCCCATCACACACAAACTATAAGTCATGCGTTTTGTTTTGTTTTTTTGCTACAAAGAAGAAAGTCAGACAGTAGTCTGCTGACTGTAATGTGTTAAATAAAAAAAAATTAATAAAACCACAAACCAGTCAGGGAGATACAAAACTGAAACTAATAAAACCGCCGACTGCCAGAAGCACAGGTGAATCAAAATCAATCAAAAATATATATTTTATGAAGCGTTTTTGTCCTGTTTTGAATCATCAGAATAAATCAAACACCAAGAAAAAGAGAACTTAAAGAGATTAATACCATCATATGATCACTAAACCCACCATTCAGTAAAACAAATCATTCTTATCCACATTATTAGTAAGTCACACTCCTAAATATATTAATAATTCATAAAGTTTTTAAAAAAACATATATAATCATAAATAAGACAAAATTGTAAAATACAATTACAGCATTATAGTCTTGTGGATCCCGACTTTAAAACACTATTAACAGAAACTGTTTCATTTCATCTGGGAAACAAAGCTGCCTTTAGCAATAACTGCCAATGTAATTCCCTATATTCAAGAGTAGCTAGTCAGTCACCTCCAGTCACTGGGGGTATAACCTTTTCCAAAATAAAAAAGACAAATTTATTAAAGGTAGGACAGAGTGTGAAATGCATATACATTGCATTATTATTGACCCCCCCCTACATAAACTGTACAAATGCTCACAAATGTATTTGTATACTGTACCCAACACTGTACCCTCCATCACACCCAGAACTGGTTCTCTGCCTCACACACCATTTGTCAGTATAGATTCTAGTTCCTTGTGTTAATAAATGAGAAAACATGGACATCAGGAAAAAAAAAAAGTCTTACCTTGCTATAGGTTGTACAGTATTCAATCTGGGTGTCAGCACCTTCTACAAATAAAAAATAAAAAAAAAAACATACAAGAACAGAGAGTATTATTAGGTTCCCACTCATATACAGAATATACTACACTGAAAAATAATACAATGCAAAGTATGAATGGCAATGTACCACACAGCTAGTTTTATGAAATCACTAAATATCACAGGAACAACTTTAAATTATATAAAAATACACACTACAAAATATATAACAGCAGGTACTCACAATAACATATATTTGAGAGAGGTTCTTACCATTACAGCAGATGACAGCACTTGTAATTCATTAGTTTTGGTACTAACATCTTAAAGGATAATTCATCGAATCACAATTCTCCAAATTCTCTGACACTACAAAACAACCTGATAGAAGGCCTATGACTGGTTAACTGGGTTGTCTCCTTCACTGTCCCTGTAGAGGGTGAGTGCTAATCTACTATGTTTTTGAAAGTCCTTTCAGAAAAATAACAAGAACTCATGACAAATCTTATGCAACATGACAGAACAAGAACATCTGGAAATATTGGACTTTTTTGACATTTCTAATGTCTGGAAGAACACAAAGAAGAGGGGAAGAGTTAACTGTAAGACAAAATTTTGTTCTTAAGTGGTATTGTTATAACACAATATTATCTGCATGCTATAAAGTTTTCTCAGTTATTTTCAAGTGTACTGGGGATACAAAAGTAAACAGGTGCCCCTGTTATTTATTTATTTGACATTTGTCTACCAGGATAGTCTGACTGGGTCAGAAAGAACCCATTTTCAGTGGAGGCCCAGGGAGAAAAGCTCCAATTACAATACAGATAAGATAAAAGTTACACGAGTTACAAGTAAACAGGTGCATTGTTATGAAGCAGATGGTAACTAAACTTTTATATTAGCAAGAAAACACAATATTACAAGATATACAAATAAATAATACAAAGTGATTAAGTACAGATGGAGAAAGACTGAAAGGCAAATTCAGTCTTGTCTAATCTGTAGAAGATATGCCTGGATCAGAGCAAGGGAAGAGCCAGGAACTGATTATGTGTTGTTTCAGTAAAGATTTAAAGACTAGTAGTTCTCACAGTAAGTGGAAGCAAGTTCCACATTTTTGCAACATAGTGGGGTAGAGGCTTTGTCCAGCTGTCTTAGAGGCTTTGGATATAGAGAGAAGCTCTTTATCTGTAGACCCAAGTGTTCTGTTTGGGTTGTAAGGCTTAATGCTGGGCAGGCTAGGGGGTTGTAGATCATGTTGTGGAGTGTTAGTGGTTGGGTATATAGCAGGTAGATGGGGAATTCTAGCCAGTTTAGTTTTTTTTGTGACAGACAGTGGTGGGTTCTAGTTTTTGAGTTGGTGGCAAACTTGGCCACTTTACTATAGCACTGTTCCATTCTGGATCTAGATAAGCTCCATAAGTTGGTAAATATTGGTGCACCATAAAGCAGGGAGGGTAGAAGGAAAGTTTTGGCTAGGGAAGTTTTGGAAAAAGAGATTAGGGTGGGTTTGTTTCTGTACAGTGTGCCAAGTTTTTGGTGGGTTTTCTTTATGTTTTGTTGAATATGGAGATCACACCATAAGTGGTCATTTATGACTTCACCCAGTAACTTGTTGTGGTGGACAATTTCAATGGTAGTGTTATCAGTAGAAAGAATTTTGAGGTAGTTTAGATTAGTAGTACAGTTCTTTGGCTGAAAAAGAAGCAGGTTACTTTTTTGGGGTTGAGGAATAGTTGGCTGGATTCAACAGTAGAAATGATTGTTGAGTATTGGAGAGAAGCTGGGATAGTGTGCGAACGGTACAGATTATTGTGGAATCATCAGCATACTGGATGAGTGTTCCACTAGTAAGGGCAGCACATAGGTCATTAGTAAAAATATTACAAACTAGGAGTCCTAGGATGGATGCTTGTGGGACTACTGTGGGATTTGCTAGAAAGGGGGAGATATTTGACATATTGTTTTTGATTATGTAACTGTGGAACCAGTTTAGTGTAGGTGGGGTAACTCCTAGGTTATAGAGCTTGTTCAAAAGTAAAGAGAGTGTGACACTGTATGAAATGCCTTTGAGAGGTCAATAAATAGAGCAGATACATAGCAACCTGTGTCTTTAGCTCTGTTTACATAATCGGTGAAGGCTAGAAGGGCTGTAGTTGTGCTGTGGCCAGGATGAAAGTCATGTGCGTTTGTAAGGAGGTTTTTATGCTGTAAGTATTCCATTCATTGAAGATGAATACATTTTTCCAGTATTTTATAGACAGGAGAAAGTATGGCTGTGGGTCAAAAGTTTGTAAATTGAGTGGAGTTACCTCCTTTGAGAATAGGGATGATATGGGACTTTTTCCAGATGTTAAGTAGTTTGGATTCAGATATGGATTAATTAATCAAGATGCTGGCTGGTATGCTACAGAGTCAGTTGCTAATTTTAGGTATGCAGGAGGAAGGTTGTCAGCAGAGGCAGAACAGGGTTTGAGTTTGTGCAGTAATCTATTTATGAGGCTTGTAGGTATTGGCTGAACAGAGAAAGTGGGATGGTTCTCAGAAGGGGGTTCTGTGCAATGAGGGTAAGGAGGGTCTGGGCCCAGTGATCAGGGAGTATTAGGGGTAGTTAAAGTGGAAGAGAGGCAGGTATTGGTTGTTTTAGTGACAAGATCAGTTATAAATTTTATGACGTGGATATTGAAACCTTCAGCAATTTGAGAGGGACAGGCATTGAGTGAAACTGTGGTTTCCTTTTTAATTCTGGGTGGAGAAGAGTTGTGCTAGTGGACCCAATTTTTTTCTGGATTGGTTTTATGTTTCTGCTGTAAGTGACTATAGTATAGCTGTTTATCCCTGGTATTTTTTTTTTTGCTTGGTTACATAGTTGCTTGAAAGTAATTAGATCTTGTTCTTTTTTGCTTTGTTTCTATATGGTCCAGGCTGCATCCCCTTTTTTCATTAGGTTTTTACATTCCTTAGTTAGCCAGGGCATGGGATTGTTTTTGATTCTTTTGGTGCAGACTGGAGCTAAGGTATCTAGTTGTTTCAGGAAGCAGTTGTTAAAGCAGTGTACTGCTTTGTCTAGTGCAGTACCTTTACAGATAGCTAGTTTATTTTGCAAAATAGATAATTAATCCTATCTTTAGAGAACTTACTAAGATTACAAACTGTTTTTAGGGTGTGAGTTTTAGGAGGGTGAGGAGAGTTTACTCAAATGGCGAAAACTGGTAGGTTGTCACTAAGGGAGTTTGGATATGTACCAGCATTGGTAAGGTTAAATGGGTATTTTACCAGGATTCAGTGGGTAGACTTAGTAGGGCAGGAGATTAATTGATAAAAAACATATAGGTTGATGCGCTGTTAGTGGGAAGTTGCACTGTGATAGTTTGCCAGTCTACGTTGATGTCTCCTAAAATGATAGGTTCATGTTGAAATGTTTGGGTGGTCCAGGACAGTATGTCTTCTAGAATAGGGGTGTTATGACCTGGGGGATGTAGAGAACAATTATACAGATTTTCTTTTTATTATTAAGGTTTAGGATGGATATCAGCAATTCTGTTGAGGAAAAGTGGGGCATTATGTATAGTGTGATGTTAAGGTTGTCAGGACAGAGTACTGCTAAGCCTCCACCTTTCTTGTGGGTTCTATCAGACCTGAGTATGCTGTAGTTGGGAGGTAGGAGTTCAGTCAGGTATGTTAGGCTTTAGCCAGGTTTCAGTAAAGGCTAGTATGTCAGGTTTGTACTGACATATCAAGGCATGAAGGGGGATATTTTGTTGCCTAGGCTTCTGATGTTGACAGTCATAAAGTTTAATATTTTATGGGATGTTCTGTAGGTATGATTAGTGGTGGGGCCAGGGTTAGAGAGAATGTCCCCGCATTGTGATAGTTGACAGATTAGGTAGGAGTATATATTGTTCAGTTTTTTTTGGTGAGTGTAGATGTATGAGATGGGGTTCGCTACGTGCAGAGTCTAGGAGTTTAGAGATTAAGTAAGAGGGTAAGTTGTATAGAAAAAGTTGAGGGGAGATATTCTGGAAGCTGTAATGGTGTACTTGGTAGTTGGAAGAATACGTATCAATTGGAGCAACTATTTTTGGGGTAAGTTGTGGAAGTGATATTGTACGTTTTCCTTCTCTTCTCTTTCTCTTTGTTCAGTTTTAAGAAATGTAGGCATTGTAAAGTAAAAAAAAAGAAGAGGAGTCTGGTCAAAAGAGCTTGATACAAGTAAAACTGATGTAATTTTGCTCATTCTTACATAGGGGAATGACTAGATTAAGGCTAATGGCTTGATCTAGTAACATGTTTTAAGAGAAAGTAAATAAATAAAAAAGAACACTGAACATAATAAAACTTTCCTCTAGCAAATAAATAAATGCTTGTAGAAGCAACTCTGTAACTTGTTCTCTTGTCTCCATGGAGACAATCTAATAAAGAGCAATAAAAACAGAATACTTTTTTCTTTCACTGGCTAGGTGAGAACATTTTCTGAAAGCATTTTTGTGTTTTCCCATTCTGGGAGAGCAATAAAGATAAGACAAAACCAGACAGCACTTAGTAGAAAGCACAGGCTGTACCATGTGTCTTAGCATGGATAACGTTCCTTTTAGGTTAACCCAAGAATGTAAATATGGCTGTCAGTTTGGTACAACTGTTCCTAATAGGAGGGTAAAACTTCAGAATTTGAAGATATACATAGTTTTGTGTGTTAGTACTAAGTTAATAGGTTTTAGGGGTGTATTGGTGGTTATTTTTTTTGTTTGAGGGCTTTCAATATAACAAAAAAGTTATGTAAGATGGGACAAAGGCTCAAATGGATATGACAAGAAACAACTGTATAAAAGATCAATCTGCCAAACATTAGTGTATGCATGCAACACAAAAGCTGAAACTAGGTACTTAAGAAAAAAACTGTTACACATAAAAGGTGGGAATAACAACTTTTTAACACAATGACATGTTCTATATTATCTTTAAATATTAATGGTCTCACAGATGTATACAAAAAAAGAAAGAGTAGTGAACTAAACTGTAGAGTGTAAACAGCTGTGCTACGGGAAACACATTTGGAAAGAAATGAACATGTGAATATGATAAAGAAAGGTTTTCAGTGGAATACCTGGGACAAAGGAAAAGAGGAGTACTTGTATTAATTTCAAGACGAGTTCCAATAGTGATAAAACATGATAAAAAGATAATAATGGTAGACTTGTAGTAATAAGGGGCTAATGGAAAGAGAGAAGGATTACACTGGCATGTATTTATATTCCACCTACAACTGTGATAATGGAGCTTAAGAAAATTTGGGAAGAAATAATCAGCTTTCAGTAGGGAATATTAGTTATAGGTGGGAAATGGAATTTGAGCTACAGAAGTGATTGTGTGTCTGGGGGGGCCCAGTAGGGAAAATATAACAAAGGAGTGCAGATTTTTGAAGGAATTTATGAAAATATTTGCCAGGGAAGGTGTGAATTCAGTAGTAGAAGTTCGGAGTGAATTTACATATTATTCCCCAAGATACAAAAACTGGGCTAGGCTAGACAGAAAGTACAGTTGTGTACACTTACCATAAATGAAGATGTTAGAGTATATTCACTATTGCAGTCCTGACTGTTGGCATTTCCTGCCGTGAAAGCCCATGGCATGAAAAATTAATTTTTTTACGTTTTTGCAGAGGGGGTCTCTTCCACATATCCTTAGCTGCCATACCAGAATCCTTTTTAACCCATACTCATAAGTAATTCATTTTATCATGTCCCCATAAATATGGATATCGCTGAACCAATTTGTTTATGGGTACACAATTTACAGGTATTGCCTTTGTTTTAGCTTCATTAATTTTATATCCCAAAAAGACATGAAACTGCCTCAAAATGTTCCACAACATTAAAATGTGCTTTTCTGGTTTTATCAGGTATAAAATAATATCATCTGCAAAACAGACATCTTTTCTTGACTACCATAACAATTATATCCTTAAATTTCTACAGTCCCTTATTTTCTTTGCCAGTGGTTCTGAATATAATGCAAATAACAATGAGGAAAGAGGAGACCCCTGCCTGGTTCCTTTGTGCAAACAGAAATTATCAGAAAATGCACCCACTTTGATTTTCACCTCATATATCCGCCTAATCACCCTTACAGTTTTATTAGGGAATGCAAATGCTTCCATTGCCCTGATCTTAAACTCCTAGCTTACGCTGTCAAATGCTTTCCCTGCTTCAAGACCCACCAACAACAGTGGTATTTTCTTACATTCCTGCTTCCTTCTGGATCATCAGTGTTCTGTTAATGTTGTCGAGTATTTCCTTCCCCTCCACGAAATCACATCGATTGATATCTATAAATTTTGGCATTGTCTTGCCATTCTTTTAGCCATTACAGATATAAACACTTTATAATCATGGTTTAAGATTGAAATAGGTCTGTATGAAGCTGGATCTGATGGGTCTTTACCCTCTTTAGATATTATAGCCACCATCACTTTCTTCAAGGATGTTGGTGCTTCTCCTCCTCTTAAAATACTGTTAAACAAAACCTTCCAGATCTTTATAATTTTTCCCTCCTAGCTTCCAAACTTCCACAAGAATACCATCTATTCCTGGGGATTTGCTTGTGGATTGGTTGTACATCTCCATGTTTATCTCATCTCCTCCTATCCTGTTAGTAATTGAGCCTAATCTACCTTTAACTTTGGCATATTTAATTCTTCTATAAATTTTTCCATTTGTACCTTTTCTTTATTTCCATATTTCACTGCTTTACACACATTTTCATAAAATTCAAGAAATATTTCTAGTACCAAGATCTCGTTATCTATCTTGTTGCAGGCTCCATAAGCTTGGTGACAACACTTCCTACTTTCTGTTGCCTGAGTCGTCGTGCTAAAAGTTTTTGTGCTCTAGAGTTATTATCAAAACACAGTTGCTTAACAGCAGCCCTTCTAAACTCATTATTACTGAAGTAATCCCCTATTTCCTGTTTATCATTTTGCAATTGCTCTTCTTGTTCTGTAAGATTCTCCCTATTTTGCAATACTTTAACATTTATCAGTCCCTCTAAATAATTATTTTTTGTCTTAACCATATCTCTCTTTTATTTCCACCCTATTTTTAAACTCCACTTTAATTTTATCCCACTCCCTATCTATATTTTCAGAAGAAATTTCTATCTTCTCTAATAACTCCCAAATAATTTCCACTGCCCATTCCTTAAATTCCTCTCTTTTCAGCAGATAGTTAGGAAAGTGCCAAGGTCTCATTTTTACTTCATTACCCTGTGTTTATATTTTAGTTATTATTGACACATGATCTGAAATAGTTATTGGATGCATATCAATACTTTCAGCTAACTGCACATGTTCCTGTGAAATGCAAGATGTTCTTCGTATATCACTGTTGCAGTCCTGACTGTTGGGATTTCCTACTGTGAAAGCTGTCAGCCGGCCCGACTACCACAGAAAAATTGCTTTCACCTCCCAGGCTGGTGGACGTCCTTACATACATCAGTATGCTCAGGTATAAAGGGAGCCAGCCTGCATCATCACTTCAGTCTTTTCTTGCAGCTGGAGTCCGAAGTAGTACTCAAGTGCGTTGGTCAGTACACACCATTGAGAAGTTGCTGGAAAGATAAGAACCCCACTGGGGAACTCTTCTTTTTCACTTAACTCATGTCAGATACAGTAAATAATTGCCTCCGCTGTGGTAAACAAATCCCACACAGAGACTTCCATACTCTTTGCGTTAATTGCCTAGGCCCAGGCCACAATGTCCCTAATTGCCCTTTTTGTGCTAGGTTTAAAGACAGAACTATTAAGCATAGGGCCGAATTCTTAGCTCGTTTTCTAAGACAAGAGTCAGTTGAACTACATCCAATGGCATCTGCTGGTTGTCCTGATCATGAGGTGCATAAGCGCAAAAAAGAGAAGAAATTTAAGCCAAAGTTGTTGGTCGATAATCAGATAATCACTCCCCACCCGACTCTCCTGCTAAACTGATCATTGTGGAAGAGGGTGAGGCGCCTTCGCAGCCCCTTCAACATTTGAAACAGCAAACCAGGCCTCTGTCAGGACCCATTTAGAGTCCAAAATGCCTTCGGTTCCTTCCACTACTCACGTTTTCAACTCATCGGTTGGGTCCGAGGTTGGTCAGCAGGTCACGGCTTCCTGGGAGTGCTCATTAACCAACAACACATCGAGGCCGAGGCCTAGGCCTGTGCAGGTGTATTTTCACATGGAGTAAGGCACTAGGATGTCAGATGTACCTAGGCCTAAGGCCAAATCCACCCCAAAGAAAGGCAGTGTGGTAGCGCCTCTGCCTATGCCTACAGGCTGTTTCCAGGATCTCAACAGGATTTGATTAAGCTGGCTGAGGACTTAATTAACATCGTAAGGGCCAGACAGACCACAGGTGAAGCTACCCCAGGGAAAAGGAAAAGGGATGGCTATACTGATCTTGACCCTGAACCCTTCCTATCTGAGGAGGATTCAGAGTTGGAGGACTCTCTTACACATCCTTTGAGGAATCAGATTCTGAGGAGAAACTTCCCTCGATTTCACCTCTAGAGGATCAAATTTTTGGGGAGACTCTAAATGCTATAGGATAGCATTTTCAGTGGGAAGCACAAGATTGCTCCCAGGCCAAGAAGAGAGTTAGGAAAGTCTTGGACCTCACTCAGCACAAACCTTTAGCTATCCCTACCATTTTGGAAGTGCTACAGGATGTTTTTCAGGATGCTTCCATGAATCTTGACTCACTTCTCCCTGCCCTTAGGAAACTGGACAGGTTTTACAGGGTGCAAGACACCCACAAATATCTGTTTAAGAATCCTTCGGCTTATCCAGAACTTGTTACTCCTGGGCCTAAAGGGGCTAGGGCCAGTGTCTCCAAGAATCCCCTGTCCATGGACAAGGAGAGTAGAGCCCTAGATAGGTTTGGAAAGAAGGTATATATCTCTGCAACTCTGACTATGAGGGCCATCAACTGTCAATTTCATATGATCAAATATCAGCAAACCATCCTGGATCAACCCAAGCAAAACACTTCAACCACGGAAGATAAAAAAAATCTTTCTAAGGAACTTTTGGACTTGTATCACTCCAGTTTCCAGGTAGCCAAACACTCTCTGCATTGTGGCTATGATGCCATGGAGGCATCTTGCAAGGCAGCTGTCACTGGTTCAGTAATTAGGAGACATGCATAGCTTAGGGAGCAATCTCTCCTTGATCATGTAAAGGCTAACCTCTTGGACGCTCCCCTTGATAAAGACAGACTCTTTGGATCAAAAGTTGAAGCAGTTCCCAAAAAGATGGAAGACAAGGTACAGTCCATGCAAACAGTTAAGGACTTCCTTCAAGTACAACTGCCTAGGTTCAGCAAGAACTTTCCAGCACAGCATTGGTCCTTTCCTACCCAGCCTAGGAGTAGACAGAGAAGGCCCCAAAAGGACAGAGCTTCCAGGCAAAGGCAACAACAGAGATCAAGGCAATGGACCTCTGAAACACACAAGCAAGTGAGTTCTAGGTTACAACCCCAACTAGAGAGCAATTATGTCTCTCTCCCTCTGCTCCACCATCCCATCACCATCCCAAAACTAGGAGGAAGAATGTCTCTTTCTCTCCAAAACTGGACTCACATTAATTCAGATCAGTGGGTTCTAAACATTATTGTAAATGGTTACAAACTCACTTTCAGAGAGCCTTCAGTTTACTCAGGTTTCTCAGATGTACCCCCAAATAAAAAAACTCAGGCTCTCAAACAGATACAGATTCCGTGTTCTGAGGAAGAGGTAGAGCCAGTTTCAGAAGGAAAAAAGGAAAAGGCTTTTACTCAAGGTTATTCCTTGTCCCAAGAAAAGAAGGATCTTGGAGTCCTAATTCTGGACTTGTCCAGCTTAAACCAATTCCTCAGGATACCAAAGTTCATAGTGCTGACACTTCAAAAATTACTGCACATGAGAACTCCTCAGGCCTTCATAGTCTCAACAGACCTAAAGGATGCCTACTTACACACAGAAGCTTTCTTCACTTCAGAGCAAGCTCCTGTCACTATTAGTTTTCAGCACTGCCCTTTGGGTTGTCTACTGCTCCAAGGGTTTTCACAAGGTGCTTGTCACCCGTCACTGCTTACTGCAGAACCAAAGGGTACAGACTTACCTTTAACTGGAGTATTGCCTAATACAAGCTGCAGAGATTCCAAAGTTAACTCTAAACCTCAAGAAATCCAGCCGCTTCCCGTCCAAACCAATAGTCTTC